>NC_137080.1:35364001-35949900 GCF_951640355.1 Cnephaeus nilssonii | reverse complement strand
GGCACTGGCCAGCTGGGTCCCACATCTGGGTCCTCGGCAGGCACGCTGCTCCTGGTGCTCGGCCTGCCTCCTGTGGGCCGCAGTCTCTCCATCCTTGTGCAGGGCACAGGCCCCAGAGCCTCCTCAGCCAGACGGCCAGGTTCTGCTCAGGGCATGTGAGGGGGGCTGCTCTCTATTCCTCAAGCAGAGGGATGCTGCTTGGTTTTAAAACAGCATATGCAGGTAGTCTACATTTTGATATAGACTTACAATGACATACTACACAGCTGTTAAAAACCATAAATATTTATTTACGTATATATTTTCTACAAACTAACATGGAAAAGTAGATATTATTTAATAAAAACATGATCTCATTTTTGCCAATATATATGATAGATAAACACATTCATAAATATCTAGATTTGTTTGTTCACCACTGGTCGCAGCTCCTAGCTAGTACACTGTCCAGAGCATAGTAGGCAATCCTATCTAATAAAGAGGGAATAATGCTAATTGACCCTCACGCCATTGCAAAGATGGCAGTGCCCACAGCCAATAAGGAGGGAATATGCTAATTGACTGTCACACCCTCAAAGATGGCGGCACCCACAGCCACAAGATGGCGGCGCCTAGTCCTCTCAGCTCCGCCAGGGCCACATGCCTGCCTCCAGAGTCCCCCAGTCCCCTCAGCCCCCCAGCCACCCAGGGCTGGCTCGAGGTGCAGGCAAGCCTCGGATGGTGGCTGCCCAGCCACCCAGGGCCGCCTGAGGCTCAGGTAACCAGGGCCGGCCAAGGCTTGCACTGCCGGCAGTGGCAGCAGCAGAGGTGTGATAGGGCATCGCCTTCCCCTGATTGCCGGGCCACCTCCCACCCCTGAGGGCTCCCAGACTGTGAGAGGGGGCAGGCCGGGCTGAGGGACCCTGCCTCCAGTGCATAAATTTTCATGCACCAGGCCTCTAGTCTATAATAATAGAAGGGTAATATGCAAATTGACCAAATGACTGAACAGCAGAACAACCATCTGGACGACCTTCCAGATGACCATGCTATGACACGCACTGGTGCCAGGCCAGCCAAGGCGGGTGCGATGTGATTGGTCGGGGGTCTGGCCATTGCCCCATGATGGCCCTGCAGAAGGAGGCCCAGGCCACCGGCCAGTGGGGTGATTGATCATTCGGGGGGCTCCACAATTGCCCCAAAGAGGGAGGCCCAGGCTACCTGGCCGGCGACAAGGCCTCCCTCTTTGGGGTGATCGATTGCAGGGCTCCCAGACTGTGAGAGGGTGCAGGCCGGACTGAAGGACAACCCCCCGAGTGCACGAATTTCATGCACCGGGCCTCTAGTCCCTATATGTTTGTCAAATGACCAAAAGTGACAAAAATTTCTGGAAGTGGTCGTTGCCTCCAGGGAATGGGATTGAAAAGACTAAATGAGAATGGATGGCTTTTATGCTATATACACATCTGGGTTGTTTGATTACCCCTCCCCCCACAACAAGCATATAGTACTTTATTCATTAAAAAGAATAAAGATTAAAAAGTAGTAAAATTAACTTGGCCTTGAACTTTCTGCCTCAAATTATTATTATCACCATTATCATTATTAGTTGTTGTTATTGTTAATCCTCACCCCAGGATATTTTTTAGAGAGAGTGGAATGGAGGGAGGGAAGGAGGGAGGGGGAAGAGAGAGAGAGAGAGAGATATCAATGTGAGAGAGACACATCAATTGGTTGCCTCCTGCACATACCTAATTGGGGCTGGGGATCAAACCTGCAACCCAGCTCTGTGCCCTTAACCAAGAATCAGGCTGAAGCTCTCACCACTGCACTTGGGGGGGGGGGGGGAGGTTACCTCAGCCCAGCCTGCGCCATCTTGCAGTCTGGGAGCCCTTAGGGAATGTCCAACTGATGGTTTAGGCCCACTCCCCATGGAGAGTGGGGCTAAGCTGGCAGTCGGACAACCTTAGTGCTGCCATGGAGGTGGGAGAGGTTCTCCCTAGCCGTGAGAGCCTGCTGCACTCTCTAGCCGTGAGCCCGACTTTTGGCTAAACGGCGCTCCCCCTGTGAGAGCGCACTGACCACCAGGGGGCAGCTCCTGCGTTGACTGTCTGCCCCATGGTGGTCAGTGCGCATCATAGCGACCGGTTGTTCCACTGTTGGGCCAAAACCCTCTCTCCGACATCCTCCGAGGGGTCCTGGATTGTGAGAGGGCGCAGGCCAGGCCAAGGGACCCCACTGGTGCATGACTGGGGATGGGAAGGGACGCAGGAGGCTGGCCAGCTGGGGAGGGACCACGGGAGGGCTCCAGGGAGTGTCAGGCCTATCTCGTTCAGTCCCAAATGGCCCGGACCCCAGCAGCAAGCTAACCTACCGTTCGGAACGTCTGCCCCCTGGTGGTCAGTGCATGTCATAGCGAGCAGCCTTAGCGTATCATTAGCATTTTATGCTTTGATTGGTTGAACAGACAACCAGACAACCAGACACTTAGCATGTTAGGCTTTTATTATATAAGATCTTTTTTTTTTTTTTTTAAAGAAATAGCATTCTCTGTGGACTGCTTGGTATAGAATACTTTGAAAAAGCTGTCAGTGTTAGGAGATGAGAACAGGAATGAAAAGAATGGCAAGGGGAAGACACAAGAGGGAGAGCGAAGAAAAGGTGGGGTGAAAAGATTTTTTCATTTCTCTTCGATGCCCTTAAATGGATTGGGGAAACCCTGGAGGATGCTCCTGCCAAGTACCTTTGGAATACAACCATGAGGAAGAACAAGGGGGGCTATTTTTATTTCTCCCACCATTTCCCCAGATGTGGGGGCCCCAGGGTCCTGTAGGCAGAATCCAAGTGCTGAAGTGTTGCTTTTCATTGCTGTTAGCGGGGCCTGCCTCCTGTCTCAACTTAGTCTAAGCCGAGAGGCAGGCACCCAGGGAACGAGTTCATGCTCCTACCCAGGAGCCTTTGCTGGGCCCCCTACTGCCAGGCAGCCTGAGTGGAGCTGTTTAGAGGGTGTCCTGCAGGTGAGTAACTTGGGTTGGAATGTGCCCCCCGTCAGTCACAGAGAAATATGATCCCAGGGGAAGTGTCAGGGAGTCTGGGGAACGAGCATTCCCGGCCCCAGGAGTCCCCACGGGGAGCTGGTTTTCAGGCTCACACACACACACTCACGCACACACACACTCACACACGCGTACACGCACACACACGCGTACACGCACACACACAGACGTGCGCATGCACATGCACACACGCGCACACACTCACACACATGTGCGCGCACACTCACACACACACACACACACACACACACACGCACACGCGCGCACGCGCACACACTCACGCACACGCCCTTTTAGCTGCCGCCCAGGAGAGGCGCTCTTCCCTGAGGACCACCGGGCACTCCCTGTCAGCGCACTTCCTCCTCCACGCCGCCCGCGAACTGCATCCGCTGTCGGTCCCATGGATGTGTGCGGGATCCCAGGCTCGGAGAGTAACTTCCCCGAGGTCCCACAGCCAGGGCGGGTGAAGGGTTCCAGAACCTTCCCACTGCAGAAGCGGGCGTTACTTCCCCTCCCCGGGGCCCTGTGAGTCCGGCCTTCCTACCCGCGGGTGGGACTCAGGCAGTGCTTTCTTGGCTCAGCTCTGGACTGTTCCAGAGCGGGAAGAAAAGGGCGGAGGCACCCGGAGGGCGGGCTGGGGCTGCCGGTTGCCATGGCGCTGTGTGTGCGGGTGGATGGCCGCTGGAATGAATAATGGGTCGGCACGAAGTGGCTCAGCCCTCTCCCTGAAGTCTAGGAGGAGCGGACTTGGCTGCCAGAGTCTGCCGTTTGCTCAGTATTCTTGCAAAAGGCTAATGAAATAAAGGTCAGTTCTCCCCATCTCTGTAAACAAAACCCAAAACAAAACCATTTGGATTTAATGCTCAGAAACTTTCCATTCCGCGGCATTCGTCTATTAATAGAGAGGAGGGGAAAGGAAGATTCACTGCTGGACAACGCCATGCTTCAACTGTTGCAAGGGGAGTGAAGCCAGGCCACATCACGGGAAGAGCACGCTCCGCTCGTCCTGCCCGCACCCTGCCAGGGGCCCGCTCGGAGGGGGGCCCTCCCCACAGCTCTCCTCGCGGGCTCAGGAGGAGGAGCAGACGTCCAGACGCCCCGTGTCCGGTCCCGCCGCGGCCCTCAGGGAGCACCTGCTTTATCCCAGACAGAGCCGGGTGCTGGGCATGCAGACCGAGAGGTTCTTAGCGTGTTCTGTGTCCCTTTCAGACGCAAAACGGTGGAGACGCAGGGCAGCCCCAAGCCGGCAGAGCTGCGTCCACCCGCGGCTTCTCCTCCGCTGTGGGCGGCTCTTCAAGTCCAGAGGGGCTGCCAGACCCAGGCCGAAGCCAGAATCCGTCCCCCTCCCTCCCTCCTGCCCGAGGACCCTGCCACCACCAGTCCAGGGGCTTCTTCCTTCTTGGCAGTTCCCTTGGGAACTCTTCCCTGTCCTGTCTGCAGACTCAGTCAGGACCCGATGCATCAGGCAAAGGGGTTCTGGTAACGCAGACTCTCCCAAGCAAAGGGCCAGCTCTCCATCCTCTCCCTTCCAAGGGGCTCCTCAACACCAGGCCGGGTTTACTCCCTCCTTCCCCTGTGGAGGGGACGCTGGGAACAGCTTTGGTATAAGGTCCTGCCGCATCCGTTTCCTAGGGCCCGGGGTGTCTACCCAGCTTCCATGTGCGCATTTAAAGGGGAGCACTCTAAAGTGCTGAGGAAAGCCAAAGATCATCTGCTCCAAGGATGATCTGCTCCAAGGGGATTCCCCTCGTGGTCAACCGGACCCAAAGTTGTTGGCAACTTCTCTTTCTAAAAAAGATGACGTCCTGGCCCCCAGGCTCCCCATTGCTACCACCGCCATGACCATAGCTAACCCGCCGCTGGGGCTGGTGGTGCAGCAGGGCTCTAAGGGCTTTGTATGCATTTGCTCACTTAATGAGGCAGGCACTAGAAGGCGACCTACCATTTATTTTATTTTATTTTTAAATATATTTTTATTGATTTCAGAGAGGAAGGAAGAGGGAGAGAGAGATAGAAACATCCACAATGAGAGAGAATCATGGATCGGCTGCCTCCTGCAAGCCCCCCCACTGGGGATCGAGCCCGCAACCTGGGCATGTGCCCTTGACTGGAATCGAACCTGGGACCTTTCAGTTCGCAGGCCGACGCTCTATCCACTGAGCCAAACCAGCTAGGGCAGGCGATCTACCATTTAATGAGTGTCTACTATGTGCCAAGTGTTTTTTATTATCTTCATTATAAAGTGGAGATAGCTGTTCAGTAGAACACCAGGTAGTTGCTTTCAAAGAGAGAAAAGCAGATAGAGGCCAGATTGTGCTTCTTATGGGGGCTGAACTCAGCAGGCCAAGTCGGAGGAGAGAGGGGCGTTTGGAAGGGGATGATGAGGAAGTAGCCTGAGCCCAGCAGAGGAGGTGGAGGGGGCACCGTGGAGCGGCAGCAAGGGCCCGTGTGGCAGCGGAAAAGCAGGTGGACCATCCCTGGGTCCCTGCGAGAAAATCTATAATAAATAATCTATGATAAATAATTCTCCAAGTGTTCTCTAGTTGGATGTACTCAATTGGCTGACTTTTGGACAGGTACATGGGCAGCTTTATTTAGGTTACATTTAAAAATTAGGATGGTTATTATAAAAAATAGAAAATGTCAAGTGTTGGCAATGATGTGAAGAAACTGAAACCCTATGCATGGTTGGTGGGAATGTATTAGTAAAATGGTGCGGCTACTATAGCAAACAGTGTGATGGGCCCTCAAAAAATTTAAAATAGAATTACCATATTACCCAGCAGTTTCATTTCTGGGTATCCACCCAAAAGAATTGAAAGCAGGGTCTGGAAGAGGTGCTTGTACACCTTGTGCGAGCAGTGTTATTCACAACCGGCAAAAGGTAAAAGCAACTAAGTGTTGGATGAATGAACAGGTAAACAAAAGTGCTACATCCATGCAATGGACTATTACTCAGTCTTGAGAAGGATGGAAATTCTGACATGTGTTACAACATGGATGTACCTGGAGGACATTATAGTAAGTCATAAAAGGACAAGACAGTCGTAAAGGACAAATACGGAATCATCCCACTTATATGAGCTATGAGTAATCAAATTTATAGAGACAGAATTTAGAACGGTGGTTGCCAAGGGCTGGGGAGAGGGAGGAATGGGGAGTTATTGTTTAATGGGTAGAGAGTTTTGGTTTTGCAAGATGAAAAGAATTCTGGAGATGGATGGTGGTGATGGTTGCACAAAGTGTGAATGCACTTAATGCCACTGAACTTTACACTTGAAATGGTTACGATGGTAAATTTTATGTCATGCGTATGTCACCACAATTAAAATAAAATAAAAATTCCCAAAGCAGCCCTGCACACTAGGTACTAGTAACCTCATTTTACAGGCGAGGAAAAGAAGGTGCAGGGAGGTTAAGTACTTGCCAGGGCTACACAGCTGGGTTTCAAACCACGTATGACCCTCTCAGAAGGCCACGCCCGGGCCCTGCACCGTGCTGCCTGGCGCCCACTTGAGGAGGTGGCACGGAGGGCAGTGGGCATATTCTGAAGCCGCACAGATTCATCTCCTTTCCGTGCCCGTCTCCCTCTCTCGTCTGCCCTTCCTCCAATACGGCTTTTGCTAGTGTCCTTATGCTCTCCCCTGCCTTTCCCTCATCAAAACCTGGTCACTCATTTATAGAGGTTGCACGGTGTGAATTTAAATCGCCTGCTACCTCTCTGAGGGGTGCTTGCATTTTAAGCCTCATCAACCGATGAAATGAAAGCCTTTGTTCCATATTAAAGGAATTTCAGACATCGGGTACCAAGCAGGGAGGAAAGGGAGAGTGGTGGTGGCAGGTAGGGCAAGCACAGCCCAAAGAAATGCATTAAATGGTGGGAATGTTAGGCATTAAGTTAGAGGAGAGATAACGTTTTTGGACAGACTGATCTTTCAAGGCGACCCAAAGAGATGAGGTGTGGGAGCCAGGGAGACACTTGAACCTTCCCCTCTGAGCAGACTTGGCTGACTGACTTCCAGGTTCCCTATGCTTTTAAAAAATATATATATTTTTATTGATTTCAGAGAAGAAGAGGGAGAGAGAAATAGAAACATCAATGATGAGAATCATCGATCGGCTGCCTCCTGCACGCCCCCCACTGGGGATGGAGCCTGCAACCCCAGCATGTGCCCTGACCTAGAATCAAACCATGACCTCCTGGTTCATAGGTTGATGCTCAACCACAGAGCCACACCGGCCGGGCTCTATGTATATTTTTAATTCCTTTAAGTCCATTTGTCTCTAGCATCTTCTGTCCTCTCTCCCCTTTCATCACCCAATGTAAGAGCATTGTCTCTCCTCCTTATTCCCTAAAGCACATCTAAGCCCAAGCCGGCATGTTAAAGGGTTCTTAAGGATTGGGGCTGTTTGCTGGTAATAGAGGGTCACCACGCCATAGGAGAGCTCAGTAAAGAGCTGCAAATTCAGAATGGGGCATGCCAGTCTGCAGGCCCGCTCCTACCCTTATAGGGATGGGACACAAGTGCAAATAGAGGCCCGGACACTCACCCCATCGCCCATGGTCTTCCTAACACCAGGGCATCCTGCACACGAGGGCCTGCATGTGTAACACCGGCCCATGTTTGACTTGTACCACCCGCTCTGGGAAGAGGCCTGCCGAGGAGCGGGGAATTCCACGGTCCTGAAGGAGGGGGTGGCTAGTGTGCACACACCCACTGGCCCACGCAGTGGGGCACTGCTCAGCACGCTCTCGGGAGCTGAGCCACCCCTTCCCACTCCACCTGCAGTGCAATCCCATGGATAGCCTGGAATCGGCTATGCTGTGGTGGGACTATTTCCACAGAGGGAACTAGCAAACATTTTAATCAGATGAGATTTTATTTTTCCTGGAGAGCCTGTTTATCGGTACCTCATGGACACCTCACTCCATACACGGGGGCACAGCCAAAAAAATGCCCATTTGGAGCCCTTGAAGGCAGCAGTTCTCAGATTTCGCTGCATATTAGAATCCCCCGAGAGCTCTGGCGTCTGGCTATTAGTATTTCTAAGTTTCCTAGGTCAGTGGTCGGCAAACTCATTAGTCAACAGAGCCAAATATCAACAGTACAACGATTGAAATTTCTTTTGAGAGCCAAATTTTTTAAACTTAAACTTCTTCTAACGCCACTTCTTCAAAATAGACTGGCCCAGGCCGTGGTATTTTTGTGGAAGAGCCACACTCAAGGGGCCAAAGAGCCGCATGTGGCTCGCGAGCCACAGTTTGCCGACCACAGTCCTAGGTAATTCCAAAGTATAGCCAACGTTGCAGACTGATGATCTAAAACATCTCTTATCACACGTTAGGGTACATATACATTTTAAATGACAGAGTCTGAGGCCTGGGAGTCTACATTTTAGTCATCTCTTTGGTCTGCTAATGCTGCTGTTCTGTGGACCACAGTTTGAGGAGCAAGAGTCTAAAGCACAGGGCCGGAGGGCAGTCGCGCTGTTCTGAGGACCCTCAGCTTTGCTTGTCACGGAGAATTTCTCACTGAAGTTGCCTTTCTCCTGATGCCCTGACCTTAGCCGTTTTCTGGAGTCTATTATGACCCCTGTTTTTGGTATTCTAGGTATGGGACACTAGTCTTCCTTGATGCCTTGGGAAAAGCCCCAAATTCCTCCACCTCATTTTGCAGATCACTTTAGTTCTTCCAGACCACGCTGGGAGGCTCGCCTCTCCTTCCTAACCAAACACCGGAACACTACACTGCTATAAAAAAAAGAAGCAATTCTTACCATTTGCAAATGGTGTTTTATTTTTTAATATATTTTTATTGATTTCAGAGAGAGGGAGAGATAGAAACATCAATGATGAGAGAGAATCATTGACTGGCTGCCTTCTGCTTGATCCTCACGAATTGAGCCTGCAACCTGGGCATGCGCCCCACCGGAATCGAACCTGAGGCCGATGCTCTATCCGCTGAGCCAAACCGGCTTGGCCCTAGCCGCTAGGGCAAATGGTGTTTTCTTAAACAATGAAGTTGTTTTCTTTCTGCTTTCCCTGGCTCCCCACCCAACACCTCTAGAATTCAAACTCACAGCCGCAGGGATTTACTTTTTGTATCAATTCCTTCCCTTCCTGTTATATCCTCGAAGACTGAGACTAGTGAGCAGGGCCCTGGTGCAGGTACGAAGGGCCGGCTGGGAGCAGAAGGCGCCGGTCCAGGCCTTAGTCACACGGCTGCTCTCCCAGCCCCAGCGAGGAGAAGCACAGGCCTTGTCTCAGGCTGAAATGGTAGCAAACCTTTCAGCTTGTCGTGTAAAAGTGCAACTGGAGAACAGTATAACTACACCCGATTCTTCCTACCGAGTGCGGGTCCAGTCACCATCAACAAGTCTTTCGTTGCTTCAAGTCTTGATGAGAAGCCACCCCTGTGCGTTTATAGATGCATCTCTAGACAGAGGCGACCCTCCCCCACCATCAGAATCCACGTCCTGGCTCCCCCGTGGCCTGACGAGGCTGGCAGGGCCTGGGGCAGGGAGGCGGCTTCTGTCTGAGCCGGGTCACTTCCAGGCCGTCCTGCCCCGGCTCAGCCCCGCCGGAGCCCTGGTTGCCATGTGCTGCAGGCACAGTGCTGGGAGTGAGAGCGAATCCAAGCTGTCCGGTGTCCCCAGACCCCTGACGCCCAGGTTTCTGTCCCACAGGCTGTGCACTTGCCGAAACCTGTCTCCGAGAGGGCGGGTCTCGGTGTCCGGCCGCTGAGCACTCACTGAGCAGAGCTTCCTGGCTCAGCGTGGATGCTGGGCTTCAGGCGGCTCTGCCTTCCTGCTCAGCATCCCTGAAAGCCCGAGTCCTCCTTGTCTGCAACTCCCTCTTCCCTTAATATCTACGCCCAGCGGCTGCAGTCCCCTCGCTTCCTGTAGGATTTCTGAGGCACTTCACAGCCTCCTTGCACTCTGAATTCCTGATCTCACTGGCTATGGGTGCGGCCATCTCCCCCCCACATTGGAGAGTCCCTGCCCCCCCCACCCCCCCGCGCGCTGTCCCTCCCCTTTTCCCTATTCGCTGGAAGGGCCACCATCACAACTCCTTTGCACATAACAGATTTTAGCTGAAGGTTTCGGGACAATGGAGGGAATGACAGCCAGGGCAGACCGAGAAAGCAATTTAAAATGAACTGGGTGACATTCTAGCTTCATTGGCCGACGTTGCCTTGGTGATCTTACTGATCATCTTTCATTGTACGATTCCCAGACCTTGGTGGTGCAAAACTTGGCCCCCCTCTTTCCAGAGATCTCCTCTTTCTCCCCATTCAGGCCCAGAGCCCTGTCCCGACACCCCCAGTGAAGACGATATTCTTGCAACTTCATCAGGCAGTACCTTCCAGGTCCTTTTCTCGGTGGTCACATGCACCTTCCTGACCATGGAAGGGATCTTACCTTTCATGGCCAACCGTGTCCCCTCATGGTTATTCCGTGAGCATCATCCGCCACTGAGATCAGCACTGCTCCCTAAACGCCCGACGTGACCATCTTTTTATGGTTTTGTAATGATATTTTTCTTTCCGTTACAACAGAAATTTTAGGAATATTGAACACACATTAGGATACCATTTGGGGATTCCTTAAAAAGTTAAAAGTTAAACATATGATCGGGCCATTGTTTTCTTCTGGGTGTATGCCTAGAAGAATTGAGAGCAGGGGCCTGGACAGGTATTTGTACACCCATGTTTATTGCAGACTATTCACAGGAGCCAAAAGGTGAAAACAAGCCGTAGGTTCACTGATAGGTAAACGAATAAACAAAATGTGGTATATCCATGGAAAGGAATATTATCCAGCCGTAAGGAGAAATAAAGGACTGGCACCTACGAGGCCAGGAATGAAATCTGACATTATGCTAAGTGAAACCAGGCAGACATAAGAGGATAAATATTATATGAGGTCACATTTTGGAGACAGGAAGTGGAAGAGAGGTTACTGGGGCCGGGAGAAGGGAGAATGGGGAGCCACTGCTTCACGGGTGTGGAGTTTCTGTTGAGGATGATGAAGGAATTCTAGAAACTGATAGTGGTGATGGTTGCACAACAATATGGATATACTTAATGCCAACGAATTGTATGTTTGGAAATGATTAAGACAACACATTTTATGTTATATATATTTTACCACACACAATAAGAACAAAACACAACACCGGGAGTCTTGGCTCTTTCATCTTCTACACCAGGGGTGGGGAACCTTTTTCCCGCCAAGGGCCATTGGATATTTGTAACATCATTCGAGGGCCATACTAAATTATCAGCTTAAAAATTAGCCTACTCTATTTGGTCAAACATTTAATTAACTCACCCCTACTGCCTTGGCAGGGCCAGACCAAATGATTTGTGGGCCCGACATCCCCCACCCCTGTTCTACACCCTCAGGGAAGACCCTTCTCCTTACAAGTCCCTGGAGAGCCCTGGAGGTGACAGGTGAGGGCCGAGGGCAGGTGAGCTGGTTGTTACAGCACAGCTGGGCCTGCAGAGAAGAGGGGCTGTTTTTCAAAACCTGCTTCTCTTTGGGACTCAGCATCCACACTTGGCTCTCAGGTAAGCCTTCCCTCCAAAGATCCCAAATGTGTTTCTGTTTTCAGTTTTCACCTGTCTTTTGATTGGGTTGAAGCCAGCTCCCTCCCTGGGATTAATATTCACAACAAGCAGCGAGCGATTAATTTAACCAGTTGAAATTTATTGTGCATTCGCCTTAACTCAAAGCCGGCTTCTGCTGGGTGTTTATTTTTCACTGTTGATGCATTGCTCATGACAGCCCCTAAGCACCTGAATTTAAAGCACAGCATCGCACAGAATTCCTGCTGCCCCCCCCCCCGCCCTCCCCCCCCCCCCCCCCGCTCCAACCCCCTGAAATAGATAGAAATCCACACTGAGTCTCAGAGAAGGTAATTCTTGATTGCTGGCCTATGGGAACAGTTGGGAGCCTTAAGGCAGTTTAAGATTTGGATTTCATGCCCGGCACATCGAGCTGGTGACTCATTTCAGGAGCTACAGTCAATAAATTCTGATTCTAACTTACAAGCACATCCCACCCCACCCCCAGCCATCACAGGAACAGCCAGAGCGTCTGAGCTTGTCTCTCAGACCAAGCATGAAACCTTCTCACTCAGGGCTGCACATGTGCCATCAGGCATCGGTGAGTGCATCCAGCCCCAATGCCTCCCTTCCCACCTCCCCTCTCGCCTCATCCCCCCCGCTGGCCCTCCCTGCAAAGTGACTGTCTGGAGAGGAGCTAACTGCTGGTGCCTAACAAGGCAGAACAAAGGCCCTCATGCTCCGGAGTTCCATTTGGAGTGCATGACAATTTCAGAGCACAAATGGAAAAAGAAAAAAAAAAAAGATGGTTTGAAATCTATAGCTAGCTTTTATCAAACCAGAACTTGTAGCTCTCGGCTGACAATCAGCCGGCAGCTAAAACCCACCAGGGACAGTTCTTACTGGCAGCTTCTGGCTGGCTATTAGCTACCCGCAGCCTTCTGACCCTTTTTCCAGGGACGTAACAGCTGGCAGCTGACAGAGGCGCTGGCAAAGTGGGCAACTTTCACTTCTCTGGAAACGGATGCAAGATTGGCAGGAAACAAGGCGTTTAGAATATGACGATTAGAAGCATTTCCACTTGCCTTTATTATGCTTTGGCTTTGATCGCTAAAATGTATTACATGCTAAGGAGTTTTTATGATATTTCTTTGCACAGTAAATGTCACTAACACCCATCTGGATAAAGGTGCATTCTATGAGTGTTGTCTGCTTGGCTATCTTTAAAGCAATCTATATATATAAAAGCCAAGCGACCAGAATGACCAGTCGCTATGACTCTCACTGCGGCAGGCCAACAGGCCCGATCGGGGGTGGGGCTGGCCACCCAACCTCTCGCATACCCTCCCCCCAGCTGGCCCAGCCCCGATTGTCCCTGACTGGGGTGGGCCGGCCGGACCCCACCAGTGCATGAATTCATGCACCGGGCCTCTAGTTGTTAATAAGCAAAGATGATAATCTAATGGCCACGAGTGTGGTGCCGAATAATTAAAACACGGCTTCAGTTTAATCAGAGCCAGCCGGGCAGGGCCTCCTGTGTGTTGCAGCAGGCAGGAGAAGTGAAATCAGGATTAACTAGCAATGCTGTGGATAAAGATCAATGTAGCCTAATTTCTCTGTTCTATGCACCACTCTGCCCTCCATTTTTCTGTCAGAAAGGGCCGAAGTGGTGGGTGTAAGTAGGAGGCCCCATCTCATCATCACTGAGGAGTGAGCGATGGGGAGATGGGCTAGCCACCCTGAGGGCCCGGCGCGACCACCCACACTACAGCCACTTCCGTCCCAGCTGCTTGGCCGCTTTGGGGCTCTTCACAGGGCAGAGCACTTTGGGACTGTGGCCAATACACTCTTTGCAATACTGCTGTTTTCCTTCTGATAATAACGTAAAAATCTGCTATTGTAACGGTTGACCTATATCAAATGTTTTCATTAAACTATAGATGAGGACAAAAAGCCAGGTTCTGAACCCACGTGGCCAACAGGATAGTGAAATATCTAGAAGGTCAAAAGGACTAGACTAGATGGAAGAAGGATGTTTCCATGATAGGCTTAAACGACAAACACAAAAATATGCATTTTGGCTTACTGAGCTGAGAATTTCCAGAATGCTGGATTCTGTTTCTTCTGTTCTTGCCCAGGAGGAAAAAAAAATGAGTCAATGTTGAGAGGAAGGTTTATTTTCCAAGAATGGTGGGCAGGGTACAAGGGTTTCTCTCTGCTCCCTCCCAAGAACCTATTGAAATAATAAAGAAGGAATAGGAAAGGGGAATGACAGCATGATAATTGAGGAGCAGGACTCAGCGGATTTGGGAGAAAGAAGGTAAGAGAGAGGACTGTTGATTTTCTCACTTAATCCTCTGTGCCATTTGTTCTTTAATCATGTAGGTATATTACTCTGATAAAAAAAAAAAGATTTTTTTTTTTTTAAGTTGGAAGAGATCTTTGTTGCCTTGTTCCTCCTACTCAAGTTTTTAATGGAGACCACACTTACACCACCCTAAAGAAACACATTGCCATCCTATTCCTAACAACTCCCAGAGAAAGGCATCGCTAGCCTCTCCTTAACTGAGCCATTTCATTGTCTGACAGCCCTCGTGGTTTTGATTCATGTTTTCCTTGTAGCCATAAGGTGCTAACGTGCTGTTTGAAGGAGCTGATGTACACCCGGGAGTAGCTGGGCTCTGTTCGAAGAAATAAAATGTCCAGAGCTGTCCTCTTCATGTTTTATACGGCAGCACACTTTTATGTGTGATTAAGAAACAAAACAACTAAGGGAAGAGCGTACTGAACTTGTCAAAGTATGAAAGTTTCTGCTTCACCAAAAAGCACACGAGTGCTTTCATTCCATTTCATTCTATTAGGCTGACCCTGGGGAACCGAAGATGTGTTGCATTGAAATAAAGAGTAACACTTAACAGTTATTGTCAACCCATGGCAAACCTGTGAAATAGGCAGTTTGTCATTAGGGTTTTTCCATCATCCCTTACTGGGTCTTTCTTGTTTCTGTCCCCTCTCTCAGCTCCAAGGCACCCGCTGCTCTCTAGGTGCCAGGAAAACAACACAAACTATTTTATACTAAAGTGTCATTGACTTCTGGTGAATTCTATCCCAAGAACATTTGTATTGCATATCACTCTGGATCCAATCAAGAGAGAAAATACACACCGTAATTTGGACAAAGAAAGTATAATATAAGAATTACTAGAGGCCCGGTGCGTGAAATTCATGCACCAGTAAGGGTCCCTAGGCCTGGCCAGCAATCAGATCCGATTAGGGCCTTCTGGTCGCCAGTGGGGCCTTCCTTCCCCTGCTGCCAGCTGCTGGCTGGGGCCTTCCTTCCTTCATTCCGCACCGCTCCCTGGTGGTCAGCATATGTCATAGCAAGCGATCGAACTCCTGGTCTCCCGGTCGAACTCCTGAGGGGACACTTTGCATATTAGCCTTTTATATATATAGATTAGCAATAACAGGAGATTAAGTAACAAAGAGTTAGTAGGAAGTAAAGAGAATTCTAAAGAATATAGGCAGATAAGGAACAACAGCTACCCTTAAGGCTGAATGAAGTTCTCAAGGAAGAGCTCTCCAGGTTGAGATTCAGACCTTGCTGAAAGGGCACCGCTGTGGCTCATAGGATGGCAGAGAAGGCTCTGGGGTGCAGCATTGGTGGAACTGGCTGGAAATATGCTTGCAAGGGTGTCAGGAAAAGCTGATCGCAAGAAGACATTTCACCAGAGGTACTCTGCTGCAAAACCACCTGAGAAACTGCAGGTGTCTGCCACTCAAGCTTAAGGGAAGCAGGACAGAAAACCCCTCCCTCTTGCAGGGACTCTCCAGCATCCTTATTGACAAAGCTCAATATTGTGCCAGCTGCAAAAGGAAAACTATTTGAAGGGTACAGGCCTATTTTTGAAGAGCAGGCAATGCTAAATTTGGAGCTAAGAGGCAATACATTGATAACTGGCATACACTTTAAGAGAGAAAGAAAAGATGCAGGTAACATTGAACCCAATGGGATTTTCTGTGGCAAAGTTCCAGGATAGGCAGGCTAGAGCAGGTATGTTGGGGCAGGAGAGCTTTATAACAGCTCAGAAGTCACACTAGTAGGTGACATAAATGTATAGTCAATTGAATGGAATTATTATTTTTTTAAAGTAATCACTTTTATTTATTTATTTTTATAGATGTTTTTATTGATTTCAGAGAGGAAGGGAGAGAGAGAGAGAGGTAGAAACATCAATGATGAGAGAGAACCACCAATTGGCTGCCTCCTGCACGCCTCCACTGGGGACTGAGCCTGCAACCTGGGCATGTGCCCTTGACCAGAATCAAACCTGGGACCCTTCAGTCCGTAGGCCGACGCTCTATCCACTGAGCCAAACCGGCTAGGGCTGAATGGAATTATTAAATTTTGCTTCTAGACAGGACAGGGACACTGTCAAGCCTTAAACTCCTCCATTCCTAGATGTGGCTGAAACTGGCTTGATCCCCACTAATTCCATTTCTTCTTTCAATAATAAATGCTACTCCTCAAGTACACGAAGAGACAATGTTCCCCAGGTTTCTTGGTTCTAGGTGGAGCATGCAACAAGTTCTGGTAAGTGAAATGTGAGAAGAGACAATAAATGCTACCTCCAGATCTGCCTCCTAAAATGTATGTCCCTTTAGACCATCAGTTCACTCTCTGTTCTCTGATGTCCAGATGAAGGCAGAGGATCAGTAGAGGGCTCTGAAGAAGCTTCAGGGGATGGTGGTGCCATAGATGGAAAGAACCTCAGTCATAGCTCAGAGGAGAGATACTAAGGAGAGCTGTTCAACCCACATTAGACTAGAATGTGACTAAATTGTGTTAAACCTCTGAGACTTCTGGGTGTTTTGTTATGCAGCTAGTGTTAACTTCTCTGACTGATACACTGGGCCCATTGGAGCCCTAGGACAGCATCAGTCTTAAACTTAAATAACAGAGAGATAACACCAGTCATTCCTTTTGTTTGAGCTTATCAAAATGAGGAAGCTGGATCACATATTTTCTTTGGTTCTATGTCTCATAAGTGTGGTATTTTAGAGTCCCCAAATAATTTCCCATGATCCACTGTGCAAGGCAAAGCATGGCAACTAGGTTTCTCTATTGAACAGAACAGAGGCTCCCTGAAGGTGAACGTTAGGGCACATTCTTTTCTCACTTCTGGGAGTTAATTTTGGTATTGTGGTGCAAACTACAAAGTTAGCTGTTGACCCAGAAGCCGGAGGTTGCCCTCAGTGGGCAGGGAACTTGTCCTGATGCACAGAGGCTCAAGGTCTGGGGCTCTCCTCTCCACCATCCACCAGGGAGCAGAGGCAGATTAGGTCCCCTCTACATTCTATTCACACACACACACACACACACACACACACACACACACACACACACATTTTTTTCCCCATTCACTTCTTTTCCTTTCAGTATGTACGAACTCTTTTTGGGTGTATATTGTTTAAAAAGGAAGAATATTGCACATGTGTTTTCTGCCATCCATAAAACCAAGCAAGATCTACTTCTGTGGCTCCTTCTATTATTTGGTGTCAGGCTTCAAAGGAGACATCTCCGCCCCTCAGCCTGGGGGAGGCATCACCCCCGACCTCTGCCATTCAAGGCCCTACGGAGGACTGCTCTGACCCTCAGGCAGTGCGTTTATGTGACTCCGTGGGGTTAGTGCACATCTGAAGGCCTGCCTCCTGTGAGCGGACACCTCATGAGTAAATCACTTTCAACAGCAGCGTGGCACCTTATAACGTTGATGGAGGATGGACATGAGTTTGAGTCTGAAAGAGCAGTTTCCTGTGGTGACCTGCAGGGAGGCTGGTGTGTTTAAGACTCACTTGCGCCTTCATTGGATTGCAAATTATGCCGGCTGGAGGCCTTTGTAGCATAACAGAACTCAGAATGAGGGTCTGCAGAGGGTCCAAGGTCAGACCCTGGCACAGGCATCCACGCTCGAACTCAGAAAGGCTTTTAATACTGCTTTTAATTTCCTAGGTGTAGGAAATCGATTCCGCTGGAGGCAGCACCCTCCAACCCCAAACAGACACCTTTCTGGAGGTTATGATGAACTCCAGAGAAACCAAAGAATTAGAACGTGGGTGGGGGTTGGGGGTTGGGGGTGTGATAGTGTTATTCCTTCGCATGTGGTTATATGGTTCTACTTTAAATTCTGGTTTGAGATAAAGAATTTCCAAAGAACTCACTGAACCAAACACGTGAGGGGCTTTTCCATTGAAATCCTTATCAGCTCTCCAGGTTTGCTGCCGAACCCACCTCTCCAGCTTTGTCTTGATTCGAGGCGGTTGCACAGGTTGACAGTTGTGAACACGAGGGACCTTGGAGCCTGCAGAGGTGAGAGCTTCTCACACACCTCAGCCCCAAGTCACAGGAGCCCTGGCAGGCTGGCTGATGGCAACTGCTGGGCTGCCCGAGATGTTCCAAATCATTCCTCCCCGAAGAAAATAAGGTGGGTGTAGGGCAGGAAAGAATCTACTGGAAGAGGAGGCCGATGGAGTAGGGCTGATGTAGAAGAAGGGAGTGTCACTGTCAAAAATGAGAAGTCTGGGCTAGGCTCGGACGTCCCCGGAGCCAGCAGTAGAGGCAGCTCTGCAGGTTGGGAATGGAATGGGCCGCAGAGGAAGCTTAGTGCCACCTGGGGCTGCGAGCTCTGCTCAGGTAAAGACCTGGAAGGCTAATGCCACTGTGGCTCCTTCCACCCCAAAGCAGGAGGTGGGGAAGAGAGGAGGCGAAGGGCTTCAAGGAGGGACTTATGACCGAGAAAGGAGACCGAGCCCACGCTAGAGGAGGTGTCTCGTGCGGAGATTAGGAGAGGGGATTCTGGCGCGGGGCAGTCGGCACTCAGTTCCTGGCTCCCCCCACTTATTAGGCTATGACCTTGAACAAGTCACTGAGCCACCTTGTTCTCTCAACTATGAAGTGGAGGTAACAGACTATGTGTACACTGTTTAGAACAGAACAAGGCCCACCAGGGGTTAAGTTAGGAGGAGGAGTAACGGTCTAAACCCCTATAGGGGAAGAAAAAGAGATGGAAGTCCTTTTCCTCCCCATGCTTCAGGCCCCTTATGCTTCATGAACATAGAAATCTACTGCCAGACACAGAAGGCCAGGCCCATAAAAATCAGTGCAGAATGAATACATCCCTAGATTCCTCCCTTTTAGTGAGGCAGCAAGGGGGTGGTGGAAAGACCTCTGGGCAGGGAGTCACAGGAATCATAGGCCCACCACCCAATCTTCCTGGCTTTCATTTATTTATAGATGCCTACAGCAGCTGAATGGGGCCTTGCAGTTAATCTAGTCCATATTCATAATGCTGACAATAGCATTGGCAACTGCTACCATCAGCATTTATTGAAAGCTTCCTGTCTGAGAAACTGTTCTTAGTACTTTACATGAATTAGCTTCTGATATGTGATAGTTACTACTTTTATACCCATTTTACAGATGGGAAAACCGAGGGAGAGAAGTTAAAGAACATATTTTATATACAGTACCTGATTATCAAATTAATATACCCAAGGTAGGTATTATCTCTATTTACAGATGAGAAACTGAAGCTCAGAGAAGTTAAACATTCCATCTGCTCCCCAACGAGAGCAGACTTAAATTTAAGGCAATATAAAGTTCTTTTAATATGAGCAGTCTTTCTCAATTATTTTATTTTTTATTGAGGAATAACTTACATTCACTAATGTGCGCTAGTCTTAAGTGTATACAACTCAGTGGATTTTTACTTTGACACCAATCTAACCATCAACCCGAGCAAGATTTAACACATTTCCTTCACTCCAGAAGCTTCCTCTGTGTTCTCTCCCAGCTAATATCCCCCAACCCCAAGATAATTGTGAGGCTAACTTTGATCACCATTGATTAGTTGTTTGTTTTTGAACTTCATAAAATGGAATCATAAAAAATGTACTCTTTTATATCTGATTTTTTAAACTCACATTATAATTTATTTTTTATATTTTAAAATTGATTTTTAGAGAGAAAGGAAGGGAGAGGGAGAAAGAGAGAGAGAAACATCATTGTGAGAGCAAAACATTGATCGGCTACCTCCTGCACGCCCCATACTGGGGGTTGAGCTTTCAACCCGGGCATGTGCCCTGACCGGGAATCAAACCAGCGACTTCTTGGTGCACAGGATGATGCTCCACCAACAGAGCCACATGAGCCAGGGCTCACATTATAATTTTGAGATTTTATCCATATTATGGCATGTATTGTTAGGTTTTTTTAGTTTTTTTTTATTGCTGTGTAGTATATTCCACTGTATGAATTTATTCACAACTCACTGACCTATTCTATTGATTAACATTTGGACTGTTTCCAGTTTTTAGCTATCATGAATAAAGTTGTTTGCTATGAATATTCATGTTCATGTCTTTTTGTAGGCATATGCACTAATTTCTCTTGGATATATACCTGAGAGTGGAATTGCTGGGACACAGGTAGTAGGCATATGCTTAACTTTACTGCCAGTTTTCCAAAGTGGTGGAATAAATTTATACTTCACCAGCAATGTTGCTCTACATCTAACATTGATATTGTCAGTCTTTTTGCTGTTCAATGCGATCCCACTGTAATTTTAATTTGCATTTCCTTGATGAGCAATGTTGAGTACCTTTTCCTATGCTTATTGGCCATTAGGATGTCCTTTTTTGTAAAGGGCCCGTTCAAGTCTTTTGCCCATTTTTAAATGAATTGTCTTTTACTTATAGATTTATAGTTCTTTATATATTCTGGCTATGAGAACTTTGTAAGAAATATGTATTGCAGATATCTTCTCCAAGACTGTGACTTGCTTATGCACTTGCTTAATAGTGTTTTTGATGAACATAAGTTCTTATTTTATTTTATTTTATTTTATTTTATTTTTATTTTTTTAAATATATTTTATTGATTTTTTTACAGAGAGGAAGGGAGAGGGATAGAGAGTTAGAAACATCGATGAGAGAGAAACATCGATCAGCTGCCTACTGCACACCCCCCACTGGGGATGTGCCTGCAACCAAGGTACATGCCCCTGACCGGAATCGAACCTGGGACCCTTCAGTCCGCAGGCTGATGCTCTATCCACTGAGCCAAACTGGTTTTGGCGTAAGTTCTTATTTTATTTTATACTAGAGGCCCAGCGCTCGATTGAAATTGCACGAGGAGGCTCCCCGCTTCCCACCTCCTTGTGCATCCACCCTTGTGCACCTCGCTGCGCACGCAGCCTCCTACTGATCGGTAGTTACGGCGTGATGGCATGACGGCCATTAGCATATTAGCTCTTTATTATATAGGATTTTTTAAATACATACATTTTTTTTTCTTTTTATCCTCCCACGAGGATATTTTTTTCCCATTGATTTTTAGAGAGAGTGGAAGGGAGAGGGAGAGAAACACCGAAGTGAGAGAGACACATTGATTGGTTGCCTCCCACATGCCCCCAATCAGGGCCAGGAGCCTGCAACTAAACCTGGGACCCTTCTGTCCATAGGCCGATGCTCTATCCACTGAGCCAAACCAGCTAGGGCCATAAGTTTTTATTTTAAATAATGTTCCATATTTTCTGCTTTACTTTAATCATTGAAATCTTCTAAAGAAATATCTTCCTAGTTCAAGGTCATGAAGATATTCTATTCTATTTTCCTCTGGAGGCCTATTCCTATTTAGGAAGATGATCCACCTTCAAATTAATTTTTGCACATGGTGTAAGTGTGAAAGTTCATTGTTTTCCCTCCATATGGATCCTTATACATTTAGAATCCTGTTGTCAGTTTCCATAACAATTCTTCCTGGGATTTTGATTGGGATCGTCTTGACTCTATAGATTGGTGTAGGGAACTGACATCTTAATATTATCAAGTTTCTAATCCAGGAGGGAGCAATATCTCTCTTTGCTTATTTAGTTTGAATAACAATAATTTGAATAAAACTTTTAGTATTTTCAAATGCTTAAGAATAGAGTTACCAATTCCACTCCTAACAGAATTGAAAACATATGTCCACACAAAACTTGTACATAAATTATTCACAATAGGCAAGAAGTAGAAACAATTCAAACATCTATCAACCAATGAATGGATAAATCAAGTGTGGTATATCCATACTGTGGGATATTATTTGGCAATAAAAAAGCACCAATAAATGCTAATCATGGATAAACCTTGAAAGCATACTAAGTGAAAGAAACCACACAAATGACCACATATTGTATGATTTTATTTAAATGATCTGTATTGGATAGGCCAGTCTACAGAGACAGAAAATAGATCAGTGGTTGCCTAAGGAGAAGGGGATGAAAAGGGAATGGGGAGAGATGGCTAAGGGGTGTGGCGTTTCTTTGGGGTAATGAAAATGCTCTAAAATTGATTGTGGTAATAGCTATATAACTCTGTGAATATACAAAAAGCCATTAAATTGTATACTTTGAGTGAATCGGATGGTGTATGAATTATATCTCAATACAGCTGTGTAAAATTTTTTTAAACTTATTTTGTCCATAATCTATTGTTATGGGGTTAGACACATTCTAGCACATTATGTTTTGACTCATTAAGTTACATTCTCAGGTCCTGGGATTTAAGGCTCCAACATGTGGTTTTGGACACGTGTCATCAAAAAGAAAAATTTCATATATTTAAAAATGTACATTTCTGGGTCTTGCCCAGGATCAGAAGAGCCCAGGGATATGCATTGAACCAAAATCACAGGTCTTGTTCTCTCAGCTGCCTGAAGCAGCAGCCAGCCAGGGTCAGAGCCGACAACTTGAGTAGCCAGTTGCCAGAGCCTGTGATACCCTGTGGATTCCCCGGGCCAGCGGGGGGCAGAGGACAGCTCCGCCTGAGGGTTTCTCAGCCTGAAGAACGCCAAGTGGGACAGGACTCGAGTCACCCAGCCCCTGAGGAAGTCCCTGTTGGCTGCTGGAATCCCCTCCACCCGGGTCCCATCCCGCCTCTCAGGAGGGTAAGGGGAGGCCCTGGAGGTAGTTACAGTCCTCAGAAGAGGGCATAAAA
Organism: Cnephaeus nilssonii; assembly: GCF_951640355.1. Taxonomy (NCBI): domain Eukaryota; kingdom Metazoa; phylum Chordata; class Mammalia; order Chiroptera; family Vespertilionidae; genus Cnephaeus; species Cnephaeus nilssonii. The sequence continues at coordinate 35,927,255 of NC_137080.1, read as the reverse complement.
AGTGAGGTAATTACCTGTGGCCAGCCCAGGGACGGGGCGCTGGAGGCCACTTCACATGGAGACGTTCTCATTATGAAAAGGATGAGACAGGGGCAGGAATAAAGACAATGGGAGTTTCCAGTGTATTTTTTCAATTTAAGTAGAGTTGGCATACAATCTTACATTGGTTATGTTAGTTTCAGGTGTACACTCAATGCATTTTTGGACTAGTTTCATCTGTAAAACCAGGAGCTTGCCCTGAAATATAGTCCCTTGTCTGGAGGTTAGGTTCATCCAATCCAACCGGGCGGCACTTCCTTTAAGTGCTGGGGTTGAGGTTTGGGCTGAAGCTGGCCTCGTCGCCCCATATCAAGAGGGAGAAGAAATGTGCGCTGGGCATCTCTCCCTGGTATGATGGTCAGGTTATCCTCTTCCCAAAGCCCAGTCCACTTCACGGCTGCACCCAGGAGCCTGCCCGCAGCTCCCTCGTAGCAGGGACTTGCTTTCTCAGGGCGTGAGTCAGGCCAAGCCCTCCTGCCCTGCCCTGCCCTGGCCTGGCTGGCTTCTCTAAAAACTCCAAGTCCCGGGCCGAGACTGCTCTGTGCCCTCCCCGGAGGGGAGCGCCGCAGCTGTGCCCTGGGTGCTCTGGCCACCAACCCCTTTGGTGTCCCTCCTTGCCAGGCTGTGCCACAGCTGCCAGGGCAGCTCAGTCCAGAGTTGAGGGCGGGAGCCTTCCGTGCCTGGACCGCTGGGGCTGAGGCAAGTGGGACTTAAAAGGATGGTCGTGCAGTTCCCTGCACAGCTTCCGGGGGAGGAAAGAGCATACACGCTCAGCAACAGGTCCTGGGCCTCCTGCCAGGCACGCCTGACTCGGCAAGTCTGGGGAGGGGCCTGGAAACCTGCATTTTGAAAGATCCTCGTAGGTCCCGCACAGGCAGGTGTGGGAGCCGTGGCCTTAGGTCACTCTCACGGGGGATTGTTCAGAGAGTGTGGGAAGGGTCAGAGGGCATGTAAGAAAGTGAACTTTGCCTTAGGAGTTGGGAGCCTCCCTCCCTAGTCTTGAGGTCAAGGGCTTGGCTCCTCCCATGACCTGGAACCCCAAACCCAGCTCCCCAGCGGGAGCCTGGGGCGGTCAGATACACAGTGGCTCAGGCTGGGAGTATGGCCATGAGCCTATCACTGTCTACACCCAGCATGTCAAACTCAAAGGCTCACACGGGCCAAATAAACAAGGTTTAAGTTTATGTGGGCCGCAAAAAAGCAAAAGCTTCAATTTTCATAGAAACGTAGGTTTATTTCGATAGAGACATGAGTAATCGTTAACATAAAATAAATGAACATTTTAATAAAAATTAATATTTTTTTTTGAACATTAACTTACCAGGCACTGAATAACTGCACAAATTAATGAGCGTAATGCAAATAAACCTATTTTTCTTGTTCTCCGAAAGCGAAATATTTCCTGTTGCGCACACCAAACAAGTCAGTCCAAGACTAATGACGCAGCAGTCGGCTGCTAAAATATTCGCTGCTAGTATTAGTGGAGAGAAACGGTGCGCCTGCGTGTAAGGCGCGTAAGGGAAATGAATGCAACACGATTACAGTCATCAGTCATTAGTGAACATTGTAGTTCATTATTAGTAATTACGTATGACAGGATATTGTAAAAATTAAGTTATAAAATTTTTATTAAAACATTTCTTACATACCGTTATATTGGCTGGGCCTCAAAAATATTTGTTGTGGGCTGCATGTGGCCCGTGGGCCATGAGTTTGACATGCTTGGTCTACACGAACTGCTGCTTTCGATTCTCCACACGAGTCCATAGGATCTTGAACCTGAGTGGACATGTGGTCACATGCGATACAGCCACACCCTCTCCCCATACATGTGACGCCGGGTGTGCCTGTAACTGCAACGGAGGGCCTGGCTTTGCAGGTTCCACGTCCACAGGGAAAGCTTCTTTAAGTCTGGCCTTCCAGATTACCAGCCGGTTTCAGCCACGGGCATGCGCGCCAAAGCAATCCTAGCACTTCCAGTAAAGAGGCAACAGACTTTCCACCAGGCCAAACGTTTCAGATTACAGCGCCAAATCCAGTGCTGTGGTTCCAATCAAATCAGGAAATAAAACGTCTACAATTTATTTGGGTCTCTAAGACTCAGAACTCCTGGCCAAAAACGTGCCCTTTGATCTTCATCCCTTTAATCTATAAATGCAATTCCATTTTAACGAACAATGCCTTATATTGGCATCATACTCTTTATTGAAGAAACTTACATCGTATTTTAGGATTCCAACCATTGGATTAAGTTCAGGGTAATATCCGAGCCTAATGCGTGCCAAGTTCCTACCCGCCGTGAGGACAGAGGCAAGGAGGAAAGCTCAGGGAGTCGCGTGCAGTGAACGCAGAGGAGAGACCAGAAGCCAAGTCCGCGTGTTCTCAGGAGGGAGCCGTCACTTATGACTGGGGGATCGAAGAGGGCTTCGTGGGGAAGGAGATGTTTGAGTTGGGCCACAAAGGGTGGACAGGCTGTTAAGAAGAGGAGACGGGGCCAATGAACACTGCAGGCCAGGGGAAATGGCTGGGCAGCGCTTGCTTAAGGAGCTGTAGACAACTCATGTAGTCAGGATCTAGGGTGGGGGTGATGGTAGAGGTGAGGGGGAGATGAGGCTGGCAAAACAGTAGAGCTCAACTTCAGGGGCCTAACTTCCCTTGAATTAGCTAATTGGTGAGATAGTGTATTGCAAGGGATTGAGGAATCTCATGGAAATGCTGCTCAGGAAGTGGAGTTGGACAGCCGTGGTTCTCAGCTCTAACTCTCTCTGTGGCCCGTGCTCTCCGGCCATTGGTTCTCTCTGCAGACTGTGTCCTCTGCTTCCCCACCAGGCCCACTCTGACCCTGACTCGGCCTAACCTGTAGGCCAAGCATCCATCACCAGAGCCTCTTGAGTCTTGGTTCCAACTCAAGAGAGACAATTCCATTAGCTGGTGGTCAGTCAATAGATTGGTTCCTCCTGGTCAGGCGTCTGCCCCTGGAATCCTCAGCTGTTCTGGTGGGAGGTGGGGGTGGGGGTGTCACATGGTGAAAACCTAGCCTTCAAGAAGTATAGTGTGGGGGGAAGTTAAAGAAAGGAGTGTGGGCTGGACAGGCCTTCTAATCACGCCTTCCTCCACTAGTGGGGATCAGTGGGAACCATCACATTGTTAAAGAAGGAGAATCACACAGTCACAGGGTTGATCTTAGGTTACTCTCCACCATGTGAAGGGCAGACTGACAGTGAAGGGGAAGTTGCCCACACAGACTAAAGGACTACCACATACCAAGCACTATCCCAGACGCTGTCTGCATCTTCCTTTCTTTAGTTTCCATAACAGCCCATTTTACGTATGAGGAAATGGAGACAAAGAGGCTTAGAGACGTGAGGTAACTTGTCCCAAGTCACACTGTGGTGAGTTGTGAATTAACCTAAACTCAGCCCAGATGTTTCCACCACACCAGGCAGGAACTCAGCCTCTCATGGACGCCGGCAGGTGCCTCACGTGCCACACGTCTGCACCGAATCTGCCATCTCCTGCTTGTTTTCTAACCCTCCTCCTGGTCTCTATCTCTGTCAGTGCTGTAACCATCTACCCCGTCACCCAAGCCTACCCAGTGTGCTTTGGGCTACGGTGGGGAAGACTCCTTCGCCTAGCCCGAATAGACACCCAAAGGGACAAGAAGTGCTGAGCTTTGGGGGTTCAAGATTCAGGCTCTTGGGGTCAGCAGGGTTATAGAGGCCACCAAGAGAAGCAGACAGAACCAGCCACAGATTTGCCCTGAAAGGTAAAAATCTAAGGGTGGCACCGATAAGTAAACAATGGCCCTTTGTGGGGAGATGGAGATGAAGAGAATGAGTGAATATCTAAATAGAAATTCTATGGTTCTGGTGGGAGTAGGGAGCAGAGGTAAGGAGGATGGGCGGGGGAGGGGAAGGAAGATGAATGGTGATTGACTGGGAGCGCACTGTTGATGTGAAGGGCCTCAGGTCCCCCTCTGGGATTCCACCCGCCTCTGACCACTCTGGTTCTGAAAACCTACACTGGTCATGAACAAATATCATAATCCAATCCATCGCAATAACACAGCTTCTGAATGTCAAGGTGGAGTAAGGGTGCCTTTTTATTTCAGATATTGTAGATTGCAAAATCTCCACAATTGGAACGATGTTCTCCATTTTGCATTTGATTCTGTGACAGAATCGCAGCCACATACGGCTTTTTGTTTTATCTCTGTATCTTCCAAGGTCCCCTTTGGCTGCATGCACGGTGCTTTTGTTCTCGGCCTGCTGTTTTAAGTATAGCTTTGCTACATTGCCATTTCCCCTGCAATTCAAAATCAAGCACTTATTTGAATTAGAGCAGAAAAATCCTGAGTAGAATGAAGCATGCTTTCCAGCCATCAAATATGGTGAGGTCATGGTTAGTGATAGCAATGACAGTGATTAATGCTTCCCACTTTTCACTTAGAGACCTTCGGGAACCTATAAGCAAATATTTTCCGAAATTTGCAGGTGAGAGGAGGGGGTGAAGCGGCTCACACAGGAGTGTCTGATTGCAGTCTGATTCCCCTTCCCCTCCCCCTCCCCAATTATCTCATAAATTGTGCTTTGGTGAACAGTACCGGAGCTGTTCATATTTTAAATCAAACTAAAGTCCACTGAAGTAGGAAAATTATGCATTTTACATAAATGATGTGGGCAAATTACTGTTCAGTTTTTAACAGGGTTTTTTTTCCATCCCTTTGCTGTGCACAATGTAATACAGTTAATTTACCAGAAAGCATTGTTATTCATTCCCTAATTCTCCAGGCAACTGCTGCCACTTGCTCACCGTTTCCTCGCTGCTCCCTGGGAGTTGACAGACCTCCAGGCTCTGTGTAGGGTGGTTTGGGTTCCCCAGCGATCTCTAGTGGCTCCGCCTCCCTCCCCGGTATCTTCCAGGGCTCGCCCCTTGGGAGGACTCTGCAAAATGAAAGAATTCACATATCCGGATTTAGTTTTTAAAGGGATCCTTTTGTAAACACACACACACACACACACACACACACACACACACACACACACACACACACATCTTGCTGTTTAGTAATATTTCCCCACAGTATTACATGTACGCTTTTCATTAAAAACACTATCTGATTATACCCATTTCATTCTCTTGCTTCCTATTAGCTACTTATTGATTATTATATAGCAAACACTTGATAATTAACTAAAGGAGGAAAAAAATAGTCCAAAAAAAACAAAAAAAAAACAACCAGAATACCTTGCAACTGCTAATATATACCTTCTTTCATGAGTTTACCAGTTGCATGATGATTGAAGCAAAATAGCCTAGTAAATGGAAGGAAAGGATGACAAGAGATTCATAAAGGAGAGAAAACCCTCTAGTAATCCTTATTAACAGAGGTGGTGAGGAGTTATTACCAGTCTCTTCCCAAGCAATTATTTTATTCTCATACTCTATAAATATATTCCAAACTACATTCCAGCTGGGACATTGGCGCCAACAAGCTGTCTGAAACGTTACACTTTGTTCTTTTATGGTATCATCTACCCTCCAGTTAGCAGCCCACTAATCAGAATAAATGACGTGCCTATATGCTGTGTGTGTCGGGGGTGGGGGGGAGTTAATTTTCAGAGTTTTCATGGTGTGGTTTTGTTTTTACTTCACTTAGATGCATTTGCTGAGCATCTTCTGTATTAAAGCATGAGCCAGCCATAATAGAAGGAAACACATTCAAAGGCAAAAAACACTGGGCCTACCGTTAAGCAATACATACTCTGCTTGTCCTTTAAGACTGAGCTCAGGCATCACCTCCTCCAGGGAGCCTCCCCTGCACTCCCCATCTTGGGGTGAATGGCATTCTTTTTTTAAAATATATTTTAATTTTAGAGAGAAAGAGAGAGGGAGAGAGAGGATAGAAACATCAATGATGAGAATCATTGATTGGCTGCCTCCTGCACGCCCCCTACTGGGGATCAAGCCTGAAACCCGGGCATGTGCCCTTGACCGAAATCGAACCAGGAACCCTTCAGTCCACAGGCTGACACTCTATCCACTGAGCCAAACTGGCTAGGGCCTGAATGGCATTCTTTTGCTACCACCTGAGCTTCCACCCAGCAGGTAGCTCATTGCATTGATCTCTTACAGGTCTCCATCCTCACTGGACTGGAAATATTAATGGTCTCTTTGACTTTCTAGCGTAGAGTTTAACCTATAATTAGTAGTCTGTGGATGCTTGCAGAATGAATGAATGTTCTTACACATATCAACAGTCATATCCACCATCATCCCATCGCCTTGAAGAGTGGTGGCAAAAGAGTCCTCTCATTCCAGCTCTGGTTTCTGGCTCCTTGTCTACCATCTCCCTCCTGTCTTCTCCTGTTTGCTGCCATCTGGGACAAGCAGGCTGACCTGACTGGACCTGTACTGCCTGTGGACGCTGGACGGTTTCCTCTTTCCATCATCAACCCCCGTGTCTTCTGTTCCATTCCCAGTCAAAGTGCTGTTGTTCGCTGGCTAAAAAAAGTGAATCAGATATGAGAATCCATATTAATGGGGTTAATGTTACCTTTCCCAACTATAGTATTTTCACGTTAGCAATAACATGTCATGGACAGCATGCTCACCGTGCTTCTCGAGCAGGGCCCAGGCCTCCTGGTCACGCAGAGGTGTGCCGGGACACGGCAGGCCACAGGCTGGTTAACGATGCACAGCATGGAGGTCTGGGAAAATAACTTCATGTGAAGACAAAGATGGATATCTTAGGAGCAGATTATCCATCCAATATTCATAAAATCACAACGTTAGAATGAGACCTGAAGGCCCCAGGCCTCAGGGGTACAAGTGTATTCCCATTGGTGTTGGGGTGATTTCTGGGAAAGGTTTGGGGAACACTAATGGGGTTCACTTCAGGCTCCAGCCTGGGCCTTCCCATCATGCACTGACTCTTCAGACTGGTGACCACACACTGAGAACAGTGAGAACCAGCAGGGCTAGTGCCTCGGCAGCTCACGGCGAGTCCAGGTGGGCTCCGCAGGTTCTTAGTGGGTCACTCCCAGGTCAGCCATTCACCCTGTCGGATGGCATGCTCCTTCTAGCCATCCATCCATCCAGTGTCTACCATCGCCTCATCACTGCTCAGGGTGCAGGGAGAATAGTGAGCAAGTTAGGCAGTGTGTTCTCAAGGAGCTCACAATCTGCCAGGGGAAATGCAGGAAAAGAAGAGTCGTATTACTAAATAAGCGATGAGAAGAGGAGTAACTATTCTGGAAAAAAGCCTTGTGATCTGGATGCTGGGGGAGCTGTTTGTCACTGATCACATTCTCCGTGGAAGAGTCTCTGCCTCACTGGGAAACCATGTATTCCTATTGTCAGTCCTCAACGTGAATTTCAGAATAAAGGTTAAACCCCCTCTCCCCACCTAAGGGGTTCTGAATATTCTGCATGTTTGGAAGGAATGAGGTACAATTTAGAAATTAATTAAAAAACAACTTCTGGGAATGCACGTATATATAAATGAAGGTCCATTTGATATTTCAAAGATATTAAAGGTACTAATTTTTAATTATTTTCTCTGTAGTTGTAATCTATCCTATCTAATAATAGACAAATATGCAAATTGACCATACCTTCGCTATGCCCGCGATTGGCCAGGAGGCACGGGGGGGGGCGGGACTCGGGGTGGCCGGGGTGGCTGATTGGGCCGGCGGGACGCTGAGCTCGCGTCGCCAGCGGTGGCGTGAGCTCAGCATCTGCACCATGGCTGTGCTGCTGCACAGAAGGGGCCTGTGGGGCAGCGAGCTTACGTCCCACCGCGGACCATCAAAAGCGGGGAGCTGGGTGCCTGTCCGCTCAGGCACCAGGCCTTTCAGAAGCCTCCGCCGCGCAGGAGGCTTCTGAAAGGCCTGGTGCACCAGCGGACAGGCACCCAGCTCCCCTCCCCCAAACGTGCATGATTCAATCATGCACTGGGCCTCTAGTTTTTTGTTTTTTTTAAAATATATTTTATTGATTTTTTTACAGAGAGGAAGAGAGAGGGATAGAGTTAGAAACATCGATGAGAGAGAAACATCTATCATCAGCTGCCTCCTGCACACTCCCTACTGGGGATGTGCCCGCAACCAAGGTACATGCCCTTGACTGGAATCGAACCTGGGACCCTTGAGTCCGCAGGCCGACGCTCTATCCACTGAGCCAAACCGGTTTCGGCATGGGCCTCTAGTTTTTGATAATTAAATGAGATAAACATAATATTGGTAGCTGCTTTAGTCAATCTGTACCCCACAATATCATTTTTAGAATAAAAATTTGAGCTTCCTCCACCTCCTCCCCCAAACTATCCCCTTCCTCCCCTCTGTCGCCCTGCCTTTTAGCAACTATTTTGGGAAGTCAAACTAAACTCCAACAGTCTAATATATAATGGTGAGAAAGTCAACAAAAATCACGTAGAAAGTAGCTTTCAGGAACACACATGGACCAACACCATCTATCCACTGCGGCTCGTTAGCAAATGCCCACCTGGGAAGGCAGGTTGTGGTTCTGAGCCAGGAGGGAAGAGCGGGTGACACCGCACACAGCGGCTTCGGCGGCGTCTCCGCACACGGCGGGGACCTTGCCTGCTCTCAAGGCTCAGGAAGGACCCTTCCAGTGAGTTCCACATGGACTCTTAAGGTCCGGGGACATGTCTGACAAACCTCTGCAGCGCCAGTGCGGCTAGAACGGGCCTCTGGCGCCTGCAGGGGATCATCAGTCGTGTGGCCGAGGGGTTAGGAGCACCCTTCCCTTTCTGGGGAACCGCCTGGGTCTGCACCCGCCTTTCTCTGCCGTGACCGGGCAGGGCCGCCCGCACCCTCGCCTGGTCGGCAGCCGGTGCCCCGCACGCACGGGGAGGCCTGCAGCTCGGGCCGGCTCGCAGCCAGCAGCACCGGACGGCGCGGGGCGGGCACAGGGAGCCGCGGAGCGGACCCCGTTTTGCCCAGGTGCAGTGTCTGGGCTTCTTTGCCCAGCGCTCCTCCGGCGGCCACGTGAGCGTCAGAAAGGAAGGGCACGGTGTGCGCAGGTGTCCCGTGCGGGCGGCCCTGCCGGGAGCCCTCTCCTCCGGGACAGGGCGAAGCGACGATTTCTTCCTACACGCGGCACTGGAGGCAGATTTCCGTTACTCACGCCCGGGGACAGCAGCATGTCCCCACCGCTCCCCGCTAAGGGACCTTTCAAGGTGCGTTTCTTTCTGAACCAGAGAAATCCCTGCTCAGAGTGCACCTGCCTCACCCCGGGCTTCCAGGGCTGGAGAGGAGGGGGCCTCCCGAGGTGCTGGGGCCCCGGGGGGGGGAGGAGGCTCCTGCTGGGAGGGGCTACCGCAGGGGCAGCTCCTGACAGCACACCAGCCTCTCGGAGGAAACGCCCCCCGTGCCTCCATCTCTGTCGCTGCTCTTACCCTTCTATCTGGGCCCCGCCCTGCGGTGCAGGATGGCTCCAGCGCGGGTTTGGGAAGCGTGACCCCGAGGTAACCCGAGTCCTGGGTTTTGATTCATCTGAGAGAATCCACAAGGAACTCAACTGCTGAATTAATGGCTGTCCTTTGTTTTTTTTTTCTTAAAGAATCTATGTTTCCAACAGGTTTTTATGACTTCTACGGGTTTTTTTGAATGACCGAGACAAAAAAACATACACAAAAATCCTTCAGAGAATATTTGCAGATTATCCAAACTGGCGGGAAGTGAAGACTAAAAACAAAGTTATCTTTACAAATATCTAGAACATGTTAATAAATGGACCAGTGATAGTAACTGTATTAATACCAAAACAATACCATAAAGACTTGATTTTCCAGAAAATCCCTTTGTGTCACTTAGAAAAAAATGTTGGATACCCTTTCTAAACACAAAGGTTATTCCAGCAAGAAAACGGTCCTCCTTGTGTGATTCCACATCACACCAGTGATCTGAAAGCACAGGGTCTCAGACCTTGCAGGAAACTACAGCAAGTCTCAGCCAGCCCCTCATTTCCATAGACAGGACCCGGAAGTGAGAGAGGCCAGGTTGCTGTCCAAGGTCACACAGCTGAGCGCGTGCAAAGCCAGGCCTGGACAGCTAGCCTGAATGCCCACTGCCCCTCCAGGCACGCCAGCCTATGTCCCTGCTTAGCAACTTCATTACAGAAGTGGAGGGACACTGGGAAATACATATACTGACTCCACGACAAGGAAGATTCTCCTTGTAATTGCTTCATTCTCCTTGTAATTGTCTCTTTCCCCTACATGTGGGACACAGAAAACTCCAGTTAGAGAAAATGTCTGATAAATTAAAATGTTAAGGTATGCCTAGTCATGCTTTAACGTTCCTTTGAATTAGCTAGACAATAGCCTAGCTTTTCTGGGGAAGAAAAGAAAAAAACCACTCCAGGTGTCTCGAATGTTTCTGTCGTTTGGAAATCACTGCACAATGGTTACATTCCCCAGGTGGCTCCTCACCACCTGGTGTGGAACAGATATGTCATCACCAGAGTCCCTTCCATGTTTAAACAAATGAACAAAAAAAAATTCAAATGTAAAATGCTCTCTTTTTAATTACTAAATTAAGAAAGTTAAACAATTTAAAAATGTAAACTCACAAATAAATCATAACAAAAAAGGAATTAAGACTTCAGAGTTGCTACTCAGTATTAAAAACTCAATAGAAATCGGCTTTTTTGATTTGTTGTTGTTAAACATGTAATTCAAGGTTGGTACAAACAGCAACTAAAAATGTAATACTTTTTTGTGTGCATCCCCATGAAATGTCAAGTAGTGCATAGTTATTCCACCGGAGAACTGTCGGACACACAGAAAGTCATTTCATTAGCAGTACAGGACATTGAAACACTTAGTTTACAATGGGAAGTGCACAGCCCCCACCCTCACCTTCCTGGGAGTTTTAGTTGCATGAGAAAGTTTAGCAGGTTGCCATGACTACAATGCTATGGGTTTTAGACCATTTAAATGTGGTTACAAGATTTATTAAATAAAAAAAGTTTGAAACATTTCAGCATTCATATTTTTATACAAGGAGTTTGTGTGGTATCCATCTTCCAGTTCCCTTGGTAGTTTGGCCGTTGGTTGGCTTAAATGTGCCCACTTTTAAGTTTCAAGAACAAATCGCAGTAAGTCGAAGCAAATACTGGAAACAGGCCTTGTGAATTCAGCTCGGGGGCTGCTGAAAAGAGTCAACCTAACAGCCACCTATAGGTACAGTCATGAATCAAAAAAGTGCAATCCAAATTAAAAAAAAAAAAAATTCATGCTTTGAAAAAGCCAAAAATGAGGCCACTGGTTTTTCAAAATAACATCAGTGCTTTTCTACTGATTCCGCAGTAAAATCCTCACTCTGTGTCCTGAAGCTGTGGTCCAGGCTGGCCATGGTCTCCACGTTAGCACCCACATGGTGTATGTACAGGGACAAATATATTATATGTATTCCTATTTGTAAAAAAGAAAAAAACAAACACCTGTCCTGATTGGTTTTTGTTAAAACATGAAAAAAAATTTTATTGTTTTAGACAAAGAGGCCACTTTTGGAAAATAATACTTTTTTTTAGTTGAATCAGGTGAAGACAGTTAAAATCACATAGGATTTGCATTTTTTAAAAAAGGAAAGCACTGGGATTGTTGGCACTGGAGTAACTATTTACACTGAACAGAGGTTTGGCCTTTTACGTGACATCGATACAATGCATTTTCCAAAGTCTGAGAAATAGCAAGGTCTGTCTTGTATGCTTCACGGAGGAGGTTCGGATTTGGGGACACGTGTCATTAATGAGGGCCATGGAAGTTCGTCAGCTTCAGAGTCACATGCAATCTGATCCTGGACGGTTCTGGCTGCCCCAGCAGCTGGCTACGGATGGAAAGCTAATGGGGAGGGCGGAGCCTCTGGTACAGGCCTCTCTGCTGACCCCTATCTCACAGGTTTTCGCCCGGCTGATACTGGGGCTCTGTGGCCGTGAAGTAGTCTTCCAGGAAGCCCTGTAAGTACTCGAAAGTGGGCCGTTCTTCGGGGTCCTTTTTCCAGCAGTGGATCATGAGCTCGTGCAGAGAGATGGGGCAGTCCTGCGGGCAGGGCATCCTGTAGCCGCGCTCCACCTGCTCCAGCACCTCCCGGTTGTTCATGCCTGCAAAGACAGGGGCAGTGAGAGCGGGCACCTGCGGCCCCCAGCCCTGCCCCCCCCTTTCTATTTTAAGCCTGCACGTGAAACCGTGCTGAGGTCCCCACCTCATGCAGGGTGGGACCCTGCCTTTAACGGGACAGCACACTGCTCAGAAATAAAAAAGGAACGCACGACCGGTACACACAAAAACCCAGATGATGAACCTCAAAAGTGTTTTAAGTGAAAGAAGCCAGACACAAAAGGTAACATACCGTATGACCTCATTTCTATGAAATTCTAGAAAAGGCAAACCTGCAGTGATAGAAAGCAGATCAGTGATGGCCAGGAGGAGGGGCAGGCAGCGCCTGCAGAGGGCCCGGGTGTGCTGAGGGGTGATGGAAATGCTCTCCATCAGGGCTCAGCAAACTAGCCCTGTGAAGGCCAGAGAGTAAATCAGGCTTTGCAGGTTGCATGTATATATATTTAACTCTTTAAAAACGTACAAATAAAAACAGGGTGGAGCTGTATTTGGTCCCCGGGCAGCATTTGCCCTATATCCTGTATATGGTGGTGTGACTGCTTATGTTTGTCAAACTAACTGTTTTCTTAAAATTGTTGAGTCCTATTGTATGTAAAACTACATTCCAATCACGATGACAAAGAACTATGGATGAAGCAGACAAAAAGAAAAAGCCCATGGAATGAAAACACACCGTTTCTTGGGTACAGCATCTGTAAGCTCCATTTACCAAGTTCACAAATTAGCTTTCCTCCTGCCTGGGAAAGCACTGGTGCCCTATTGTCCGAGATCTGCCATCATGCCACGCGGGGCACTGTCTGACCCCCTGACCCTGGGGTTTGGTGACGCTGATGAGGAGACAGGATGTCTCCAGGGCCAGTGTTTCCCGATTACTTCGGACAGACCATCTATCATTTGAGACCTCGGTGACCCTCTGGGTTGCTGCCTCGGGGAACACCAGGCTGCCTCTCGCAGGAGGCATCGGAGAGACTGCTAACTCTCTGGGGAAAGCAGCCCCCTGCACGTTGGCCTTCTTGACAGAACAGGAAATAGCACACTTGGGGTGAGGCGAATGCCCCGACCCCGTTCCAATCACCAACAGGCACCGTTCTCTCGTTTTCCATCCCTTTTGTTCCGAATCACGTTCTGCCATCGCCTGCCAAGCCCTTGTATGTTTTGGCTGCTCCTTGGCCCTGAGCCTGTAATCTGGACTCCTCCCCAACCTCTGACCCCGATAATTGACAAAAGCAAGAACGGAATTTTAAGCCATACAGAAACCTAGATTTCTTCCCTGTCTCTCAGGGGCATAGCCATCAGGACCGAGCGTGTGCATGCAGCAGCTCCCTTAATTCTGGGGGGCTGAACCCTCAGCGGGGCCCTGAGCCTGTCCAGAGGAGCTGGCTCCGTGCACAGCCCTGTCTCCCCGCGGAGGCGACACCCAGACTTCGGGATCTGTTGCCAGTTCTCTTTGTTTTGTTGTTACTGTTGGAGCTGGTTTATCCTGGCTCCTGTGGCTGCCAACCACAGCCCTGTCACTCACATGTTGTCCAAGGCTTTTCGGTGCTTTCTTATTCTGCCACTCCAGTTTCTTGAGGTGATAAAATCCACATGTTCTTTCCACTGTACTGAAGTAGGCCTTCACTTCAATTATTGTAACATAACCTCCCTCACATTTCGGGGTGACCCTTACTTTAGTGAGAGAGGTTCTGTGAATGAGTCTGGGTCCCCGTCCCCACATCCTGCCAGACTTCATAGATGGCCCCTTCCGTTGGTGGCTAATTAGCGTAATTGGCCCCAATTGCTGGAACTCACTTGGAAAACTCAGATGGGGCGGGCAGCTGGAGCTGCGGGAGAAGGTCCTGCCCTGCCCTGTGCCCTGGAGCAGCCGGTGCAGGGCCAGCATTTCCTTACCCACAACCCACAAACCCAGCCGGCTCTGGAAACCCCAAGTTCTGGGAACTTACTCACTTGGCAGCAAAACTGATCTGAACTGACCTCATTGGGACCTAAAACCTGGCCCGACAGGAGGCTATTCAGTGCTTTTCTGTATTCACAGGTATTGCTGCAGAAGGAAGGATGTTTTGAATAGAGTGCTGCCTAGACTCTCCTAGGGCCGTGGTTGGCAAACTGCAGCTCGCGAGCCACATGCGGCTCTTTGGCCCCTTGAGTGTGGCTCTTCCACAAAATACCACGGCCTGGGCGAGTCTATTTTGAAGAAGTGGCATTAGAAGAAGTTTAAGTTTAAAAAATGTGGCTCTCAAAAGAAATTTCAATCGCTGTACTGTTGATATTTGGCTCTGTTGACTAATGAGTTCGCCGACCACAGGCCTAGGGTGTTCTATAATGTATGGCTGCGCACTGTATGGGCTTTAAAAAAAAAGTCTCATTCTGGAAGCACATCCGGTCCCAAGGGTTTTTGCTGGTTAGTCCTGGCAGGAGTGACAGCAGCCGGGAAAGGTTAGGAAGAGAGTGTAATGGCATATCTGGACTGGCATTCTCCAAAGCGTTTCCCTGTCTGTCAGCACAGTCCTTGGTTTCATAGTATCTCAGAAGCCACAGGGCCTGAACCTGCAGAAGTCGCCCTGTCCCCACCCTTGCCAGGAGCTGGGAGGAACTGGAGGAAAGACAAGCAGAAGGTGAACCCCGAGGCCTGACAGGCCCTTCTGGAGGTAGTTCCACCCCTCCACACCCCACGCCTTCTAGAGCTGTATTCTGGCACTGAGACCGTCTTGCACGGCACCACTGAGTTTAACTGGTCATTCAATTGCTCTGTGGAGCTTATGTCAGTAAATGTTTCATTTCATTAAAAATAACACTACTGAAATAGAAAGATTTCATGTATTTTTTAAAAACTCTAAATTTAATCTCCACCAACAGAAAGTTTAATTGATCACTTGGGTCAGGCCTATTTTTCCAGTGCTCGGTCCAAGCCTGGGACACAGCACACGCAGCAACTTGACCCTCCGCAGGGAGCATCTCCTGAGGCAGCCTGCTCCCTGGGGACGTGGCCAGGGGGGAGCAGTAACCCGGGGGACGCTGCTGGCCCCACACTGCCAGCTCCGGGGCACACTCCTTCGCCCTCCTCGCCACTCTCCTTCCTCTTCTCGTGCCTTCTCTCCACAGGCCTCTCCAAGCATGGAGAGCAGACGTGACCAATCCATGCACGGGGCCAAACAGAAACCCACTAATGACAGCGTTGCCAGGGAAGTGGGGTTAAGACAGTGGACTTGGCTGACAACGGCGATCTGAATGGGGCTGGCTCATTTCCAGCCACCCGCCAGGCAGCACCCACACAGCTGACCCGCGGCCCTGGCGCCTCCCCTGCAGGCCTTTGCAGCAGCAACTGCCCAACCAAGGGCTGCCCGCTCAGAGGCCTTAGGCTAGCTGCTGCTTTACAAGCAATGGCCAGTTTGAGTGGCTGTGTCACAGTTAAAACACAGTAGGAGAATACAGCTATGAAACTTCGAAAAATCATATTTATTTCAAGAATTTCTTTTTTAGTCAAAATGGATTTTACTCTGCATACTACTCTAAGATGAGCGTATTTCATTTTTCTGTTTTAGATGGTTTCATATTTTTTTTACAAAGAAAACTGTTATTTCTCCTCTTTTAGCCACTTTTCCCAAGACATTGGCTTGGCTTGTGCCTAGAGTGAAGGGCAGGGCTTGGGAAGGAATATGCAGGAGCTCGAGTGCCGGGCGGCCAGAGATGGAGGGACACGGGGACCCAGGAGAAAAGCACCCTTTCATTGAACTTTCTAAGTGACAAGCGGACAGCGAGGGAGGAGGGTGCTTGGGAGTGATTTTCTTTTTTTGCCTTTTTCAGTGGGAAGAATGCCAGAAATAGAACAGATAGAAACGTTAAAGCACGGTGTATGGGCACATTTTTAGGACACACTCATCAGTAGCTGGGGTTTCCCGGTTTCCTAGTGGGAGCTGTGACAGAGACCACTTCGCGGCAGGAGGGCGGTCTCCGCCAGCCCCTGGTGTCTGACCATGGCAGGTGCCATATTCACCAAGTGTGTCCAGGTTCCCACCCTCCACGTCCATCAGAGAAGGGGCGAGGGCCTGGCTGCCAGCAAGCACGGACACCCTGCCCCTTCCCCCCAGCGCTGCCCGCCTGGGCCCCCACTGCGGCACCTGGCCTCCTGCCGCGCGCGGGAGTCGGCCAGGCAAGTGGGCCGACTGTGCCGGGCCTGCTTCCCGGTCCCTCTTCCCCAGATCCTCCCTGCGGCCTCCTGTCACCATGGATGTTAGGCCGTCAAACGTGGTCTGATGGCATCACATCCCGTTGGGCTGCCCAAAACACGGCAGCCGACTCTCCAGCCAAGTGGACTGTGCCCACGCCCGCCATTATGATTCCATTATCCCTTCTAAATCCTCGTCCTGGCTTCCTCTTGGTCTCCGAATCATGTTGTTTCCAGCTCTCACTTTCCAACCCTTACTGTGCTCTGGTTGCCAGCAGTGTCTGTTCCCACGGGTGTGGGTTTCTTTCCCTTCTTCCCTTTTGGCCCCTTTAAACTTCCCTATTCCTCCTCTTTGAGCTACATACGAACCCGTAGTGCCTCCTCCTTTTCCTTTTAGATTCTTTAGGGAAGAAAACCCCTCAGAGCCACTGCGCTACTTCCAACTGCATCTCAGTGTCTTTCACTAGGTGACTTGACCGTCCTGGCCTCAGTTTCTCCATTTGTCAACAAAACACCTCACCATTCACTGTGCCTTCAGCTGTTTGGAAAAAATACCTCATATGAAAGAGAATGTTTTGCTTTACACGTTCCCTTTTTGTGCAGCTTCCTAATATGGGTCTTGGAGGGGCCGTCTCCACAGCCTGGGACCCTGAAGTGTTACCTGTTCACGTTTGCACTTGGATGTGACTGTGGGCTGCAAGAGCCTGGCCCTCTGTGCCACGTAAATACCTGAGCACGGCGACAATGGGAACGAAGTTCAGGCTATCAGACACCCAGGTTACACCTGAAAGCTGAGCTTCCCACTCAGAGGAGATGGTCTCCTGTGCACAGGCTTCCGTCAGAGGCTCCCTGGCTTCGAGCATGGCCCTGTGGAAGGCGCTCTGTCTGCTGACTGTTGAGCCTGCCGTGTGGGGCCGGGAGGGAGGAAGCAGGACTAAGGCTGTGTGGCTTGCTCAGCACGAGCACCTGCTGTCACATCACTGTAGGCTCTGGCTGTCGTACGGGGTAACAAGCAGGTGCCAAGTTAGGTTTTGGTGTTGGACCAAAGTACACATTTTGGGCAGACAGATGCTGGTCAAAGAATACAGATGGCAGTAAAGAGTCACCCTGAGAAGGCACAATGCCGACAAGCTTTGTTCTCTTTCCCTGCCTCACCAGATAACCTCAGGACAGTTATTCTTATTAAACCCACTGTACTGATAAGTACAGAAAGGACAGGTGCCATAATGCACAAGGGTTGTGTAAGGTAGACAACACAGCATCATAAAGAACTCCTGTCCAGAGGAGAAGTGAGGGAGATCATGAGGTGCCAGGAGGAATGCCAGGCAAATGCAGGGCTGGAGTGGGGAGCAGCAAGGACAGAGCACAGGACAGAGTGGAAAGCCCTTCTTTGCTGCTGCCTCCTCACCTGCAGTCTGATTCCCCTGCCCCCTCACCAGCACACAGGCCCGAGGAACCTCATTGGGGGAGGCGGCCACATGGCTCCTGGGCATCGGCAGGATGTCCTCACTGAGGGACCAGGTGAGCTGGATGTCCTCTCTGAGGGACCCTGGGGGCTGTGATGGGCAGAGAAGGCAAGGGACACGACAGTCTTGGCTAAGATCCGAGGTTCTATCCTGCTTCCCATTCTCCTGGCCGGTGAGTCCTAACCTCCTCCTACCCCAAGAAAAAGCTGCTCCTACAGGCATGCTGGGCACAGCAGGAGCAGGAGTGCGGGCCACAGGCTGGGCTGCTGAGCACAGCTCAGGGCTCTGGAGCATGGGTGGGGCCGAGGGAGCTCAGGGTAGGACTTCGGATTCTTTAAGGAAAGTGCTACCGTTTCACTGATTTCCCTTGCTTCTTTAAGTCACCATCAAGTGACTCAAACCTTTCAGCAGTCAGGCAGCTGCCACTCGCTAAAAGATTTGCAAGTGCTTCAAATGCTTGATAAATGTGATGTGTTCGAAGGAATGTTCCAGCTTCGCCAAATCCTGCCAAATGCACAGGCAGCTGTTGGGTTGAGAGCCAGGGTTCTGGATGGCAGGGCCAGTCTGCCTGGAATGGTGCTGGAACACAGTGTATGAGCTCACTACAGGGTCAATCTCCCCACACAACTTTGAGGACAAAGTCTATCTCATGTCTGAGAAAATACATGCTGTATTTATGTGTAGGATGATGGAACAGAGTTGAGATTGGCCGAATTAAAAAATCTTGTTTAAAAAACCTCATAGGCATGATCTTTTTTATTCCCTGTAGCATCCATCCATCCATTTACCCACCCACCCACCCATCCATCCATCTACCCACCCACCCACCCATCCATCTACCCACCCACCCATCCACCTACCCACCCACACATTCATCCATCCACCCACTCACATGTGTTCAGTCCAGACAGACACTGTGCTGGGCATTGGGAACACATAAAAGCAGCCCCCCCCCCCCCCCAGTTGTTCAGAGGTACTGGGAAGTACACACACCTAGGGGCTTCAACAGAGAAGCAAGCAGAGGGACAACCCATTCGATCTGCACATGGAGAAGGCTACACAAAGGAGGCGATGTTTTTGTGTTGGGCTTGGAAGAGTCTGAGGCAGACGGGGAAGCTGAGAAGAGGAACTTCATATTTAAGAGTGACCTCTTGGTGTGAAGGGTGGAGGTGTGGCAGGAGAAAATCGTACATCAGACCTCGTCACCCTCCCTCAGTGTCTCCCCATATCACTAAGAATAAAAGCAAAAGTCCTGAGAATGACCCAGGAAGCCCTATCTGATGTGCCCCGAGGCCTTCAGACTTCCCGCTCCCTCTGCTGCCGCCACACTGGCCACCCTGCAGCTCTTCGGGGCCTGTGCCCAGTCCCCTCGGAAGGAGGGCTTCTCCCCAGATCTCCACCTGGCTGGCGCCTTGCTTCCTTCCGTCTTTACTCAGATAGCACCTTCCCGACAAGACCCTCCTTGCCACCCTTTCCTGATACCCTCCACCCCCTTCCCTGTTTAATTTTCTCCCTACCTGTTACCACTAGCCACTACTGAATGCATTTTGCTTATTTATCTTTGTTTGTTTGTCTCTTCCAGGAAGAATAAAAGTTCATGAGAGCAGGAGTTTTTGTCCATTGTTCATTGCTGTACTCCTGGTGCAAAACTAAGGCTTCCGGTTTATTTGGAAGGTAAAGGGAAGCCATGAACGTTTATAACTAGGAGAGGAGGATAACGGGGTCTGTGTTTTCTAGGATAGTAACTGTTGGTGCCAATGACAGACGGTGGTGGTGGTGGAGGAGGTGGGGGAGACTGGAAGCAGGAAGTTCCGTGAAGAGGTCACTGCATGAGGGGACGTCAGCTTGACGTGGGAGTGGCAGTGGAGGGAAAGAGCAAAATACCTGAAGGTGAAATGCAGGGTAAAATGCATAATGCTGATTTTATGCATCAACACCAGAAAACTGCTTTTTGCGTTTTCATTTCTCACATACAACAATCCATCAGTGCAAAATCAGCTCTAACCTTGGTGCAAAACATGGTTCTGAACCTGGGCTTGTGGAAAAGCAAGCTGGACTGCTGCGCTGAGAATGTATTCAGGTCAGGCTACTACTAGGAAATTTGTAAAACGGAGCTGGTTTTTGTCACAAATCTTGCAACCTTCCTGTCTGATGTGGCTCCTCCCTGTTCCTCTCAGTGTCACATTTCAGTTATTTTTTATTTTTTGGCTTTAAGGCTCTCAATCAATTTGAGCTTGTCCTTCTCCCCTTCCTGTGAATCTACTCCTTTTACAAAACTTGCTAACTAACCAAGCAATCCAATGTTTTACTGTCTCCTCATACCTTCTGCCCTTCATGTGGCCACACCTCACATACTCCATTCTAAGTTCCTTCTCTGATTCTTACTTTGGACCTTCTTTCATGCTGGGCAAAGATGCCCGGAAAGCGTTAAAAACCCATTTATAAGCCACAGCCCCTCCCTTGACCTCCACCCTCACCTAACAGCCAAGTACCCCTCTCTGTGTGAAGGTAACACAAGGCCATTCTCAGGTATGAAAGGACTCAGAAAAATGTACCGCCACCAACCTTTCTTGAAGAAAGAATGACTTGAAAACGCACTCTAGCCAGCTGAGCAGGTACTACGCGGAGACCTCAGAATGGAATCATGGTGGACGGGGACTGGGAGTCTGGCTGGGTACCACCCACAGGCAGGAGGACGCGGTGCAGCAGAGAACGCCGGGCGGCAGCACACACTGGCTGACTCGGCCACCCCAACACACGCAACGCGGAGAGGAAGGGCCTTCCCCCCACAGTGACATCTGGATGAAGCTAATGAAACTGTCTGTTCCTTAAGAACTGCTCTCCTTCATTAAGGTAATAATCCTGTAATTGGAATCCTTCCGTAAAGGCCTCTCCCTCAAGAAGAGTCTACTGTGAGGTTCAGAGTCCAATTTAATCTGATTAGAGCCATGTTATAAGACAAAAACAGGAAGCACCCATGGCGAGGACCAGGCCTCGGAACAAGTTTCTGTGGCTTTCTGAGGATGAGGGGCGGCGTATGTCCCTCCCCTCCCCGGGGCCGTGCCAGAGGCCCCGAAGATGGGCTCAGTCAGCCCTTCCAGCTCTTGGCCTTCAGCCGCTTCCCAGACTCATCTCCAGCAGCTCCTGAACTGGCGCCTCCGCCCAGGCCTCTGTGCCCCTCCACATGCCCACCCTTGTCTGGGACGCTTCTCCTTCTTCGACTCAACTGGAGGAGGGAGCCCTATTTGCCTT
The DNA here is from genome assembly GCF_951640355.1 of Cnephaeus nilssonii. Lineage (NCBI taxonomy): Eukaryota > Metazoa > Chordata > Mammalia > Chiroptera > Vespertilionidae > Cnephaeus > Cnephaeus nilssonii. Next base: position 35,906,188 of record NC_137080.1, on the reverse strand, counting down.
CTTCATGTAAAGCCTCCCAGACACAGCCCCCTCTCCCTGCCACCCTGGCAGAGTCAGGGCAGCTGTCAAAGCCCCTTGCATATCAGCAGCTGCTCATCCTATGTAGCTGTGCACAACAGAGTGGGCTTAGTTCTCATTTCACGCTGCTCGGCCATCCTCACAGGATGCGGAGTGAAGGCCCCTTTCAGTACCTGTGGTGTGTAGATCCCTGCATCAGGCGTCCCAGACCCCACTATCAGAATGAAGATTTGGGGCCACAGTGGGTAAATTCAAGTAACCCGTCCCTTGCGATGATTTCCTCTAATAATAAATAAGTAACAAAAAGGAAAGATTTTTTCCTGGATTGGCTGCACATATTTTATCCATGTGACTAGAAGCTCTGTGGGTGCAGGGACTACATTTAGCTCTTTGCTCACTGCTTTATCTGCAGCACCTAAAACAGTGCCCCACTCCACTGTTCAATCAGTTTGCTGAGATGAGTTCTTATTTGTACTTATTTCCCAGGCATTGCAAAATGCCCTGCACAGTTCACATTTTCTGGCGCTCTGCTGAATGAAGGAATCCCAGTCTGTGCGTAAAACGAGGCCATCTTCGTTATGCTAAAACCAAACTTGATCACCACTCGCCCTCCCACGCACACACCTGCCTTCCTTCGCCAGGCCCCGCCCCCACCCCTTTGTCTGGGCTTCTGCGCGACCAGAGAAACAAAAAGCAGCTCGTATTACTGGAAGGACAAGCTTCAAAGAAATGCAAAGCAACATTAACCTTTCCCCCCCAACCGCATTTAACACGGGTGATTATAAACCTGGGGGCTCAGGGAGAAATGAGTGCAAAACCCAGACAATGAAAAAAGAGGGGCCTTCACATCTGCACAGTCCCGAGACCTGCACATCTACCCCCTCAAGCAACTACGAAAGGCGCCCCTGCTGCGCTCCAAGCCCCTCCAGGGCAGCCCTTTCTTCTGCCGCTGGGGGCTCCTCCCACTGGTGCACACAGGGGCCCCGCCCCTGGGGCAGCAGTAAAACCGCCTTCCACCCGAGACTCTAACCGCCCAGCGCAGGCGCTTCGGAGGCGGGGCATTTGTCAATTTTGACTCTGTGCCAGCCTGGCTCTCCCAGGAGTCTCGAGGCCACACCAACCCAGAAAGAGAACCTCTTTCCCTCTCCGCATTTTGACGATGACCAGAAACAATCCTAAGAAATGAACAAAGGGATTACAAATTAATCTGCGCCCACTGGCTCCTCTGACTGCAAAGACACGATGACAAGAGACCTCCATTCCTCGTTAATCTCCACTATCGTTTTCATCACTGCCTTTTTTTTTTTTTTTAAAAAGGCAGGGCATGAGGGGAGCTGTGTTCTTTCTTCACTTGGCAGTAACTAAAAAAAATACGTCCTTAACATTTCAGAAAGCAGATTGTCCCTGCACTAGAACCACTAAAGCGTGGAGGTGAAATGGCATGAGTGTCCTGTAAGTCACCATCTGTCCAAATTAATGAATTTAAGCGTGAATAACCTGAGCCTGGGCTTCCTTTGGAGACTGTGAATCTGATCCCCAGAAAAATTCCAGGGCCACAGACTCTCCCATTGCTTTACGTTATACTGGCTTCTGCATAGTTTGACTGTTTTAAAATGGGCAGTGAGTGGCCTCCAACTGCGTTTCGCATGTGCCTCTGCTCTCTGGCCATCTGGAGCCGGGCCTGCTGAGAGAACGGGTCCTGGCATCTTCCTGCCGGCGTGGCTCCACGGGTCAGTGCTACAGGGCAATCAAAACGCAGTGGGGGCCTTCTCTCTTTCCCAGAGAGTCTGCAAACTCCATCGGAGCAGAGGCTCTGCCAGTGACGTTTCTGCTCTGGGAGACACAGACACACTCCTACTGAGGGAGGAGAGATGCCTCAAATTGGGGTGGACCCAAGCGCTCGTTCCAGCTGCTAATACATTAATCCTGGCACCCAATTCATGGCGGCTGCTTGTCTACACACCACAGTGGCTCCCAGTTCTGCTCCTCTCTGGCCAAATACCTGTCCATGCTACTCACACTCATGCTCAGCAGGAAGCTGAGGATGGGGCTTAGAAGGCAAACTGGGTGAGGTTTCCCCAAATGCTGTTGAAAGAACATCCAATCAGAGGCCCGTTTCTGCTGGGTCCTGCGCTTACCTGGGTAGGGCACTCTTCCTTTGGTGACCAGCTCTGTGAGTAAGATTCCAAACGACCACACGTCGGACTTGATGGTGAACCTCCCGTACAGGGCTGCTTCGGGGGCCGTCCACTTAATGGGGAACTTTGCACCTGCAGAAAGAGCACCTGGTTATTCACCAAACCAACAGCATCACACCGAGTATGGGCCGGGGGGGAAAAGCACTTGGAAAGCGCTTTCCCAGGAGCAGGTTCACAGAGAGGACGGACAGGAGGTGAAAGCAGGAATGAACAGGGACTGAAAAGCTGTGGGGTCTGGTCCTGGCTCTGTGACCTCAAGCAAAGCCAGTTTAATTTTAATTTTCCCATCAAAGGGTTGCACTTCAAAGCACCTTTAAGCTCTGGCTTCTAGAACTTGAACCTATGGCTACACTGAATGCCATAGGTTTCGTCTGGAGGTGAATCTAACTTGTGAATTAGGAAACCAATTTTACACACACACACACACACACACACACTGCTTTGGAATAATGTTATCCTATATAATAAGAGAGGAATATGCTAATTATCCATTAGGCCTTGAGGCGTAACGACCAACCGTGTAACGACCAGATCACGGATCTGCAGGAGGGTGGGCCTGCAAACTACAAGCGGGCAGCGAAAAGCTACAGGACAGGGCAAGGCAGCAAGCTATGAGGAGGGGGGAGGGGGACAGGGGAGCTACAGGAGGATGGGGCAGCGGGCGGAGAGCTACAGGAGGGCGGCAGAGAGCTACTGGCGCATGGATTCATGCACAGGGCTACTAGTATTTTTAAAAAAATATATTTTATTGATTTTTTACAGAGAGGAAGGGAGAGGGATAGAGAGTTAGAAACATCGATAAGAGAGAAACATAGATCACCTGCCTCCTGCACACCCCCTACTGGGGATGTGCCCGAAACCAAGGTACATGCCCTTGACCGGAATCGAACCTGGGACCCTTCAGTCCACAGGCCGATGCTCTATCCACTAAGCCAAACTGGTTAGGGCAGGGATACTAGTATTTTATTTTATTTTTTTTTAATATGGAATGCTTCACGAACTTGCGCATCATCCTTGCGCAGGGGCCATGCTAATCTTCTCTGTATCGTTCCAATTCTAGTATACTAGAGGCCCGGTGCACGAAATTCGTGCACAGAGGGGGGTTGTCCCTCAGCCCAGCCTGTACCCTCGCCAATATGGGACCCCTAAAGGGATGTCCGACTGCCCGTTTAGGCCCGATCCCATCGGGATCGGGCCAAAACGGGCAGTCGGACATCCCTCTCACAATCCAGGACTGCTGGCTCCCAACTGCTTGCCTGCCTGCCTTCCTGATTGCCCCTAACCGCTTCTGCCTGCCAGCCTGATCACCCCCTAACCACTCTGCTGCCAGCCTGTTTGCCCCCAACTTCCCTCCTCTGCCAGCCTGGTCACCCCTAACTGCCCTCTCCTGCAGGGTTGATCACCTCCAACTGCCCTCCCTTGCAGGCTTGGTCCCTCTCAACTGCCCTCCCTTGCAGGCCGGGTGCCTCCCAACTGCCCTCTCCTGCTGGCCATCTTGTGGTGGGCATCTTGTGTCCACATGGGGGAAAGATCTTTGACCACATGGGGGCAGCGATATTGTGTGTTGCAGTAATGATCAATCTGCAGATTACTCTTTTATTAGATAGGATAGAGGCCTGGTACAGGGGTGGGGGCCAGCTGGTTTGCCCTGAAGGGCATCCCGGATCAGGTGGGGGTTCCCTTGGGGTGTGGGGTGGCCTGAGCGAGGGGCCTGTGGTGGTTTGCAGGCTGGCCACGCCCCCTGGCAATCCAAGCAGAGGCCTTGGTATCTGGAATTTATTTTCCTTCTACAATTGAAACTTTGTAGCCTGGAGCGGAGCCAAGCCTGGGGCTCCCTCCGAGGCCGGCCGGCAGCCATTTGTATTGGGGTTATAATTGAAACTTTGTTGCCTTAAGCGGGTGGGCCTGGCCAGGGTGTGCGGAAAGCTTTGCTTCCCCTGTTGCCGGCGGCAACCCTGGCCTGCTCTCTCAAGCTCCATTCTGCCGCCATTTGTTTACCCTTCTATAATTGAAACTTTGTAGCTTGAGTGGAGGCTTAGGCATCCAGAAAGCTTGGCTTCCACTGTTACCTAGGAAACCTTGCTCTCTGTGGCTGTAGCCATCTTGGTTTGGGTTAATTTGCACACTCGCTCTGATTGGATGGTGGGCATGGCTTGTGGGTGTGTCGGAGGTATGGTCAATTTGCATATTTGTCTATTATTAGATAGGATGTGCCGCCGAAGCGAGCACAGGGCTACTAGTTTTTAATAACTACACATAGCATTAAATCATAATGCTACTCTTAGGAATCCTTTCGTATAGAAAACCATGGTTCTCACCTGGTGCGTAAAAACCAAATCAAACCACCATGCTTCTCCCAGTAGGGAGAGGATTTGCTGCAGCCCCTGTGTTATGGGCTCCACCTCCCTAAGGCCTCTCACACTACAGCAGAGAAATGATTTACCTCCAGCTGCCTCCCTCCCTCGGCCCATTCCCGGAGAGCAGCCAGCTTTAACTCTGGGGCAGTTTTTTCCTCCAGGCTGTGAGAGCCCTTGCTGACCTCCCTACCTCCCCCCTGCCTGCCAGAGAGGCTACTCTCTAACGTTTGTCTTTTTAAAGAGAGCCTGGCCTCCATGACTGTCTTATGAGTCTCTGATTTCTCAAGACCAAGGAGCAAATTTCACGCCTAAGCCAGTAGGACGTTTTCTTTTAAACTTCTCCAATCGTGGAAAGAATCCTCTCTCTAATCCAAAAGAAGGGTGGGTCCACCCTGCTCTCCACCACTCCCCGTGTGTCCAGGAGTGACACGGACCCGCAGCCCGTGCTCTCACACACGGGCTCAGCAAGGATCAAACGGCTCCATATATTTCATTGAACAAACTAAAAGGGAACACGAGGAGTTTTATTTGGTACAAACACAATTATATGTTTAAAGCACGTTAACTTTACTTAGGAGCTCCTAAAAAATCACACAAAGGTGAACAGAAATTTCCATAGTATCCTCCATAAAAAGTCACAATGTGCAAAAGAGGCAAGTGATTAAAATCTTTAAATTAATATGGTTTTAATAACCAGAGGTATGATAAATTATAGCAATTAGATTTTTGTGTTTTAAATACAGTATATGATAACATCTTTAGCAAATCTAACTGGAATTTTCTGGCAATATAATTTTCCTTCCCATCTCTTCTATGCCAGTGTGAAATGAAATTTTAAAAAATCCTACTATTTCATTATGTGGCATTTCACATTAACACTTTTTTTTTTCTTCTATGCACTGTACTATTTGTGCTTAACTGTTTCTCAAGCATAATTATTTATCTCTGTCCTTAAGGGCTGCATGATTCCACACGAGGCTTGGTATTCTCTGAACAGCCACTTAGTTTTAAAAGTTTCTTTCAAAGGATTCTTCCCATCCTTCCTACCCTTGAGCATTCTGATCACACAGCTTTGGACTCTGAGCTACTGGGATTAATGGGATAGGTTTCCTTCAGTGTTGAGAGCAGACTTTGCCCTGGACCAAACTTCATTTCAGAGAATTAAAGGTATATTAAATTCATTCCTATTTAAACCATCTCTTGAAAATCTATGCCCGTCTCTGAAGCAAATAGAACATTCTTCTCCACCGTGCAGACACAAATCCTGTAAATGAAACAAGCCAAGGAGCCTTTCTTCCCTTCTTGGAATCACTGACATTGGAGATGGTATGTGTTGCTGAAAGTATACTATTCAAAATTTGATTAAAGGCATTCTGGATTTTCTGGGAGAAGATTTCATAATTTCAGATTTAAAAAAATCCCAGATTTCAATATATCAGCCAGCTGTGCTAGTCTGCTTTATTTTCTCATTATAATATCTACAACAAGAATTATAATACATAAGATTTCAAAAAATAAGCTAAAACAAAGGCTGTAAAGACTCTCTGATAGGAAATCATTTGTAGATAGGTATTTTGACTTAATAGCAAGAGCTCACTTAAATTTATTTTGTACTCGTTTTCTTTCTACCTAATGTATTTATATCTAATACATTTTGGAGGGGAGAAAATGAAGGATGTCTTTGTTCAATTTCTCCTATTTCTTTCCCTTCTTAAAATAGCACGTGCAATTGACAAAAGAAGGTTCTTTAAATATAGCTCATATTTTCCTTTTCAAGGAAGATAAAGATGAATAAATTAAAGCCCCTATAAGCTGCTAATCATTAATGAATGTCTCAGCAAAATACCGAGTCTATGCTCACTTTTTTATTCATCTCATTACCTCGATTTCCCCTCATCGTGTTCCCCCCTTTCCTGAGGACACAGATGTAGCTCCAAACAGGGGAGAGTTCACCTGGCCTCTGGGGCAGGGGTCTTTGTAAACGGCCATGCCGGCTGCACATTGCAAACCCTAGTCAATGAGAACGACGTCCCTAAGACTGCCAGTGAGCACCTATGCGAGCCCATGGTGGCCCTGCTGAGGCTGCGGTGGGTTCTCTCCTCGGGTGGAGTTAGGGAAGCTCAGGCACCGGGGAGGAAGGACTCCTGGGTGCAAACAATGCTTTTCTCCTGAAAGTAAAGGCCTGCCCCCTCAGATTTCCCCCCACATATCGCGGCAGGCATAACGTCAGGATCAAAGTTGTCTTCTAAGCGGTATGGATTGTGGAAAAAGAGGAGACAGCATCAGGAGACCTACACTACCGTGAACTTGGTATTGATTCACTGTTTTTGAAATTCTTCTGTTAGGGGGCGGGATTCAGATGCCAACACAATTTCCTCTCCTCTTCACTTTATTGAAGGGAATGTAGCAAATTAAACAGGTATGATAAACTAAAAAAATAAAGGAATCACTATCACTCTAGTTTTTATTTTTTACTGAATAACTGTAACAGTTCAGGCTTCTTTTAAGCCAACAGACAAGGCCATGCGTGATACATAAGCATTTATGTGTGGACTCGGCAGTTTCCACGTTTCACTGCCTCCTATGGTAAACGCATTGCCGTCACTGGGCCCACGTCTGGAACCACCAGAAAAGTAGACCATCTTTGTCCTTTAGTTGCTTACCTCCCTGGAATAGTACCGAGGACTGGTTAGCCTAAGTCTGAATCCTTTTCTGTAGTGATAAACACACCAGGGTTTCACATAGTTTCTCTAACTTCAATTCTGTTTCTCTAACGTTTGTTGAGATGTGAAATGAGTGGTCATAGGCTTCATGGAACAACAGGGGTCCTACTCACTCTCTTGGCTTCAATGGTTCTTCTAATTCCAACGACATCAGATGGGACCTCCCTCCCACGTTCCCGACCTCCTCGATGTCTCTGAAGGGCCTCTCAAATACAACATCCAAAATTTATCTTCCCCACAATTCTGCTTCTTTTTCAGAGGGTGCCGCCCTGTAAACTGCCTGGCTGATGGGAGCAGCATGCGGACATCCTCCTGGCCTGGATGCTGTGTCTATCTGTCCTTCGCGGTGCACGCAGGCAGCCGCACAGAGCCCGCCTAGAGGAGGAGCTCAATACATCTTCACTGAGGCCCCTTTGCCCCTGCTGCTTTGTCATTCTCCACATGGAGTCCACGTCACTGCCCTCACGCTCATCCTCGCTCACTCACTGTCACCTGCCTGGACTCCTGCAGTGGCCTTCCAACTGGGCCCACCTGGTCTCTCCTCCCCACTCTCCGGCTCCTCTATGACCCTGGGCCTGCCCTCCTTTGCCTCCTGTCCCACTCCAACCTCTATGACCTCCGACTGCTCTTACCCACTGCAGGGCCATGGGACGGGCCGTTCTCTTTGTCTAAAGTCCTCACCCCACTCCCATCCCGTGGCTAACTCCTGCTCCTCCTGGTTACTTGCACAGGGGATCTTTGCCTGAGCACCAGGACTGGGAAAGGTTCCTTAGCTTTTTGCTGCCAAGTGTCTTATTCTTTGTAGCTGTTACTATTCAAGTGCAAGCAATGTGTTGCAGGTATCCCCCCACCTTCTTAAACGTTAAGACACTCTGCTATTATGGGAGACCAACACTAGTACCTGTTTTCCCTAACCAAAAGAAATCCGAGGAGGGTTTTCACTTTCACAAAAAAAGGCAGAGAGCAAAAATAGCGATCCTGTTTGTTTTGCCGCGAGCGTTTTGGAAGCAGCGCACACCCAGAGCGGCAGGAGCAGCCCGACAAGCTCCTGGCCAGGGAACTCCGCTCAGCATCTCAGCGTCACGCCGCCTGAGCTCCGAGCTGCGTCTGTGAGCACCTGTGCTTCATCTCCATCGATTTTGTGCATCCGTTAGCAAGATGTGTCCCGAGGTGACTGCTTCTTTGCTTTACGCCACTTAGGCTTACACATGGCTTCATTTTTGGACAGTGGGGAACCTGGAGCTGCCTGAACGGTGACTCTCGACAGGTACCGTCCTTGAGAGCAGGAGCGGGTCTTTCTGTATGGCCAGCATCGCCCCAGGACAAGCCCGGCGCCCGGTGCCCAGGAGCAGCTAGATGAAGAGGTGCTGAGTGAACACTGAACCCCAGCTCCTTCTAGGGCTCATTACCAATTTCCTGCTCTCTGATGAGGCCTCCTCTCCTTGTCCTCGGCGACCAGCTGGGAGCCCTTTTAAGAGGCTAACAATTGCCAAGTACAGTAGAAAAAGCATCTGTCACACACTACTGACGCTGAAAAACTCCTGGAAAACCCTGTGTTTTTGGTGCCAAATGAAGTGTTTAGATCCTCTTTGGGTCCGAGTGAGACTGTCTGAGGTGGAGGGAGCCTCAGACTGCTCTGTGAAGTCAGCAGCCAGGGGGTGGGGTGGTTGTTATCAGTGGAAAGATGAGGTGGCCAGAGGCCTTGGGAGTGCTCCCAGCAAAAGAAAGCAGGAAATCCTTTTAATAGACTAGGGTGAAAGCAGGTGACTGGACATCGATCGGTCAACCCATGGGGCCATGGTCTCTCCCATTTAAATAAGGTTAATAATCATCTATGTTTTCAGCAAGAGAAAGGAGAGGGTTGTGGCTGTACTCTGCTATCAAAGTTTTCCCACTAAACAACAACAACAACCCCTCCCTCCCCCCAACTGGGCCGGTTTTGTTCTCTCTCTTCCCACCATCAGTATTTCTGGAGCTTCCCCACATGCTTGGCCCTGTACTCAGTGCTGGGCGAACCCAACCTCCGGCTCTCACGGAGCCTGCAGCTTTGCTTGGGAAGGAGACAAAATAAACGAGCGGCCATTATGTATGTCAGACAGCGACAAGAGCCATAGCGAATAACAGAATGAGCTACAAGGACAGATTTTGTGGGCTTTGCGGCCACAGTAAAACCTTGGGATGCCACCCTACGTGTGACGGGAAGCCACTGGGGCGTGTGAGCAGAAGTGTGATGACATCCCACCTCATCCTTTCGCCTTGTCTCCGAAACATGGAACATAACATTACTACCTTGAGAACGATTTATGAGGAGACAGAATGTGAAAAGCATTTTGACTTTTCAAAACTCTCAGAAAGCATCGTGACATTTCAGGGCCCATGGGTGTCTGTTAGCAATTAGCAACTGGGTAGATTATACTTCTATTGTCACTTCTGTCATCGTGTTTGTCTAACTCGTGCTGGCTCTAGACATATTTATGCTATTTTCTCCCACTTTCACATTTGAATAACACTAATAATCTGAGGGACAAAGGAGTAAAAAGCCTTCTGCAGGCCTGTGTGAAGCTCAGACATTTCTATGAGAAATGTCCTTCCCGATGTGCTTCCTTTCTTCGCGAGCATTTCCTTTGTTCCGCTGTCGGCTCTTCTTCCTTCTCCCACTCTAATTACAAGTGTCCAGGGACCTCAGTGTTGCAGACTCCTCTCTCTCTCATTGCTTGTTCCCCTGAGGAACACCCTCTCTCGTGACTAGCCCTGCCCATCATCTCTATGTGAATGGGGCTGGATACGCCACACACGTTGTTTATCATCTGAAGTCTTCTTCTTCTTCTTTTTTTAAAATATTTTTTATTAATTTTTTTACTGAGAGGAAGGGAGAGGGATAGAGAGTTAGAAAAATTGATGAGAGAGAAACATCGATCAGCTGCCTCCTGCACACTTCCTACTGGGGATGTGCCCGCAACCAAGGTACATGCCCTTGACCAGAATCGAACCTGGGACCTTTCAGTCCACAGGCCGACGCTCTATCCACTGAGCCAAACCGGTTAGGGCTGAAGTCTTCTTTTTTGATCTGCAAATGTCTAAGTGACAAAGTCTCAAAAGTGGCAACTATGAACCTAAATCGACTTTTCACCAAATCATTTTACTATGAGTAAGACATTTTGTTATAAAGGAGATTCTTTTATTGGGTAAAGGATGCTACTAAATGACTAACTTATAAAATTTATTCTCACTTTAATTTTTTAGGATGCAAATGAAGTTCCTTTCTCACTCTCTTCTGGGGTTAGATCCCCATTCTGCCAGTCTCCAAGCTGAAAACCTAAAGTGGGCTGGGACTTCTCCCTGTCCTTGAACCTCTGCTCTGATCCAGCACCAGCGTCTACTGGTTCCCTCTTTGAGACTTCTCTCAAATTTGCTCTTTCTTGTTAAGCTCTCTGCCAAAACTTGGTTGGGGTCCTCATCCGTCGTAAAGCCCTCCTTCCGTGGTGCCCTGCCTCCAGCTCACTGTCCATCCAACCACAGATGATGGCACAGGTCCACCTCTACGTGGGTTTTTCAATTGATCCACCAATTCAAACCCGGGTTGCTCAAGGGTCAGCTCCACAGTTGGGAATCTGCGTTTTGGAGCGTTGACTATAATTATACATGGATTTTCAATGGCGTGGGAGGTGGGCATCCCTAACCCTCATGTTGTTCAGGGTCAGCTGAATGGCTTTAAACCTCAGCTTCGTAATGCCCCTGCCCCAAGCATATAGTGAGCTCCCTAGTGCATAAAATCAAAATCCCCCACCTGGTTTTCATGGACCCACATACCCATTCAACTTTGGTTCTTGCTACCCCAAACACTGTTACTCTAGTTTAGTTTGCTCCCCCATAACCTGTACCTGCACTTGGCATAATCATACTTGCTTCTTACACATTACCTTGTTCTAAATGCCTTCTCTCCTTCCACCTGCTTAACTAAAGCCTATTCAGCTCAAGGCTCCTTCATGAAGTCATCTGTGATTACTCCTGCCTTCATTGGCCTCTCTCATGCGCTTGGGGCCAACACTATAAACAACAGTCGAATGCTTGACCTTAGTAACTTCCACAATAGCTAAACATGTATTGAATGCTTATTGTCAGGTATCATGCTAAGTGCTTTACATATAGGAGGTTGATATTGATAACAGTCCTGTTCTATAAATAAGAAAACTGAACACAGAGACAAAATGATATGCCAAAGGATAGGTAGGAATGGTGGAATGGGGTTTTGAACCAAAGGAGTCTGGCTCCAGAGCCCAAGCACTTAAACATGACACACTATGCTGCCATTCCTATGTCTCCAACATGTCTTCCTACTAGCACTACATGTGTTATTTTTATCTCTTTAAATAGAATGGAAGGCCTTTAGGTTGGAGACCATGCTTTACACTTAACTTTCTCCATAGTACTTTGCTTGAGGCTGGTTAGACCACAACTGCTCAATAAATGTTCTAATTGGCTAACGGGTCAACCTAGCAATGTACCTAACACTCTGATGGCCAAAGAAATTTTCTCCCTTTATACAGATTTAATCAAACTGAGCAAAGAAGAGTGACAGTACAGCAGTGTAACAAACTAGTAATCGCACTCTAGGACAGTCTGACTGAATGCTCTCATTTTTAAGGTGAAAACAGGATGACCAGCACATCCCAGCCCCCAGGCCCTCCATTCCGGTTAATGAAGGTCCTCTCTCCCCAACGGCCAGGCTATCTGCTTTCTCCTGCCTCTAACAGAAACGGTTCTCCCTTGACCGGTTACTTGCTGTACTTGACGCATCTTCAGACATTAAGATGATGGCAGTGGCATTTCAAAAGCGCGAAGGAGGATGGCAGAGACTTTTGCTCCCAAGTCTAGCTCCCACACCAAGTGTGTGTAAATTGGCCAGAGAACAGGGCTCCCTAGCGAATGCCCTTCAGTGACCATACAAAGCGGCCCTTCTGTGTGCTGAGCAGGGCTGAGGGGTCATTGTGGGAGGTCTAGGGGACTCATTTAGGAAAGGAGCTCCAGGGTCCAGCAGATCTGGTTGGCACGCCAGATTTCCTGGGTGACCATGTAAAACCTCCCTCAGTCTCAGTCTTCTTACTTGTAAATCAGGGATGCCGATACCCTCATAAGGTTGTGGTCAGAATTATAAATAACTTGAGAGGCTCAGCACAGACCTGGCACCTCGTAATAGCTACATAAATGCCAGATATTATTTTCTCTGGGTAGTAGTGCAAAGGCTCTCCAAACTTCAAGAGAGGGAAAGAGGATGAAGGAAACCCCAAACACTCACAATCAATCACTGAGAACTTACTAAGTGTCGTTAGGCCTCAGCGCAGTGGGAGGGGCCTGAGAAAACCAAGCGTAGGTCACCTCCTACCCTAGGACTTGCCAGGCAGCCGGGGAGACCAAGCTCACTGGCAAACCCAACAGAGAGCTAATGTGGTGCTGGCTTTAGGAAGAAGGGGCTCAGGAGAGAGGAGGACGAGGAACTGCACGGAGCCCTGGGTTGAGGTGGCCACATGGAAGTGCTACAGTATGACCCTGGTTCTCCCGGGGGAGGCTCAGGGCGGGGCCAGGGCAGCCCTGGGTGGGGCCCAGCTCACAATACAGGCTCTTGCTGGAGAGTTGGGCTATCAAGCCTATTTTTTTGTCCTGGTTATCAGGCCAACTTCATAGCCCTGCTTCAGAAAATATCCCCTCTGGCTAAGAGCCGGGCCAAGGTGGGGAAGGCAGAAGCAGCAAATCCTTCCTGCAGAGAACACAAGGGCTGCCTTCGCAGCATTTTCAAGGAGGAAAGGCATCAGGGTCAATAACAGACACACTGGTTCTCCGAGCCAAAGACCCACCCAGAGCCCCCTTTAATTATGGGGCCACAGACTGCAAGTCATTATATTCAATATGAAATAATGTGCAGTACTTCAACTTTAAAGGGACCCTGGGAATAAGGGAAAAGAAATCACAAACTATGCTAATAACAGGAAGCTGATTACACAGGGAAGTGGCAGGATGAGGACAGGATATCCTGGGAAAGAGGTGAAATCAAAGTAGGGGACTTTGTGGTTACGCAAACAAAACAATGATTTCAAACCCAATAAAACCTGGCAGGGCAAAGCTCAGAACTTTCACAGCAGCCAAAGGAATGACTTTCACATTTCCTAAATGTGTCCGGAGTAATACAAGTGTGTGTTTTCCAGTTATTCCTGGTGCCACATTCTGCTGAAACTTCTACTCTACGTTCATAAGGTTTTAGCATCCTGTTTTAAAGATAAAACTAAATGACAAGTAAATGGTACAATGGAGTGAGATGATATTTCGTCTGAAACGCACAATGGTGGGCGGGGTGTCTGAGAAGAAAGGAGATGGGAACAGGGAGGAGTGCTATCCCACAGGTGGGATAGAGGAGGGACAGGCTGGGCCAAGGAAGACAAGAACCAAGGGTGAGAGGCAAGGCCTGAACACAGCACACAGATAAAGATGGATTCGCTAGCTCGGATCCAGTCGGGGGGAGCTGAATCCGAAGAAGAGATGTTCTGATGCACAGCTCCAGTGGGGCAACCCCAGCGTTGTGGACCTTCAGCCAGGACGAGAGTCAGGGCGGCTGTGTGCAGGGCTCCCTCGGCTGCTGCTCACAGGGGTGAGAACTCAGACCCAAGTAGTAAATGGATGGAGCTCAACACAGAAATTATTCCAAGAATCCAGCCATCCTGGAGGGGCAGTCGGCCCGGGCCAATCTGCATTCATGTGGCAAGTGTGCCAGGCAGCAAGGACGAGCACTGAGGTGGAGGGCACTGCCTGGGAACAGCTGGTGTCAGATGGAGGGTTTGGTTGGGAGTTAGGGAAAGAGGCTACACAGACAATAGCCACTTTGGGTGGCTTTTTCCAACGGCCCCTCCCCCCTCCCGGGGAGCCGGGTGTGATGGATGCTGCGGTGCACCCTCCTTTGGCAGGAAGAGACAGAGGCTTCAAAATGGGGCCAGTTTTCCTATGCGCTGCCTGCCCTGGTTATCCAGACGACGCAAAGGCAGGAGTTACTTTCGCAGCCAAGCAAGACAAGGAAGCCAAGTGACATTTTTGATGTTTGATGGCAGTCTGCAGTTCCTATTTACACACTTTAAAATCACAGAGGGTGACCATCTGCTTCCTTCTTGCTGATTACTAGGAAATGTGGGGTGCAGAGACCAACGACTTGCTCTTGACCACTCAGAAACCACCACCAAATTGCTCTGCTCAAGACCATACAAAGGAGAAGGCGTCCCCTCGGGGTACATGGAGGACTGCCCAGGGCAGATAAAGAGGAAAGGTATTCAGACGAGAGGCTCTCCTCAGTGACGGGGCTAACCCCAGTCCCATCTGTGTCCCTGGGCAGTCAGGGCGCCGCCCCACTGTGGGAGTGGAAGAAATGAGCCCGCCCCTCCCCCACAACAGTTTTAAGCTTAAAGGAGAGCCGGGTAGGCAAGGGTGAGTTGAAATCCCTTTCTTTTCATTTTGAGTCCTTTCTCCCAGGGAAAGGATGGTCTGTACTCTCCATCTCCCTCTCCCTGCAGTCTGATCCCTAGCCCCGAGGTTAACCTGGCCGGGCAGCTCGGCTGTGGCCCAGTAGACACACAAAGCGTCCCTCTCTCTGGAAAGGCGGTGGAAGCCGGGCACTGTGAGCGGCAGAATACAAATGAAGGCGCTTTTCTCCCTAGCGACAGAAGTGTACCAAACTCAGATCTGGGAGGATTGATGAGAACCAGGCTCGGTTCAGGCTGCAACCCATCCGCTCAGCAGGAACGATGGCTCCAGCCCGGCCACCAGCAGGCGTTCTGCGGGAACCCCCAGCTCTCACCAGACGGCCCCTGGGGGCCATGTGTGGTCAGTTCAAACAAACGCGTTTCCTGCTCGGTACTTAAAACAATGGCTGCATTGGAAAGGGTTTGCTTGTTGTTAAAGGATGGTTTGCTTCTCTAGCATGGGAAGAATTAGATTAAATTCAATAATTAACTTCCCCTGCCGCCTCCCCCGCCCCCCCGCCCCGCCCCGCCCCGGCACACACACACATTTGCTGTTCAGGTCACAGCACACTGTGTGGGAACTGCAATGCTGCTGCTGACAGAGAACAAGAAATGCATGTGCGGCCAGGGGCAGAGGGAGGGCACCTCGTGGCGAGATCAGCCTTGATCTGCCACGGGATTACAGGGGCCTCAGAAGAGCTGATTAAGAATTCTGCAGGAGCCCTTGAGCTGGAAAGCTGGCGTTCTGAGCCTGATAATCCCCAGTCGTAGTAACACAAAGGAAGGACAGGAACTGAATTCACAGCTCAGAGCTGTGAAATTCAACATATGAAAGAAATAGGGACCCGCTTCTTCCTGACTGTGTTTGTCAACCTAGCTGCCTGCTTGTTTGTGCTAAATGGCTACTGTGCTTTTTGAATCCAAAATCTGATTATATTTAATTAGTACAGGCATCTGGGATATCTAATACACAAAGAGTTATTAAAGTAACAAATCTTTCTAAAATATGTTCTCCATGAAAGAATGTGTTAATTTATGCAGTAACAATTTTTTAACATGAAATAATTAATATGAAAACTGCAACAATTATGAATTCTTTGCAGTCTAATTTATACGCAAAATTTCCTCCAGATAATACTCTTTTCAACGTAAACCCTTAGTACTGAGAGCATCTGAACAGAGGCGTTTTTCTTTTTCTATTTCATACACAAATCGAAACTTACAGCAGGTCTTATACAACGTCCGAATGCCCGTTTCTATGTACATTCTGAAGATCCAGTGATTAAATTGCCTTGACATTTGCTTCCACAACAATGATCTTGTCCTTAACTTAGACCTTAAACTAAACCCCAAACACAGAGCAGCTCTATGTTCCTGTCTTTGTGATGATTCAGATCAGGAGAGGAAAGGGTTAAGGAGGCAGGTCCTTGAGAAAGAGCCTGATGGGAGCGAGTCAGGAAAGACCAGGGCGATGTGTGCCTCTGTGTGTGAGTGTGTGTGTGTGTGTGTGTGTGTGTGTGTGTGTGTGTGTGAGAGAGAGAGAGAGAGAGAGAGAGAGAGAGAGAGAGAGAGAGAGAGAGCGAGCTGTCAAATAATGAAATAACATTTTTTCTCTTAAAAGATTGATTCTTTTGTATTGATTACCAATAGCCATTTTCTTAAAAAACTTTTAAGTAAGAAAATAAAGATCCTTTTCAAGGAAAATATACATAAAACATACAAAAATCAGATTATGAGAATGGCTTTTATATTTCAGAACCCCCAAAGAACTTTTAGAGACAGCCCATTTAATTCTCATGTTAATTATGTGAGGCAATTATTTTAATCTCCATTTTACAGATGCTAAAACAAGGGTCAAATGGTTAAGTCAGTGGTCAGCAAACTGCGACGAGCCTCGGTTTGCCGACCACTGGGTTAAGTGATTTGTCTGGGGACAGCACACCTGTAAGTGACAGAGCTAGTGCAAACCCGGGCTCCTAACCTGTAACTGCAGGTTCCTCAGTCTCCCCAGGCCGCCTCAGCGGCCCAGAGGGAACGGAGCACTGGGAACAGCACAGTAATGCTAGGCTTGCTCTATGACTTAACAATTCCACCCCTTCAAATATACCCAATAAATAGGAGGACGTGCATGTACCACCAGGCAGCTTAATTCATAATAGCCCCAAACTAGAAATGGCGGTAGAATGAACTGATATATTTGTACAATGGAATACTACTCAGCACTGTAAAGGGAAGAACTACGGTTATGTGCAGTGACATGGATGAATCTCACAGACATAATGATGGGTAAGAAGCCAGTCACAAGAGTATAGCCTATGATTCGTTTGTATGAGGTTCAAGTACAGGCAAAGCGAATCTATGGTGACAGGTGAAGACAGTGGCTCCCTCTGGGTGGTTACTGGCTGGAAGGGGATGAGGAGGTTTTCTAGGGTACTGGTGGTGCTCCCTGTCTTCATCTGTGGGGGATTTCAGGGGCATATACAGATGTAACAATTCACTGAGTTGTACACTTTAAATTTATTCATTTTATGGTTTGTATATTATGATTTCAAAAAAATGTGTCCACTAGAGCAAGCCATTTTTTGGTTTTGTTTTGTTGTTAATCCTCACCGGAGGACATTATTTACATTGATTTTTTTTTTTTTTCAGAGAGGGTGGAAGGGAGAGAGAGAGAGAAACATGGATGTGAGACAGACACATCAATTGGGTGCCTCCCAAACGCACCCAGACAGGGCCGGGAATTGAACCTGCAACCCAGGTACGTGCCCTTGACCGGGAATCGCACCCGAGACCCTCCGGTGCGCAGGCTGACACTTTAACCACTGACCCACACTGGCCAGGGTGAAAAGAAGTCACTCTTATACATAAGCCAGGTGTGTCTGAACTTGTTAGGTTTAAACGATGTCTGTCAGCACCGAGTTTCCTGAAAGCTAATGAAGAAAAAAAGCACGAGTCTGTCAAGAATTCTCCTGCTGCCTCCTGTCTGTCTGATGGCTGAAGCGGCTGTGAGTCTTGGAAGTGCAGCTGGGTGACAGCTGCCCATGCTGGGGGTTACAGGAGACAGGTGTGGTTGCAAGTGTGAGGACCAAAGGGCAGACGGCAGGTCTCTGCGGCGCCCTGGCACGGCATGGTTGGGGTCAGCTGTGGAATGAGGCTGGGATGAAGGTGCAGTGCTGGGCTGGGGAGGTGGCTGGGAACAGGGAGGGTGTAGGTAGCACGGGGGTGAGGCCATGGCCAGCTGAGGCACAGGGATGTGGGAGGGCTGGAAGGTGAGGACCGGTGGCAGGGGGCACCCTGACTGACCTCTCTGGGCTTCAACACCTCACTTGGATGTAGCACCACAACCACCTCAAGCTCAATAAATCCCAAACTCACCCTCTTTCTCTGAAAATAAGACCACTCATTTCTGTTATGGGCAACTCCATTCTCATGATTACTTGCATTAGACTATGTGGGAATTAGGTTTGATTCCTCTCTCCCTTTCCTGAAGAGTGTTTCAGCCTTTCCATTGTGCCTGCAATCCATTCTTGCATTTGTTTATTATCCAAAAGCTTAGTACTATGTGGAACATAACAAGAGTATTTTTTTATCTATTATCCGCAATGCACCGGATACTATGCTAAATACTTTACATTTATTGTTTTACTTAATATTTGCAAAAATTAAAACATAAAGCAGGTAAAATATATTTCCACAACTAGGCAGACTGAGATGTGGCAAAGTTAACGAGCTTGTCCGCGACCCCAGATGACAGAGCTGCTTTCCCACCTGGTTCTACTTCAGCGATGCTCCCATGTGTTCCTCCCCATGCCTGCTCCCTGCCCCTGTGCAGTCTTAGGCTTCCTAATACCAGCAGCTCCCAGCAAAGTCCCTTTTACACACAAGGCCCTCAAATAATGAGTGCTGGCATTACTCAGAGGCCCTGAGTGGTCAGAATTCAGCACAGAGTCTATGACCAAAGAGATCTATAGAGATGTATCTGCTGTAGCTGAGGAAAGTACAGGTAACAGAACGAGCAGCACCACGCCATGTCTGGTTGCCTCCAGACTGCTGTTGGCAGAGCATCATCCTCACCGATTCGGGCCTAGTCCTGACCTTCCTCCTCACATGGGGTGGGGCCTCTGGGCAGTGCAGTGGGGTAGGGGGGTGGGAAGGAGGAACACAGGAAGGGCTGTTTGACACAGGTCCACGTTCCAGTGCTGCTTGTGCCCTGGGAAATGCCATCATAGCCACCCAGGGGGAGGACAGACATTTCAGTGTGCCCTTCAATGGGGAGGTCACAACTGTGCTGAAAACAACTGTCACTCACAGTCCCAAACACCTGTGTTCAGCACATGCTTCAACACTGCTCACAGTCTCATAGTCACGATGCTGCCTGGCTGAGGCCTGTGGGATCATAAAACCC
This sequence comes from Cnephaeus nilssonii, assembly GCF_951640355.1. NCBI lineage: Eukaryota > Metazoa > Chordata > Mammalia > Chiroptera > Vespertilionidae > Cnephaeus > Cnephaeus nilssonii. Next base: position 35,886,988 of record NC_137080.1, on the reverse strand, counting down.
AACCAGCAAATATTACCAGGCACACGGGCCAGCTGTGTGGAGAAGCGGCTTCCTCCCAGCAAAAACTTCAGCACGCAGCACGCATGCCATCTGCAGAGCACACCACAGACACACACCAGGCCTCCTGCCTTGCCAAGAGGCCAGGGCAGGCAGACCCCTGGGAGGAACTCTGTAAGCAGCCGAGTTGTCCCGGAGCCGGAAAAGGAAAGTCTTTCCAACACACATACACACACATACCACCACCACCACCAAACTTTTACATAAAATAAAGGGACTTATGACTAATCTCAATTTTTAATTTTCTGTTCTTTTAATCACTGTCTGGATCGGAGGCAGTCAACATAGTTTAGGAGGGCAGAGGCAGTAGGGCCAGCCATACATAGAATCAAATCCTGCCTCTGCCCTTTCACTAGCTGTGGGACTTGACGTGAGTGACTTAACCCCTCTGAGCCTGTTGCTGTTGTTGCCTGTCCACTGCTCACATTCTCCCGCTCAGGCCTGGCACTTGTAAGTACATTCCATAAATGCCCCTGCTCCTGCCACTCCCTCTGGTGTAGGGCAGCATTTCTTTTATTCTCCCTTGCAGATCCTGGGGCCTCACAGACTTTGTGGTCCCCCCACCCCAGTTCAGATTTCCAGTTCATTTACTTCTTACTTATCTCTTTCCAGTCCTTGGCATGGATCTAAAGATATTAGTGAAAGGGAAGACTCAGTGATTCCACTTCTGGGAATTTATTTGACGAAACCTGAAACACTAATTAGAAAGAATAGATGTACCCTGATGTTCATGGCAGCGTTATTTACAATAGCCACGATTTGGAGGCAGCCCAAGTGTCCATCAGTAGATGAGTGGATAAAAAAAGTTGTGGCACATTTACATAATGGAATACTACTCTGCTAAAAAAAGGAAGAAACTTTTATCCTTTGCAACAGCATGGATAGATCTGGAGAACATTATGCTAAGCAAAATAAGCCAGAGAAAAACAAATACTATATGATTTCACTCATATGTGGAATTTAATGAACAAAAATTTAATGAACAAACTGAACTACCAAGCAAAATAGAGATAGACTCATAGATAGAGAGCAGACAGACAGCTCTGGTGGCAGGGGTGAGGGTGGGGGATGAAGAAATTGAGAAAAACAAAAGAGAGATAACTCATGGACATGGACAACAGTGTGGTGATTGCTGGGGTGGAGGGGGATGGGTGGAGGTGAGAGAGGGCATAGAAGGGATAAATGGTGATGGAAAAATAAAGAATTTTAAGAAGGAAGGGTGAATACGCTTTGTGGAAATTAAGTGAGGAAAACATAGTACTCAAACGGTTTGAGGCCAATCCTTTGAAAGGTGATGGTGGAGGTGAGGGCCCACAGAAAGCAATCAGGAGAGCTGACTGAAGAAGACAGGACTTGAAGGCTGGGTTGGCCGCTGGGCCTGTTCCACAGCAGCCGCGGGTGTGAGAGTAACCAGTGAGGGCTCCTCACACGCCTTCCCCATGGGCGCTCATCACCCAGGGCCACCGCCAGAGGGGTCTCACTCCAGGAGCTAAATAGCCAGGCCCTGTCAACAGCACTCCTGCCAGCATCCTCGGGCTTCTGGCCCGGTAACCCTCTCATTTATGGATGGTTCAGGACCACAAATTCCATAAAGTCTAAAGTCCAGGAGAAGGGGAGAAACAAATCCTGGACCAATCCCTCCAGCAACATGAAGGATGCTTACAGGACCAAACAACAAGACTGACTCTCTCTCACCACGTCCTAAATCAGATATTCATGCCTCATAACCTTCGCCGCTCTGCTCTGCTCTGCTCTCCTCTCCTTCCAGGTCTGTGAGCTGAGATCTGACAGGTTTGCCTCTGGGTAAAGGCTTTCATTTAGGGCCAGGTTTCAGACCCAGTGGTACTTCAGATCCTCTCAGCTCACCTTGACTCAAAATCACGTCCACATTTTCTCTGGACTGCCAGTGCCAACCAAAGCTGTCCGTGTGCCTTTGATTAGAGATCCGCATGCCATCTGGCCCTGCACTGGTGTGTGTGTAATGTGTGGGCATGCTTGCTGTGTGGGCATTTGGCGCCAGGACAAGAACTGCCACATGTTGGGGAAATTCAAATAGCCAAGCTGTCTGACCGACACATAATTTTGCATTTGGACAGTGTCTGTGCAAGCCAGGATTTGAGTTTAACATTTTTCCTCATCACTGGAGACTGCCGAGAATGATAAAAGCAGGGAAGAATTGGCATGAAATGAAAGAATTGAAAAATAAAGAAGAATAAGAATTCTGGAGGTGGCCTTTATGAAATCCAGCAGAAAGCACCGCCCTGTAATATATTCCAGTCACCACTCAGCCTTGCTCAGAATAACCAGCTTTGGTTAAAACAACAATGAAGGTTACCTCTTCCTGCAGACACAGGCATTATATTCCACACGAGGAGCCTACATGTAATTGCCAACAGCCCTTTTAACTCTGCATGTTTACCTGCTGACCGCTACGTGAAGATATCTGAGGACAGAAATCAACCGTGGGCATTTCCTCCCCGGTGCTCTTAAAGCACCTGACAAGCTGCCCACCGGAGAGGCTGCTGGTTGCGATATATTTTTTCTAGAGGCCAATTCTACAAATCTTTGGAGCGGGTGGGTAGGAGGAGGTAATTAAGGGAAGTTATTTTCAAGTGACTACACGTTATCTTCTATTTTCCCTCTAAATCCCCTTTTTACTGTTCTTGCTCTGGACCCATCTGAACTCATCAATGGGCACCTTTGACCCCTAGCTTCTTGTTGGGTTTGGCAGGAGGTCTGGAGGAGGCTGAAGACTGAGCCTGGGTATGAATCCTCCAGACCCACCCTGTTACCTCTCTCATGAAAGGTGGCTTTTCAGCATAGCTGCGTCCATAGTTCGGGTGCCCGCTGCCCCCATACTCCTTTGCCTTCAGGCCTCAGGTCCACTGCTGATACAAGCCTTGGGATATACAGTGGAAGGCACCATGGTCTGCTGGCTTTCTGAAACCCTGCCCATGCCTTTGTAAACAACTCCTGTACTAAATTACCCAACGAGCGTGCCTTCTGCTTTTTGCCGAGACTCTGGTGGAATGATGAGCTATTGCCTGACTGATCTATTGGCCTTCCACAACCCTCCTTCAAAAGCAAAGTGTCCCAGGCCTGGACACTGTGAGAGTGGCACAAACCAGGAGGACCACACCAGTGAACACTCACTCATCAAAAAGGAACATCTCATCCATCTACTGAAACCCACGACAGCCTCCCACCAGCTGAGTTGTCAAATTCCTGCCAGATAAAAAAGAAAAAAAAAAATCTAGCTGAAGAATGACATTTCAAACATTTTCTGAAGGAAAGGGAAGGAGGGAGGAAGGGCTCTGCAGGAAGTGACTGTTTTCAACGATGCGATCAAGAGCTATCGTCATCCAAGTGCCTACCTTGTCTGGCTGTGTACTCATTGTCCTCGATCAATCTGGCCAATCCAAAGTCGGCGATCTTGCATATTAGTCCATTCCCCACTAGAATGTTTGCTGACCGCAGATCTCTGTGGATGTAATTCATGCGTTCGATGTAAGCCATTCCTGCAGCAACCTGTGCAAGTTGAGAGAATGGAACACGTTACACCTTGGCTTGATGTATTTACACATCATTATATCTAAGGCAGGAATCAAGGTACCATGGGGCCTACCTGTGCTGCCATGTCCACCAGATTTGGTAATTTCAGAGCTCTTCCTTCTCCATCTTTTAAGAAGTCAAGCAAACTTCCTATGAAGAAAACATGATACCATTTCAATTTACTTTGAAAAATAAAATGTCTAACAAAGGGCTATATTTGGCTTTCTTATTAGAAGTAATGAGGTAACTGAACTGAATAATGCCATCCGTGCAAAAGAAAGGTTCATACCAAAAACACAGAAAAAAAAACCTATGCAATGGAAGGCAGTAGTTTTACCTTTTAAAAATAAACCATGGTGACGCCATTTCGAAGGACCACAAAAACTTGATGAAACTACAAGAAATGGGACTCGATTCCCTTTTTGTCATAAAGAAGAACATGTGAAGAGCCGGGCCACTTCAGTCGCCTACCCCAGGGTCAACCCGCACAAAGGAGTGATGTGGGGAAAGACCATCCAGTGGTTTCCGAAATGGGGTCCTGGGACCAGCAGGAATAGCATCCCTCAGGGAATGTGTCAGAAATGCAACTCTCAGGCTCCACCCCAGATCTACTGAATCAGAACTCTAGAGGTTAGGACCAGAAACCTGTATTTTAAGAAGCCCTCTAGGTGATTCTGACACATAGTCAAGTTTGAGAACCGCTGGCCTAGCTTATTTACAGATTTTAAATCAAGAAAAAAATACCTGAAAGAAAAGAATATCTAAGGAATATAGGGTGGGGCAAATAGCTCCCCATTACATCATGGCCAGCCAGGCCTCAATGAGCCCTGTATGTAGATAGCTGAGCTTCAGTGCCGCTGTGATAACGCAGCTCGAGTAGCTCAGAACTAATGCCACGGCTGGGACAGCCACGTGCAGAGGCTGGAGGCTCATCATGGTCACGGTGAGTTTTTTCATGCTTTAATCCCAAAGTTATTTACCAAATCACCCTGGATACAAAGGACAATCTGCCAGGAAAAAAAAATTCCTAGTATAGTTTCAGAGAACATGGAAAGGAAAAATTACACTGGTATCCTCTGATGTACAATGCATGGCCTTTTAAGGACATTTCTTGTTTGGTTCTTCTATTTTTCCAAAACAAAGTGATCTTTGGCTTTATCCCCAAAAATACTGCTTTGATTAGAAGACAGAGAGAGACAGAGCCACACACAGAGAGAATGAGAATAAAATGTGCTCTTTAAAAGCATGTCTTTCTTCATCTGATTTTAAGAAGAGAGCTGGGGAAAAAAAAAGTTAAAAAAATAGAGACTCAACTTAGCCCAAAGACCAGCGTCTGATATTAATTGCTCAGCCCTGCACAAAGAAAATTTAATACAAGCGATGGCGTTCAAAATAACAGCAAACTGTCACAGGCCCCTGTATCACTGACATTAGAAATGGATGCATTCATTAAGGGGAGGAGCTAGTACTCTGCATGTGCAGCATGCAAAAGGTACAGGCATCACAAGGACCTGGGGGGCAAACGGGAGGTCACGGCCTGTTTTAAAACGTTTTCACTGATGAGCACACAATTTGCACTTCCTGATGGGCATGCTTGACTCATGCAGAAACCAGGGAGAGAAGCAAGCAGGCAACTCCACCCCTCTCCCCGAAACAAGCCCTGCAGGCCACTGTGCGGTGAAGCCCGGAGAGGCCTGGCCCACCTTTATTCATGTACTCGGTGACGATGTAGATGGGTTCCTCGGACACCACGGCATACAGCTGGACCAGCTTGTCGTGCTTCAGCTTCTTCATGATCTGCGCTTCCTCGAGGAACGATTCAGGGGACATTGTGCCTGGTTTAAGAGTCTTTATGGCTACTTTTGTGTTTCCATTCCAGGTACCTGCAGACATCCCACAATATTAAGTCAAACAAAAGGTCCTCTTTTGATGGAAAAAAAGTTTTTAAATTAATAGCTATTTATATAAGGTTAGATTTTAAGTTAAAAATTTAATAAAGTTTTTATCAAACAAAGACAATAAAATGTAAGGGCTCGGTCAAGGATTTTCGATAGAAAAAATGTATTTACTTCTGGCTATATTATGGTTTATAATTGAACTATTTTCTTATTTTGATATATACCACATTCCTTTTCTGATTCAGCCATTTGATTACAAATGTATGCCAAAAGCTCTGGACACTTCTTTACAAGAATAAAAGCCCAGGGGTTAGAACAAGCCTGGCCATCCAATATCCATCCATTAGGCAGTACAGTGAGCATGGAAGAAATGAGATTAAGTTCCGTTTTATGGGGTATACCATTTTAAAAAGATGGCAACACGCTGAGGATGTCTGGAAATTACCACCAGACTTTCACTTGTCTGCCATGCATGAGCTACTTGACTGAGTCCTTGAACAGGTGATCTATAAGTAGAATGCAATTATGCTGATAAGCAGAGGCAAGCTCATAGACTTCTTGCCCATACTTCAACCAGGTAAGGAAAATTCCTCAGGCTTACTGATGGTCAGCCACAACAGAGCAATGACTTCTATCAGCTAGACTGGAAAAATTAGACAACAGCTAAGAGGGAACAGAAATATTTAAACTTTACATGTTAAAAATATCTAGTAGATCCAGAGGCATGCCTGGTTTATGATCATCAGTTACCTCATCTGCAAAATACTGAAATGAAACAGGATTGTCTTTTGAGTTTCTTTCAGCTCCCAAATTTTTAAAAAAGTAGGTTGTATGGGTATTCCATTATTAGCCCTATGACTTTGAATTAAAACTATTTATAAGGGGGGGAGGATCTTCTACATTAGATTATATTATTTTCTATTTGGAAAATGCTAGATTAAATTAAGATTAAACTTTAAATTTAATATAATTGAATTTAGAATTAAAAAATTCTGTAAATTGAAGCAACTTTTGTTACCCTTTTAAAAACATGGTTCATATACTTATAAAATGCAACCATGTTTTAAAAACATGGTTCATATACTTATAAAATGCAACTTATAAAATGCAACTTATAAAAATATGCATCATGAAAGAATAAGTAGCTTAAAGAAATATTCATCAAATCTTACAAAATATCTGACCACTAAACATAAATGGGAACTTTGACAACTTGTAAGTGGTCTTTGCTATTTGAGTGTTAGTAAACCAAAATTTTAAATAGAAATCTTTTTGTCTAATAACAACTCAGTTACTTACATTGGCATTCCATCCTGATCCTGAACTACCAAAAAATGATGTTTTATGTTCAGTGGGAAGCAAAATCTTAATAATATGTGTAATGATTTAAAGTTTATAATTAAAATGTTTGTAAATAAATTTTGTATAGTGTTCAATTATTCCTGATTGTATTAATGATTGGATAAAAATTCTTAGGACCCATAATTTTAATTATAAATTGGGCAGATGGAGGAGGTCATATAAACATATTTTACAATCCTTGAGCTAAAGTCCAGTGAGAGATGGACATCACAATGTGGACTCTGAAAAACAATAATAGTGATAATACTTATTAAAATAGCTTATACATATGCACATATGTGTCTGTCTGAGTATCTACCTGTCTCTCTATTTCTATCTCTAACTCTGGATCTATGCAGTATGTCCTCATTGTCAGACTCTGTTCCAAGTGCTTTAAGCATGTTAAATCTTTTAGTGCAGACTACACCTAAATACCTACAGCCACACATAACAACAATTATTTTTCATTGAATCTAAGAAAGGAAGAAGGATGACTCCATAAATACTAATACTGCCTTACTGACAGAACTTTTTTGGGTGGGGCCTAAGTCCATGGATTGTCTAAGCAAAGCTGCAACTGCCTCAGAGGGAGTTATATGGGGAAGGCCCAGTGCTGAAGGCCTTATCCATGAGATGACAACCAAATTAAGAGAACTACCTGTATCTGCTGAGCACCTATTATGTGCAAGGGACTCTAAACATATTATCCCTTGTAATCCTCCTAGTTCTATGAAGTAGCTATCATTCCAGTTTTACAGATGAGGAAACTGAGGCTCAAAGAGGTTAAACAAGCCCTTTGCCCATGGTTAATCAGCTAGTAAAGATTGAGCAAAAAACCCAGGATCATTGAGCAAAAAAGCCCAGGGTCTCCTCCTACAGTAGCCCATCTATAGTATCTTACCTTCCCAGGTCTTAGGCAGAAGAAACCCCAGAGTCCTATTGTATTGGTTTCCTGTACTGTGCATGCCTTAATTAACCACGTGAGGTAGGATAGAAGAGAACAGGAAGGTACTGCCATGTTCTGAAAATCTGGGTGGCCTGTACCAGCTATCCAGGTTAAGTGTCTTGGTCCCAACGGCTGTTAATGTGTTTTGTTCGACACCGTCCTTTTAATTGGCTTTGAGATGCAGCCAAAACAAAACGTGCCCTCTGCCTTACCAAGCCACACTTCTGCGAAACACCCCTGACCCAGCTTCTTCTGCAGACACAACGAATCACGTGCAACTTCCCACGCATCTTTAGCCAATCCAGAAGTTTGTGGGGTACAACTCGATGCAATCACAGTTAAGTTAAAACACAACCCATCAGCTTTCTCTACAGGAAAGAGGATTAATAAAGAAAACACAGTCCTTATAATCCATAATCATGCATGCACTAGGGAAGATGGAAGGTGACTTGCCCTTGAGGGCGATACTGAGCTCATTGAACAGACATCTGCAGTTTGAAATGCAGAGCAATGCATATGGTGCAGGTTGGATCATTCCTTGTGCCATTTACTGGTTTATGAATCGAAACACATATAATAGTGTTTGAGCCATTTGCCAATCTTGACCACTTACATAGTTTTTCTAGAAATTCCAGAATTCCAAAGTCAAAATCATTATTCCCCACTATTAGTAATTCCAACTTTCCTTCTGCTCACAGTCTTTACTTTCACCTTCCATCTTTGACTTCCCAAACGAGGATGCTAGTAATAAAGTAACTGAGGCTTAGCATACCCATCCATACTTCCCCAAACTGCCCATTTCCCAGTCTCTTGATCAACTGCAGGGATTCTCGAGGGATTTCCCAGACATCTTTGGTTTTGACAGACAGATCGGTAAGCCTTGGCATCCCTTTGTGACAGGGAACTACTAGGCGGCAGCAGAGACCTGCAGCTCTCTCTGACGGAGCGGGGGCAGCAGCGAGAGAGGGAGAGAAAAGCAGAACACGTGAAACAACAACACTTGCAGGTGCACACACCCAGCCAGCACACAGCGTTACTCCAAACAGTACCACACGGGCAGAGAACTACACACATCTTGGAAGATTAGACACCACACACTGAAACATGTTTATTGAAGGTAGAATAGAGGACATCTGAAGTTTGCACTACTCCATATCCCCAGGTATAATAGGGTCTATTCACATAAACAGATACAGACTGTTTTGGTTTCTATACTCATTAAATAAGAAAAACATTTTCAGCCCAATGTGCTAATGACATGCCTTCCGCAACCCTGCAAACACCTCCACTGATTTCCAAGGGTACGCTGGACTATAGATTGTCAACATGATTGTCCTCCCCCCAAAATTAAGGGTTTGGAACTATACTGAAAATGGTAACTTCAGAACAGGATCCTTCTACACAACATCAGACTTACAGTCTACTAAGAATCAAGATGGTACCTGGCAGGGGCAAAACTGGCCACATTTCTCTGGCATTTTAACTGACTCCATCCTGCTTCCTTGATACTTCCTATTAAAAATGTTTATAACAATCTCCAGTGTATAACTTAGGAGACTGGTTTGAAAGCAGAAAGAACAAAACTAACACCTATGGAAATTTAAGGATGTGAAGAGCTCTCTATTTCCCATGAAAAAGAGAAAGGAAAGAAGTAGTTATCACTGTGAGGTGATCTGGAAGTTTTTTCCTCTCTCCCTTTAAAGATTATGCCTTGTAGAATTCAGCAGCGGTCAGGGGAAATTGCCTAAATGCCAAGTTCAACATCAATCAGGTGAGAAAAGGGAACCAAAGACAGGAATGAGGGCAGTGGCAGAAGCTACGCAGAGCCTGGCTGTGAGGTAGACAGAGCCCCAACCGCCCCCTGCAGGTCCCTCAGATCCGGGGAAATCAAATGTAGTATTGCTGCCTTTTCTCCAGGAACCAGTGAATTTTTTTATTCCTTTCTTTTTGATAGAATTAGGTTCCAAGATGTTTAGGTAGGAAATTATTTATGTGGCCATATTTCAAAGGCACTTTATTGTGTGAGAGAAATGAGGGAAGAGAAAAAGTCAATATAAAAACAAATCTAACTTGAGATGAATTTTTTTGAGATTAAAAAAATGTCTGTTGCTCTTCCCATCCCTTCTCTCCTTCCAGCTTTATGATGTTATTAAGGTGCCTTTTCCGACACAATATTTTCAAATGATTCAAACTCTGGGGATCCTGCTGATGTTTGGTTGTAATGCAATATATTTTGGCATTTGAAAAATCCTTACAACGTGCAGGCATTCTGAGTACATCATTTAAGCTCAGGGAGATATTCTGCTCCATTTCTCCCAAATATTTCATTAGAATTTACATAAATCAAAGTTCCCCAATGCCATAATCCACAAATACACCGTGTTGCTAATTTTTTCACTTGTTCATTCGTGCCTAGGATCAATAGATAGGTATTACTTATTGCCATCTTCAAAAGACTGTTTTTTTGTTGGTTGCTAAAAAAATTCACACACATGCACATATACTTTTTAATGAATGTACACACAGCAATAGTTGAAATCAAGGCATGTACTCTTTTGGGGTACTGGCATTGTCCTGAAGAACAATTTAAAATTACATATAAGCTACACAAAAAACTGCTGGGTTTACTGGGACATAGATCTATATCTGCACATGTATATCTACAGTATATCCACCTATGTGCATGTTTTATACAGTGGAATATACTTGCTCATCTAGGAAAGAAAGCCATCATTTTAACACTGGTACATAAGACCACACTCTTTAATAAAATGCACAAATCGCACACCCAAACATCTAAGTGTACATTTCTAGGAACAGCAGACTACTGGCGACATCTGAGTGTTAGGATGGAGACTGATCACTGTTTAAAAGTTTAACACAGCAGCTGTAACTGGCCTGTGGGTCACATAAGTCTAAGTCTAGTTAGGAAACAGAAGTATTGGTGGGGAAGGAGAGCGTGATAAATGGGTCAGAAAACTCATCTAGTCATGAGAAAATGTACGAGCAGTCATTCCTGCAACAGAGCTGAGTGTAAGGTGATGGTAGAGACACCTTAGGAGGCCCATGTAAGTGTGTCTCTCCCCACCCCGCCCCTCCCGCCAGAGATTGCTCCTTCACCCTCTCACAGCCTCTGAGCTCTTTCTGTAGGGGAATAGGACAGATAACAACTTAAGGTTTAACCTATGGCTTTCCACTTGGGAAACTAGAATGTTATAGAATCTTTTGATGGAACTTATAATTACCGTAGAAAAACATCAAAAGAACCTATTTAGCCACCGTGAGGGGCTAGCAAAGAAAACTACCATTGACCCTTGAACAACATGGGGGTTAGGGGCTCCAACCACCATGCTGTTGAAAATGCACATATAACTTTAGACTCCCCAAAAGCTCGACTACTAATAGTCTACTGTTGACTAGAAGCCTTACTGAACATATAAACGGTTGACTAGTGCTTATTTTGTGTTACATGAATTATGTACTGTAATCTTATAATAAAGTCAGCTAGAGAAAAGAAAACGTTATTAAGAAAATCTTAAGAGAAAATGCATTTACAGTACTGGACGTATTTACTGAAAAAATTCCCATAGAAGCGAACCTGCAGTTCAAACCTTGTTGATCAAGGGTCAACTGTATTTGACCAGTGACTTTGCATGTATTTGCTATACTTGTTCCCCCTGCCCTTCCCCTTTCCTGCTCTGTGCCCACCCAGTCCCTCCAGTATCCAAATGTTTAGTGGCTGGTTAGAATTAAGGTTACCTGAGTAATGCTGTACAAGCTGCTGAAGTGTTTCAAACTGGGCCCGGGTGGTAATGTAGTACCCACCATTGTCAAGTTTGCGAATTTTATAATGTTTGACATGGTCTCCTTTCATATCATCCCAATCACGGATGGAAAGTGAATAGGCACCTGGTAAAAATGCAAAGTATTAGCAGCTCCAATCACTGTGAGTACTCATTTGTTATTTAGGTCTCATCTACTTGACTATTCTGATTAATAATTAGCAAGCGGAGACTCTCCCCCACCCTCTGCTCCCCTCCGCCCACACACTTCCACTCTGTAACATAGGAAAAAACACCTCTTTTCTGAAAATGTCAGACGATATTAGCAATAAAATGATTTGCCCTTGAGAATGAAGGCTATTTGAATTTTTCCCTACACTCCTTCCTCCCCCATCCCGTCCCCTTTCCCCGGCAAGATGGAGAGGAGCACAGACATTCCAGGCTGCGCCTGCTCTTTGCCCTGGAGCACCAGGGAGGAGGGGATGGTGCGAACCAGGGAAACGAACCAGGGAAATGTAGGGACTGCTTCTCTAGGAGTGAGCGTCCATTTCTGCTTCCCAGTACTTTCCCAGGAGCAGGTAACCTGTGTCTGCAGAGGGAGCTAGAGGCCTCTGCTCTTTTCCGTGGCAGGGCTCCTCTTGTGGGCTCTAATGAGACGTTAAATAATGGAAAGGCCACTAGTGGAGGAAGAGCAATCCTCAGTTATGAAAAAAATCACAAAGGAAATGTAAAAACAACCTGTATGTTTGGCGCCCGAGGAAGTAAGAGTTTCAGAAATTTATAATTCTAAAGGATTTGTGAAAATTCTGTGATCTTGTGTGCCTGGAGGAGGGAAGCTGCCCAGCCCCTGTTACAAGAGGAGGTCTTGGCTCTGAGCCTCTGTAGTCTTTTTGGTGCTGTGTGTCTGTAGTTCGAGAGCCTGGAGGAAAAGCTGAAAATAGGACTCCCTCCCTCAGAAGGCAGGGAGGGTCTGTGCCATTTACAAACCCCGTCCCTTAGAGATAAGCCTTTCATCCCCTCTGACTGATCCACAGATCTGAATGACAAGTGAACTTCTTGGGCTTATTATCTTACCTTTGGTGGTTTCACTCTCACGGATAAGAAAGGTACCTCGTGGGTTTCCAAAGGACAAAAGCTGTCGCTCAGCATCTTTTCGGCCAAGTTTTCCAAAGTACCACCTATAAATGAGATAAAGAAAAGGAAACATTTTATAAGAATCACTTACAAAAAATGGAATCACGCAAGCTCTTTTGCCCCCCCCCGCCCCATCCTCCTAACCTCCGATTTCATCCTTAGCCTTTCCCTATCTATTTTTCCCCAGCCTCATTTAGTTCCCTTTCAATCTATTCCTGATTCCACCCTTAATTCATCTCTTTCACTCTTAAAAAAAAAAATCACATTTGAATTATGGGTTATTTTCCTTCCCTCTAGAGATGACAAGAACTGATTTGTGTTAAAACTGCCACCTGCCTGCACAAAACGAGAAATCTAAGACCTTGTTTAAAATGGCAACCCCAGGAAATCCTTCCCACACACATCTACAAGACCATGGATTTCTGAGCATAATTACAATCCCTAGAAAATAACAAAAACATAGTCTTAGTGTACATAAAGGTCATTAATCAGGCATTTTTTTAAAAAAGGCAGTCAGAATGGATAAAGAACAAAGACAATATTTTCAGTGCCTGCCTACCTATAGGAACTCTGAAAAACGAGGCCTGCCCTGGGATGCTGTCTGCATTGTCTTCCTGTTCAGCAGGTGTGAGGAAGCCCATCAGTAAAAGGCGTTTGCCAAGCATCTGTACTGGGACGTGCCGCACGCGTGCTCTGTCACAGCTGCAGGGCAGGTGACTGCATAGTCAATGAGCGTGCCCTTGAAAACGACTCCGTGTCATACACGGCCTCATATTCTCTTTGTGATGACACTCCTGTGCCACTTTAGGATGCATCGCGTGAAGTCACCTCGCAACCTTTGCCATTTGTCTTTTATCCCCTCCTGCACTCTCTAGCCCTAACCATGGCCTGGCAATCAGTTAACGTTTCAGTCTGCTCAGTGCTGAACACGCAGCAGGGGCTCCAAGAACCCAAGCGAGAATTCGGGAGCACCCCATTGGAATCTGCGTAAAGGAACCATTTTTAGAATATTTAGCTGTGAAAGAATCCAGCTTCAGAAGTGAAATTTCAATTCATTACACTTGAACATAGCTATTGTATGTTCACTGTCAAATTCTTCTGTGAATGAAAGAGCTTCCCTGAAGGTAAGAAAAGACACGCTGCACGCTAGCTCCTCAGTGACTTTTAAAGGCACCAGACTGTGCAACAATCCTAACCTAGCACTAGATGGTATAAAGAGAATTACACCAATTGTTTGTGAGAAATGACTCTGTGGGTCTGTATCAATTAAAATGCAGTGCAAACACGAACAGTGGTGAAAAGAGAGCTGTTAGAACAATGGATTGCACTGAGACAATAGTATAGATAATGATAATTAATTGTATATGTAAAACCACAGGCATTTAAAAAATGCTATTTTATTCTTTAAAAACAAAATATTTAAAAATGGACCATTATAAATACAACTTAAATATATAGTGGGTAGGTTCCCAGTTAAATTAAAAAAAAAAAAAAAAGAAGCTACATTTTGGTGGTACCTTTTATGCTGAAAGAACTCAAAGATGTCTGCCAATCTGCCCCAAAATAAAAATTCACTACAAATTCCTTTATTCACTGATGATGAAACACACTCACTAGGAGAAAAAAGGAGCTCAGAACCCCTGAGTATTTGAGAGTGGGAAACAAAACCAGTCTCTGTAGAGGGAATACGAAGGAATTAGAGACAAGAGTGTGATCCAGTGGGGATTTGGCTGAGGTGTGGAGTCTAATGTTCCCTGAAACTTAAATCCAGGGCAAAAATTAAATATCAGGGCCAAAGGTTGGGCTCTGTGGCTGACGTTTCTCCTAAGGCAAGACGGCTCCCATTGAGCAGGAGAGGCAGGTCCCCAGGGTGTCAGGGAGGGGACCAGGTTCTTGCTTTCGGGAGACCACAGCCCAGCTCCCTTTCCCTCAGTTCAGAAATTAGGGTCGTCCACAAGCCACAGACAGTCCTCCAGGCTGCAAGTGCCTGCGAACTCCCACAGGTCCGGAGAGGAACAGTGCTTGTTCCTTCTAGAATGCCCCCAGACTATGGGCCACCTTCCAGAACTATTAGCAGTGAGATCATTGGGCCAACTCACTGCTAGTCACTATTAACTACCAAAGAAAAAACAGAGATCCCAAAGCAAAGGAAAGGACGATTTGAAATGCATCACCACAGGATTTCTCGAGTTGTGGGACACACCCCATGTGAGACAGTTCGACCTGTGGCATGGAAGGCCTGTCTTCTCAGTGCTCCCTTAATATTTCTGATTAGATCGAGGAGCAAAAATCTCAATTTGGTAAGAATTATTCCCTCCCTCCCTCCCTCCCTCCCTCTCACTCTATCACCCTCTCCCTTTCTTTTTTCAGGAGACTGTAGGCTTAGAACCTTGGGTTGGCAGTAATATATGCTCTAGCTAGAATTTCATCACATTTTTATGGTTATTCTCTATTTATGGCAAGTAATATTGAGTTTTCATTTAAGTTACTGACACAATGTTTCCTTTCAAAAATAAATGTCTTAAAAAGTGAGCAGGCTTAAAGAAAAACAGTAAGTTAATAATAGCATGGTATTCCATAGATAGGGCAAACTTAGGCCTGGGAAACATGGCATTACCATATCTCACCCTTAATCACTCCAGTGAATTTCTTCTCCCTCCTGCACAACGTTAATGGCATTTTATTATGCCAACTAACTTTTAAAAGCAAGTAGTTAAGTGAAATGACAAAACAAAACATACTCTTCTGCCTGGATAGAGTCAACTGGAGCCACGTAATTGCTGGGAATGTAACCCGTCTCTCCAGTTGTCAAGGAGCGGGCTTCCCACCAATCTCCTTCCCTGCAGAGAAAAAAGAGAGAAAGAAGTGAATACAGTGACCATTTCAATGTTTTGCAGTTACAGACTCAGTGCTGTAAGAGTGTATGACTATCTCCTAGTCATTCTACCACCTGATTTCTCCTATTCCAACACAGCCCTCTGTGAGGGTCAAAGGATCTCCTGTGTGTTAAATCCATCACTGTCTCTTATCTCTTGCCTTATTTGTTATTCTTTAAAAATTGATTTTAGAGAGAGGGAAAGAGAGAAAGGGAAACAAGAAAGAAGAAGGAGGAAGAGGAGGAGGAGGAGGAGAAGGAGGAGGAGGAGGAGGAGGAGGAGGAGGAGGAGGAGGAGGAGGAGGAGGAGAGAGATGTGAGATCAAAACATTGATTGGCTGCTTCCTGCACACCCTACTGGGGATCAAGTCCCCAACATGGGCATGTGCCCTGACCAGAAATCGAACTGGTGACTTTTCAGTGCATGGGATGATGCTCAACCAACTGAGCTACACTGGCCAGGGTTCTTGTCTTATTTGTGAGTTTAGAATATAGGACCTGGGCCAGGAGAGGGCTCTCTGAGTGGGGGGTGCAACTTTGCTTGGTAAGTGTCCCCAACTTGGACAGAGGAAAGGGAACTCAGCCTAGGTTATTTAAGAAAAACACTGTAACAACATCGAAATGTTCATTATGTGAGGTGGAGTAGGTGTTAACTAACTTGTTATGGTAAACATTTCACAACATATACGCATCAATCCATCACACTGTACACATTAAACTTAGACTATTATGCCAATTATCTATATATATAAAAGCCTAAGCAACCATTATGACCAAATGACTGGTTGACCAGTTGCTATGAGGTACATTGACCACCAGGGGGCAGACACTCAATGCAGGAGCTGCCCCCTGGTAGTCAGTGCGCTCCCACAGCCAACCTCCCATGGCCCCTCCCCCTGGCCAACCAACCCCCTGTGGCCCCTCCCCCTAGCCAGCCAACCTCCTGTGGCCCCTCCCCTTTCCCTGGCAAGCAAGCCCCCCAATCAGCCCTGATCAGGGGGCCGGCCAGTCAACTTCCCGTGGCCCCCCTCACTGGCTGGCCAACCTCCCGTGGTCCCTCCCCACAGGCTTTGATGGGGGTGGGGTGGGGCTGCTAGGCCAACCTCCCGCAGTCTCTCCCCCTGGCTGGCCGACCTTCCCCATGGCCCAGATTGGGAGGGCCAGCCAGCCAACCTCCCGGGGTCCCTCCCCCAGGCCGGCTGGCACCCCCATAGGCCTCAATCGCTGGCCAGGGCGAGGGACCCCACCGTGCACGAATTCGTGCACCAGGCTTCTAGTATCTCAATAAAGCTGGAGAAAAGTAAAGCACACACTGACTGTCTCCAACAGTCTCTGTTTTGTCCCCCACCCCAGGCAACCGGGATCCTTTGGTTGCTGGAGAGACGCAAGCTGTTGGCTTTAGTGTAATTTGCCAGCCATTAAAAGACTCATCAGAAAAAGAAAAAGAAATGCATTAAAGCTGCAGATCATCTGAGAGAGCAAGCCTGCTAGCAGGCCCAGTAAGGGATGGAAGCATATTCTGAATACTTGTCTGGCTTGCTGAGGAAAATGGGTAGAATAATAAAGATACAATAGGGTATGCATTGCTCAGACAGGTTCAAGCTGAGGTCATTTCAATGTCTACTTATAGCAATGACGAATCTGGTGGGGAAGAGGGAGGTGGGTGTAGCTGTGAGTGTACAAATGCAGGGGGAGGACCAACACCTGTGAGATTCAGTCACACCACTTTGTTCGGATGCAATAGCCTGGTCTCAGTCTGGGGAGCTCTCAGAGCTGTGGGCTGAAGGACAGGAAAGGGGGCTTATAACGCCACTCACAGCTTAAAACCGGTGAGAGAACTGAATGGGTAGTTCACGTGCTCGACTCACAAGCTGTGTGCGGCAGAGAGCGGGGATGGCGTGCGTGCTCCTCCCTGTCCACCGGGGTTAGCAGATGTGCGTGGGGCTGTAGCTCTGGCACGGACTGCCCAGATCCCTCCACCCGCCTGGAGTCAGGAGTGTGAGGGGCAGGGAGGGACTGCTGCCCTTGAGACGGGAGCTGAAGGACCCACCCTGTCCCCAGAGGCCCAGCGCCTTCTCTCCTTCCTTGTTTGGTCCTTGGAGTGAGCAAGAGAAACCCCAGGCCTTTCTTGAGATCACTTGTTGGCTGGACTCTGTGCCAAACCCTCGGCCAGGGAAGAAAGCGTGTTGGCTTTTGGCCCTGGTCAGGATCTTCCCCAGACGGATTTAAGGAGAGAGAATAACCAGCCTCCACATTACACGGGAGCCTTACTCAAGAGACCCATTCTTTAAAGATGGAATCTGAGTAAAGTGACCGATGAGCAACAGCTCCATATGCGATTGAGTAAGGCCGCAGACAAATGGTGACAGCCCACATGTGTGCAGTTGTGGGAAGTGTTTGGTGGCACAACTAACACAGAACAGCCCACAGGAAAACAGGGCGCTGGCAAAGGTTTATAAAAACGTATGTTAGATTAGATTTTCAGTCTTTTTCCTTTCTCACCATATTAAACAAATTTAAACAGGAAAAAAAAATCAGTCAAAAGAGGGAAATAACTGTTCTCATACCTAGGAAGTCCTTTAATAATTTTAAATTTAGTTCATGTCCAGATTTTTATTATAAAATAATTTATACATACAAAGAATAGATTTATATATGAACACCTATGAGTCCATTACCCAACTAAAGAGCTAGATCATCATCAATTGTGTGCAATCTACCTTGTGCTGCTTCTCTACCTCATCCCTCTGCCTTTCAGGTTCAAACATGTCAACATATTTACAGTTTGTATTGGTTTCTTTTCTTTGTCCTCCAAAAGAAATACATGGAGTTGTAAAGAAATCATATAAGAACACGTGGGAGTTTACTTTTCTCTTTAAACATTGCATGTATTTAAGGAAATGTTTGGCGACACTATCTTTAACAGGGTGACAATGCTTACTGCTCTAAAATTCCACTAGATGGAGACATTTCATCATAAAAAACAATACTTATCATCTCCCTGCCTTCTCTTTTCTCCTCCCCATAACCCACATCCACTTGGGAAATGCTCCAAAATGGTGAGAAAAAAATTAAGTGCTGCAGCACAGACTTATTTTTTAATGCAAGATAACCTTCATCAAGTTAGTTCTAATGGATTTAAATTAAGAAAAATGAAGTATAGCATCAATTTTGGGATACTTGGTAATGTCAGCTGGGGCAGGAAGCCAAAACATTTTGCTGCAGGTTGGGGCAAGCTCAGTCTTATTCAGGTGATCTTCTATTAATCAAGAAATTTCCATTTCAAATCCAGCATTAACTCTCTCATTCTGTTCTGGGTACCTAAAGAGTTTAGCACAAATTAGAATCCAACTATCAGCTCATTCTCAAGTCATGTACAGGAACTCATGAATTTCTCTTAAGTGATTCCATTAATCTCATAAGAGTTTTCAGTTACTCAGGAGAAAGATAAAATCCTTTTCTCTTTTTCTAGGCCATCTAGGATCACTGTCTTTATCAAAGGAGATATGAGGTGACAAGGACACAATGTATTAGGTAGTAAACTTAATTATGTGGTGCCCAGAGAGGCTGGCACAGACTCAAAACATCTATCAAAAAAGTCTTTTGAGCAAATAAATAAGTCATCTTTTTAAATAGCCCAATTCACCTATATATTAATAATACACTCTTTATAATTCATTCACTTGATTTAGGAAAAGAGGGTCTTTACTGTGCTACCTTTTATTTCCTTTTTGAAAATACGTTTTTATTGATTTTAGAGAGAGAGGAAGGGAGAGAGAGAGAAACATTGATGTGAGAGAGAAACAATGATTGGTTGCCTCCCGTATGTGCCAACATGCAGCCTGGGTATGTGCCCTGACCGGGAATTGAACTGGCGACCTGATTTCAGTGCATGGAATGACGCTCAACCAACTGAGCTACACCAGTCAGGGCCCTTTTATGTCTTTACTTGAGTAATTGTGAGTAGCATTATTAAAGGTGCATGTCTTTAAACTGTTCTTACAGTTCAGATATTTCATTAATTTAAGAGTTGATGAGCTTTTCTTTAACTGTTATTCTTTTTTTTTTTAAATTGATTTCAGAGAGGAAGGGAGAGGGAGAGAGAGATAGAAACATCAATGATGAGAGAGAATCATTGATCGGCTGCCTCCTGCACACCCCCTATTGAGGATCGAGCCAACAACCCGGGCATGTGCCTTTGACTGGAGTTGAACCTGGGACCCTTCAGTCTGCAGGCTGACACTATCATTGACCCAAACCAGCTAGGGCAACTGTTATTCTTTAACATATCCAAATATATGATTTCAGCCCTGGCTCTGAATAGCTTTTAAGTTTTCACAACAGCTCCCCCTGTTCTTCTAATTTAAAGATTTATTAAGAGTGTAGCCCAATCCCCAAAACTGCTCATAGGGCTTGAGGTCCCAGGAGCTGGGAGCCCTGATGGAGCCAGGAAGTGGTATTTGCAAAGGAAGGTCAGCCTTGATCTGACCAGCTGTGGAGCCATTTTATTTTAAATGCTGGATTCTTTCTAAATTGACACTGCCCATCCTACTTTCAGAGAGCATGATCCATAACAATTTTATCAAATGTTTAGGTGGGGCGCTAAAGCAGGGCTTCTTCTTATCCTGATGAAAAGCATTTGAAAAGAGTCACTACCCTAGGCAATGACCCCAGTTCCACTGTTTATTATGTTTTGAAGAATAGCTGTTTCTAGGTGGTAAGTCACTCACCATGAAATGAGAAAACAGAGAATGAAACAGATGAATTAAACAAAGATATTTTGCAAAATGGGTTCAAGCTTAATACTGTCCAAATATGCCACGCTGAATACTTACTACAGGTCAGTGAAGGACCACCCACCCCCAGGCTGGGCGGCAGTGCCATTAACTCTGGGCACATATGCACACACACAGATCACATGGTTCACGCTGCACTTTAAAACACAAAAGCCAGCCCTGTGGCCTCCCATTTCTGCCTCCAGTCAGGGAAAGGAGTGGGAAGACACACAATGGGAGGTGTGGCAGCTGCCCCAGGGAGACAGAGCCCATCCTTCCCTCTGCCAGGGAGAGGCTGGGGGAGGGGAGACACATGCCATCTGGCTCTGTATCGCTGCTTTGTTTTTCCTTCATGATTTTGTCTTCCCTGTTATTACCCTTGACTTCAGGTTATTGCATTTGTTACAAAAACCTTCTTTCCCCCAGAGCCTTTACATGGCATGTAGAATGAGGAATTCCACTGGCAAGAAGGAAAAACATTAAAGGGAAAAAAACCTTGTAATATTTTCTTCTAAGAGAACAGGGTCAGAGGCTCAAAGCCTTCCATAAACATTAAAGGCAAATCACAAAATATAGATTGAGATAGATCAGATCTTGTTTTGAGTGTTTCTCCAAAATTTCAATTTTGATTGAAATTTTAGATTCTATCCACATTACCAAAGGAAGAAGGCATGGCTTTGACTTCGGCAGGACTGGCTTGCCAGGCGCCTACAACCTGGCGCCAAGCCCACTCGCAGTGTGGAGAGAACCTGCCGGAGAACTGGGAACAGCACTTGCTGCCACTCCTTAGTTCTTATCTTTCTGGATCTGGTTAAAAGTTCTAACCAACTCTGGCTTTGAGGGAATATTACATGAAATGGGGAGGGAAAATGGAGTGTATTTCAAAGTCAGTAGACTCTGACAAGAAACATTCATCTGAGAATCAAACTAACAGTAAGGTATCGGATATCAGAAGAGATCAAAGCCAAATTTTCTCCTCCCACACCCCCAGCCAACCTTTCACCCTCATGTACCTTGAATGGTTCAGTCCCCTCTGATGGGAGTCTCTGGGCCTTTCCAAGACCAAACCTGACACTGTACTTAGGATGCATGCCCACGTGTCACTCTTGGCTCTGGCACCTGCTAGCTCCTCTGTGCACCTGGGCAGCTTCCAAACTTGAGCCTCTGGCTCCTCATGTGTACAAGGATGACTATGAGACACACCTCAGGCAGTTGTTGTGGAGAATAAACGTGAACATTTGCAACTTAGCACATGGCTGGCACATAAGGAGCCTTTAATAAATGGCAGCTGTTCACTATTTCCAAGAAAATTCCTGGGGCTTTTCCCTTCCACGAGATGTGGAGAGAGTGGCTGGGACGGAGACTGCACCTCGGTCCCCGCCACCTCCCACAAGGAGCTCCGAGTGTGCTGCACCCATGCTCCTTGGGAAGCAGAAGAGCCAGGCCTCAGGTCCTTCCACCATCATGAAATCCAGTTCGCTCAGGGAGCAGAGGACAGGGCAACCAGACTTGGGGCACAGGAAAGCTTCCAGGGGGGCCCCCACTCCTTCCCCACCACTGGGAACACTCACAGGAAAAGCTGAGGTGCAGGAGACAAGGCTTGTCATGTCAATGTTGGACACCTCCACCTTCTCCAGTGCCCGGATTTTTCTGGAGGGCACTCATGCATGCACACTGCCTTCACCGGACAGAAGCAATATTTAAAAACTACAGCGAGATCCGACCCCTATTTACTCTTCCTAATGGAGGTATTCATTGTAGTATCTGAAGAGTGAGTGATTCTCACCCTGGAACTTCCCCCATGGCCTGTTGACTGTTGTTCCTACAGCCACATTTAAAATGCACACATTGAAGTTACTCAAGAGTGGGCGAGATCACTTCTTCTCCCACCTCACAAAGATTTCAGTCACTCACAAATTTTCACTATGGGGCAACGCCTCCTCAGGCTTCACCCAACTGGAATGTTCAGCAGTTTTGAAAACAGAAGGAACTTATTGCCAGCCTTAAGCGAGGGTTTAGCTAGTGCAGCATCTGAAATGTGAAGAAAATCCCCAGGCAGAGGGAGGGTAGTGTGGGTAGCCAGGCCTGTGCCAATCATCTGAAAACGCAGATTTGCAGAGAGTGATGTGGGGGCATTTATAACCAAACCAAAACCAAAACCATCAACTCGGCTACTATGGGTAGCCTCCCAAAAGCGCCCCACACAGACAATGCCATATAATATGGCACTGGTCACAGACTCTTCGTTTCTCAAGTTAAATTGGTGTGAAGGGATTAACTGAACAGGGTTCTTCCAGCATTTAATACATCTGAAAAGGCGCAGCCTGGCAGCAAGGATATTTTCCCAATCTGAAAGGCACACGCTCCCCCTTCCTCTCCAAACTTACGAGCTGTTCAATATCTGAAATTTCTCTCCTTTGTGAAAACTCAGGTCATCTTCCGTCCTTGCTTCATAATCGTAAAGGGCCACAAACAGGGTCACTCCTGGAAAAAATGAACCGAAAGGGGAGAGATATCACAAGAGGAACTTAATTCCAAGAAATTAAATCTTCGCTAAAACCTCATTCTTAAAATCTAAAGCTAATCAGCACGGACAACACGCTGCGGCCTTGTAAGTAACGTGTGAACCCAGAGTCCCAGGCTGGACTCATGCCTTGGTCCTTGCGGGGAAGCATTGTTCGATCCCTCTGGCGTTGAAGGACTTTCCTCTATGCACTTTGGAATGAATCCTCGGGAAGAGACAGGTGTTAATACCATGTCCACAGCGAAGGGCGGCAGCAGTGTAACGCCAGATTTGCAGTTCCGCAGCAATCAGACACCCTTTCTCTGACACTTGGGGGCCCACGTTAGGTTCTGGTAAATGCATCCCTCTTCCCTGGCATAACAGGAAGGCAGGACGTAGCAGGAAACCCCTGCAGCTGGGGGCTGAGAAACCTCTGAAAATGTTCACTCATTAGAGGGTATCTTGCCCTTTGCATCTGCAATTGCTTTTGGATCTCCCGTCTCACCTTGATGTTGCCTCTCCTCACACTGACTTGTAGTTCTTGCGCTTCCTCATACCCACCCTACTCTTCTCTTCTGGTTGAGTCCCCACACAGGTCTTTCCTGCTTTGCGGAAGTTTGCTATTAACAGCACAGACTGTCCTGTGTCCCATCTGTCCCACTTCCTCCACGTAGTGGGCAGGACTCTGAGACAGCCTCAGTGATTCCCACCTCCTGGTATTCATGCCCTTGTGCAATCCCCCTCCCCTGAGTGTGGGCGAGCCTGCTGACTTGCTTCTAACCAATAGAACATGGCGAAGACGATGGGATGTCTCTTCAGTGATTAGGCTTCATATGATTGGGACTTCTGTCTTCCTAGCAGTCCCATTCTATCGTCACTTTGGCTCCAACACTTTCATGAAGCAAACTGCCATGCTGGAGAGGCCCACACGACAAAGACTGTGGGTGGCCTATGGCCAACAACCAGCGAAGAACTTAATCCTGCCAACGCCATGAGCTTGGCAGCAGATCCTTCCCCGTTGGATGGCGAGGCGACTGTAGTCCAGCCAGCACACCTAGATTGTAGCCTGTGAGAGACTCTGAAACACAGGACCCGGCTAAAGGCAGGACGTAGGTTCCTGACCCACAGAGACTGGGACATAATAAATGTGCATCATTTTAAAGTTGCTAAGTTTGGTGGTAATTTATTATGCGGTAATTGATAACTAACACACCCCATTTCTCTGCTCTCTGGCTTCTCATTTGATCTATACACCTTACAGTGCTCGGTGTGGATTGT
Source organism: Cnephaeus nilssonii (assembly GCF_951640355.1). NCBI lineage: Eukaryota > Metazoa > Chordata > Mammalia > Chiroptera > Vespertilionidae > Cnephaeus > Cnephaeus nilssonii. Next base: position 35,862,847 of record NC_137080.1, on the reverse strand, counting down.
ACTCTTCACCAAGCTGCCGTTTTGCTGAGTGGGCGGTTCCAAGGGAACAGATGTGCCCGGGGGACTACTGAAGAACCAGAGAGGGAGGCAGGGCTCGTCTTTCTACCCCATTCCTGTGAGACCTCCCGTAGGAGAGCTGGCATTCAGAGGGTCTGACCCTGCAAAGCATGGCTCATTTGGCAACGGTCCTCCTTTCTTTAGATTTCTTTAAAAGGTTAGAAGAGAACTGGCTAAAAACAAAATAGCAGGAGCCTGTAAAGTCATGCTTATTATTTATTCTCATTGAACACTCTGCCAACAGATTCCTTTCATTACATAATTTAAAAACAAATCAAAGCTGCATTGTGCGTAAGACAAGCACACGAGGATGGACACTTCCACTCTCTCCCTTGACCAGCCAGCAAGTTCTCATAGGGTGTTTTTTGTTTGTTTTTGAAAAATATGTTTTTATTGATTTCAGAGAGGAAGGGAGAAGGAGAGACAGAAACATCAATGATGAGAGAAAATCATTGACTGGCTGCCTCCTGCATGCCCCTCATTGGAGATCCAGCTCACAACCCGGGCATGTGCCTGGACTGGGAATCAAACCATGACCTCCTGGTTCATAGGCTGATGCTTAAGCATTGAACCATGCTGGGCTCACTGGGTATTTTTATCCTTTAGAAACGGAAGGGAGAGTCAAAGGAGGTCACAGAAACACACAGACACTGTCCCTGGCCTTAATGTTCTGAAAGCAGTGGCGAGAAGAAAGACATGCATGTATAGTAAAGCCAAATAATGCAAGGCACAAAGATCCGCTAGTATTTGGGGATAATGTTTTCAACTTTCAGATTTATAAGGACCAGATGGCCTTTACACTAAGGTTGTCTCTGAGTACAGTATAGACCCACACATTCAAGACAAGTAGCTTTATGACCCCTCTGGTGACTTTATGAATGACACCTGTGGACACAGGGATTCATATCCAGCACCGACGAATGAATGAACAAAGTCAATGCCTGTATCAGCAGAATTCAGAGGCTTGTTGGCAGAGCACTCAGCAGGCACAGGGTGGATGGCTGGGTGCAGTGCTGGCTCTTTTTTCTCTCTCCTGCATCCTCAAGAGACTTTCCGAGACAGCCTGACAGCCTCTTTCCTCCCTCCCTCCATTCTAGGCGCCATTCCGGAAGGCAGGAAGGACAAGTAAGTGTACCTAGCATTCATTCACCCGAGCGAGGCCTGCTTTAAAGGGAAAGCTAGGCAACCATCACACAAGGACACAATGCCCAAAGCTCCGGGTCAGGTGCATGGATATACGTGCACTGCCCTCGTGCATGCAATGGGACAAAAACCCCGCTAACGTCTCAGTAATGCCAACTCCCCCAGTAACAAGGCACAAGGGGTCTTATATGAGACACTGGCTCCCGGATGAGTTGAGAGCACAATGGTTGATGTATATTTCCTTAAACGTTTGTAATGAACAAAACAATTTTGGAACAAATAATGTCCCATATCTAGTTACCATGATTCACATACTGGGAGAAGATTTGGAAGACTAAGGATGCATGAGATAACTTGCAAATGTTTTGGAAAACATATGTCTGAGAATGTATGCCAGATATTTTACAAAGTATTAGCTCAGTCAGCAAATGCACATGGCTGTGAAACATAGGCCTTGGTGGGAAAGAGAAGGAAACTTAAAAAAGAGAAAAATATCCCTTAAGGATACATACAATTAGTTTTAAAATACAGAAGATACATGGAAATACTTAAGGGCTGATAAACTCAGTCATAATGAACATAATAGGGAGGTCAGCGAGAGAATCAAAGATGACGAATGGCCAAAAAATAGTGCCGCCAAATGGCCCCACTGGCTGGGCAGTGACAGGCAGGCTGAAAATTAGGAAGGCGAGGGAGAAGACGCTACCCCTGGCTTTCAGCCGGGAAATAGGAGTGCCTTAATATCTGGAAAACTCAAAATATGTGCTCTCAGATCCAGTCCTGGAGCTTCAGATTCAAAAGCTCCGAGAGGGGCTCGGGCATCTGTATTTCGGAAAAGCTGCCTAGTTGTCCGAGCCAGTGAGCCAAGGTGGAGAGCCCCTGCCCTCAGTGCCTGGGAGAGCTGTGCCTCACACCCAAGCAGGCCTCACAGAGCAGCCACGCGGGGTCCCTGCACCGCTGTCTGCAGCATTCTGATGTGTATGTGAAACGCTGTTTTTTTTGTTTTGTTTTGTTTTGTTTTTTACAGCCCCTTCTCTGGTAGAAGATAGGTGGAAATTAATAAAAACTTAAATATGAAGTCCTTAGTCAAAAGGAGCTGGAGCACCAATCTTCAATTGGCAAAAGAACGAAGAGCAGCTGCCCCCTCCCCCGAGCCCTGTCACCGTTGGGGCTTACCTGTCCCTCCTCTCGTACGCAAGGTCCCAGTATGAGACGAAGAGTTCACACCCCCAAAGACGGTGAGTCCTTGGCCTCCGGCTGCGTGGAAGTTGTTGTAGTTTGGGATGGAGGTCACGCCGAAGCTGGGGTAGTGCTGAGGAGTGGGGTCTGTGCCATAGCGGTACCCGGAGCTCTGGTTCAGGCTGCCATCCCTCTCCTCTGTCAGTTTTGTTGCTTCTTTATCCTTACATTGCACACAGCCCATTATCTAAATTCCTGCCAAAACCAGAAAAGGAGGCACGTGAACTTGGATGCTCCTTCATTACCAGTTGCTTGACTATGAAAGAGGCCCTTGGATATCTCAAGCCTGTGAGGGCATGAGACAAAGCAGTGGCTGGGGTTGATAGTTAGAAGCAATTCCAGTGCCCTTAACTTGACAATCACATTTGTTCCCCATATGCTCTGAGCAATGGGATCAACACAGAGTTGATGTTCACCACACAGCAATTTTCCTCAAATGAGGTCTGCACACCTTAAAATTCTATGATATCACACACTTGCCTGGAAGCAGCCTAATAATACTTATTATTATGCTACTAGAGGCCTGGTGCATAAAAATTCATGCACTGGAGGGGGGTCCCTCACTTAAGCCCAGCCTGCCCCCTCTCACAGTCTGGGAGCCCTCAGGAGCGGGAGGTGATCTGGAGATCAGGGGAAGGCAATGCCCCCATCACACCTCTACTGGGGCCACTACCGGCAGCACAAGCCTTGGCTGGCCCTGGTTACCTGAGCCTCGGGCGGCCCTGGGCGGTTGGGCAGCCGCCATCCGAGGCTTGCCTGCACCTTGGGCTGGCCCTGGGCGGCTGGGGGGCTGAGGGGACTGGGGACTCTGGAGGCAGGCATGCAGGAGCAGCCGGGCCCATCTGGGGGTTGTCCTGGCCTTGCCACGCGCCTGCCGCCCCGGCGGGGCAGAGGGGACTGGGCACCACCATCTTGTGGCTGTGGGTGCTGCCATATTTGAGGGCATGGCAATCAATTAGCATATTCCCTCCTTATTGGCTGTGGGCGCTGCCATCTTTGAGGGTGTGGCAGTCAATTAGCATATTCCTCCCTTATTGGCTGTGGGCGCCATCATCTTTGCGATGGCATGAGGGTCAATTAGCATATTCCCTCTTTATTAGATAGGATTTTTAGTCATCTCCAAAAGTAACATATGCTCTAGAAAATGAGTCTACCACAGTATTAGAATAAAAAACTCCATCATGGCAAAGGACATTTAAAGAAGAGGGTAGAGCCCTGGCCAGTGTGGCCCAATTGGTTGGGCATTGTCTCATGCCTGGAAAGGTGGAGGGTCAGAGCACATGCCCAGGTTGGGGTTCGGTCCCCAGTCAGGGTGCATATGGAAGGTGGCCAAAAGATGTTTCTCTCTCACATCATGCCTTTTTTCCTCTCTCCCTTTCCTTTCCTTTATCTCTTAAATAAATAAATAAATAAATAAATAAATAAATAAATAAATATTCTAAAAGAGGGTAGAGGTGTGTTGGAAAAGCCTGAATACAGACCCTTAATGCCTTACTGTACTTCTTCACTCAGGGTACCCATTGTTCAAGACTCATTTGGTAAAATTTAAGCAATATGATAATGATAAGTATCAAAATGAAGCAATAGTTGCTGGATAAAAAGCTAAATTGGCAAAAACTAAGAGGTCAAATTGTATCAGGAACAAAACTAAAACCTGCAACTTAACACCTTACATTTCCATTAGCTTTTGGCATCTTTCAAAAACATTTAAAAAGCCATTCCCATGTTCTAGGGGTAGTGGTGGATAAAAAACTCGAGTCTTTGCCACCCTACCCTCCTCCAAACCTACTTCTCCTGAGCTCCTAATCTCAGTAAATGGCACCAGCGACGACCCAGTTGCTCAAGTCAGAATCCTGAGAAGCTTCCTTATTTGCTTTTTCTTGTTTACTTCTCCCTCTTCCTGTCTCACACTCTACTATCCAAACATTCTGAGTTTCTCAGGTCCTCAAAGGTTCCATTTTTTCTGCTCTCCTATAGGCCTTGGAACATGGCCTCGAATGCTCTTTCCCTCTCCTCTTTGATACGCAACAGATCCTTCAAGTCCCAGATAAGACACTGCTTCCTCTGCAAAGCCTTCTCTGATTCTCCCCCTCCAGGCTGGGGTGGTGCTCTTCTTAAAGTGTTCCCATGGCATCTCGATTTGCCTCATATTGGCACCTGTTGTGCCCTATTAAAACGTGGCCTGTTTACTTGTTTCACTGCCCGATCAACTGTGAGTTCCAGGAAAGCAGGGCCCTGCCCATTTTTGTCATAGCTATATTGCCAGTGCCTGGCACATAGTAGGTGATCAATGAAGAGCAATGGAATGAGTGAAGATTCTCTAGCCCACTGTGTTTCTCTTTCACCCTTTCTTTCTCTCTGCATCAAGACCAATCGTTCTTCCAGTGACTTTTATCAGAAGTTTGCCCTGCATTTTTTACTCTGTTGGTGTGTGAGAGAAGTGAAGATGATTCAGAAATACAAGGCAAGTTGGTTAAATGACCCCACTATGGACTAAAATATCCTGTCAAGCTGACAGTGGGGAGGTAGAACGTGCAATGGATGTCCCTGGCAAAACTCTGAGAAGCGGCCCATTTGGGACCAAAGAACCAAATAAGAAACACATGACATCATGCATAATTACATATATTCACCGGGGAGGGCACAGCTGGTACAGGATGGGAATGGGCTTGGTGCGGTGAAGGAGAATGAAAAAGCTAGCTTTCCCACAGGATCCTGCAAACCAAAGTGGGGAGTGCCACGTCAGACATGGAGGCTCTCGGGGGCACTGTTGTGCGCACTGCTTTCCTGCTGGACGGGGCCATGGAAGCAACCTCCGATTGTTCCAAAGTCCTCTCGCATTGCATGTTTCAACAAATACTTATTGAATTGAATGTCGGTTCCTGAGAATGGAAATATTTGGAAATGAGCCGCCTACTGCTTGAGCTGAGATCACCAAATCTGGAACACATTTACTTGTAAATCATTTGAGATTAACTTAGAGTATACTGTGTCCAACATGCTCTCTAACTTACGGTAAATGAATATGATTTTAACAAGTTTCCAAAAGGAAATGCAAAATATCTCCAAGATGTCATCATTTGTTGCTGGTGTTGCTTCATAAGACTGAAAAATGTCTTGCTCACTTTAGATTAACTCTTTCATGGTGGAAAGTTACTCCAAGCTTTTACAAAGAACAGACAGAAGACACTTCTTGTCCCGGTGTTTTTTGTCAGGGATCTCACTGATGTACTGTGCCTCGAGGATGTGAGACCTGAATCACAGAATAACATCCATCACACCAGTGGTTCTCCGCCAGGTCTGATGGAGGGATGTATTCTTTCTTTCTGCATCAAGACCAAATGCCTGGAGGAATTTTTGGTTGTCACATCTCTGGAATGAGAGGTACTACTGGCACCTAGTGGGAAGAGGCAAGGATGCTGCTAAACACCCCACAGTGAACAGAATAGCTTCCAAGGACGAAGGGTTACTTAGCTCTAACTGTTAAAGTGTGGCAAGGCTGGGAAATCCTGACTTATGGAGGGGAAAGGTTTATACCTTTGAAACAATATAACAGCTGTTTCCCTTACAGGTATATGATTAGCATGTGATCTAGAATGCATTTCTTAGGAAAATAGGCTTGCTAGGTAAAAGGAGGCAATTAAAAAAATAGACATGAAATGCTCTGATTTTTCTCTAGAAGCTTGTCTCTGTGATAGAGAAAATAATCTAAAATTGCCCTGGCCCGTATGGCTCAGTTGGTTGGCGTGTCATCCTATACAGCAAAAGATTGCAGGTTTGATCCTTGGTCGGGGTTCATGCGGGAGACAACCGATTGATATTTCTCTTTCACATAGATGTTTCTTTCTCTCTCTCTCTCTCTCTCACTCCCTCTCCTCTCTCTAAAATAAGTAAAAACATATCCTCAGGTGAAGATTAAAGAAAAAAATCAATGAGAACTCTCATATACTACTCTTCCAATTCTAACAAAACAAAACAAAACAAAACAAACTCTATTATAAGGATCTTGCTGAAAATATGAAAATAGGACCCTACATCTAACCAAACTAAGAAAAAAAACAGTCTTTCAAAATCTACTAAAATAAATGAGTAACAGCTTACATATAATTCTATAAAATAGTGGAAGGAAGTAATAGTGAGTTCCTTAAAGACAGGGATTATTATTATTTTTGTTTCCTTATTATATCCCTAGTGTCCAAGACAGTGCCTGGCACGCTGCAGGAGCTCAATAAATATTTGTTAAATGTTTAAATACAAAACAAAACAAAACCAAAAAACAAACACGCAAAACTCAATTCATCTTGGAGAAAACAATTCTCTTTTATACAAGGGACAGCTCCGTTACCACTTCGTGCATTTGGAATTTTGAATAAGGAATGTTTCCGCACAGATCTTGCTTATTCTTTTCCTTTCATTGACAAACATGAAGACTCTGAAATAAATCAGTAAACGCAGGCTCAGGCCATTAAAAGCTAATCACAATGAAAATATTTGTGTAAGAGCTTGTGGTCTTCTTCCTCCCCCTTAGGGTGGCCTGACTAACCATTCCCTGATGGAAGAGCAAAAGATGCTATATGCGTTGTGCTCAATGTGACTTCAGGCTCCTTGCCACGAGGCAAACTTCTCAGCATCTGAGTTAAAACGAAAACATTCTTCATTACGCACAGTTTTGTGGTGGGGCTTTTATGGCCAACGCTGTAGGTCCACGATGAACTAATGCACCACTATACTTGCTCAAGATATGTGGGGCATTGGGAAACTCTGAGTAATGCCATTCTGAAAGAGCTAGGGCCCTGGAGTTACTCTGATCAGTAAATCGCACATCATGAACTCATGACCATCTTTCTCTGCATGTTGCTGTGCCTAGAAAAACCGATGGGCAAGCACTCTGACAAACAGGATCTATAGCTATGGATCTCCCTATGTGCCAGTCCTGCAAACTGAGGGGCTCTGTTTCTGTAATGCATGGAAAATCTGATTTGCTTACAATTTCTTTAGTTTGGTGGATCTTCTCATATGTGCCAACAGTATGAAGCAACTCCAGGAAGAGTTGCTAAAGGGAGATTGCAAGGATGGTCACACCTTGCTCCTGTGAGCCTGGCAGACGCCATCAATTGACCAGAGCACTTTCTGGTGCTATGCCATGTGCAGCCCCAGAATCCGTCTTCACATAGCCCTCGGGTGATTGACTAAAACTGACACAGAGGATGGGATCTCTCTGCTCCTCTGGGCATAGGCTGCTGGTCCACAGTGAGTCTGGTTGAACTACATTCCCTCCACTGATGCCAGAGACCACGAGACCACGGTCTGTTCTGCTAATGGCCATTAAACACAGATGTGCTTATGTTTTCTCACATGCCAGTTGATAAAGCACCACCTGTATGCTCAGGGTATAATGTTGCAGGGTTGCTGAGAAGATTTCACAGGTGTGTGAGAGCTCGGTACCAAAAATGGGAAAAGGCCACGGGCAGTCTTCTGCAAAGGCAGAGTACTTTCTCTTGAGACACCTAAACTTGCAGGCAGAGGAGGGGATGGCAGGAGGAGGAAAGGTGAAGCTGACAATAACTAACTAATTTCAGCAGCATAAGCACTTTTGTCTCAGAAACCAGCCTAGGTGCCTGTGGAGGAGCGACAGCCCCTAGGCATCAGTCACCACTCTTGCTCCTGACAGCCCAGACTTTGGAGGGTGACAGGAAAGCCACGTTGGCCGGTACTCTGATGTGGCATGTTTCCTGGGAACCTAGAAACCAAACACAAGTAACTGAGATGGGAAGGTTGAAAAAGGACTTAGAGCTGAACTGTAGATCTACTACACAGTTCCACCCACTTCTCTGGGAGAAAAGCAAAAACTGGCAGCTTAACAAGCAAACATCCTTTTCCAGTCAACAGGGACAGCGGGAGGCAAGAGGATAATAACATGTGGCAGAGACACATCAGAAAGGACTTCAGGAAAGAAGATTCATGGCAGGGGGCTGTTGCTTCTTGAAAAATTTCTCAAGAATCAACCTGAGAAATTCTGCAATGTTCTCAATGGAGAAAATGAATCCCTTCAAGCCCAGGGACGGCTGGCCTTGGTTCCCCCCTGTTTAGTGACAGGCGAGTGCCACATTGCTAGCAATGGTAGTTGGGACACAGGACTTGTCACCCAAATTTCCTAACACTTTCAATCCTTGATGATGATTTTCAATCCTCTTTGTAGGACATTGGATCCTGACACCCCACAAGGGTCTGCAAGCAGGGCAGTAGGGTCCGAGATGACTGGGGAGGCTAACTCACTAAATTTTCAGGACAATACTAAGACGGAGGTATTCTCATTTCCCTCACATTACAATGGAAGAACAGAGAAGTTTGGGAATTTGCCCACGGCTCAGTCAGGGGTGGAAATGGGATCTGATGCCAGACAGAGTGATACCATGGTCAGCACATGAAGCCTTTATCCTGGAGCTGCCTCCCGCCCCATGGAATCCAGGTCAGTCCACGCAAGCGTGTGGGTGGGAGGGTGGGAGAGACCTGTGGGGAAGGTCCTCTAGTTCTAGGGAACCCAACTTCATGTGTATGACTGATGAAGGCCCTGATTTCGGGTCCTGGGCCTCACTCCCCCACACTCACACCCGCCCCCTGAGACTGGCTCTGTAGGGGTGCTGGGGCCATGCCAGGCGTGGTGAGTCACCAGCTCCCTTTATGTAGTTTGGCATCTTAATGAACGTTTGAGCCAATGACAGCAAAGCAGCCCTGAGTGTCCTATGATTTCCTAGACATGGTGGGGTATTTAAATATATCATGAAGGAGTCAGCATCGGTCTCTTGGTATACAAGTGAGCCTTCCTATTGCACTTAAAACGTGATTTGTTTACAAGTAAAACTTCCTGCAACATATTTACTGCATAAACTGAGCTATACACGAAATGCCACCTCTAAGCACAAAATAACAGATTTCTACTCTCAATGGAGTCTTTTGAGGGCGAGGCCCCCACTCACACACAAGTGATCAACACTACACCTCTGAGAGGAGAAGGCAGATGTAAAAGCAGAAATACATCCGATGCCAGCACGGGCCACATGCAACACTGGGAGAACAGAGCGTATGTGAAAAATCACATCAAAGCTCTGCTTCAAAAATGAGTCCACGTGGAGCTGGCCCCATGTGATCATTTATGCACAACTTGCAAAGACCCTCTGGAGGGTGAGGAGGATACACCTTGTTCTGCGCTGCACAGCCAGGGAACTGAACTACCATGGACCACTTGTACAATGTCACATTACTTTAAGGAAAAGCCACATTCCTGGCACCTAGAATGTATGTTTGGCTCCCCCTCTCTGGCTTGTCTCATTGAAATGACCCCCAGGCTGAGAAGCACAGCTCCCGCCCCCGTAGTGTGCTCTCCTTTCCCTTCTGTATCATCTTCCATTCCCCAAAGCTCAGAGATGCAAAAGCACTTAATAAAAAGGGAAATGGAAGCATTAGATGCCAATGGTGAAATTTAACGTTGCCGTCAGCTAAATGCTGGAACCATTCCCAAACCCAAATGGCCAAATGAGGGTTTAACACCAAATCATGGAAAGGCTCCAAAAGGAGGGAAGGACGTTTTCTTTCCACATTCACTTTACTCGGCGTGAAATGGTGGTAAAAACAGGGATATGTTTTAACTGTCTACGCCAGAGGTTCAGAAAGATTTAGAGCACAGATTGTAAAGCTTCTCAGGCCTCCCCCACCCCTTTTTGGATCACATCGAAGTTCCTTGTGGTCAGTATTTTACAATTTTATCTTATTTTCTTTTTATTGAGATATAATTCATACACCATAAGATTCACCTTCATAAAGTGTACAGTCCAGTGGTTTTAAATATATTTACAAAGGAAACCATTACCACTATCTAATTCCAGGACATTTTCATTACGCCCAAAAGAAACACGCATTCATTAAGCAGTTACTCCCCATTCCCTTTTCACTCCAGTCCCTGGCAACCGCTAATCTACTTTCTGTCTCTATGGATTTGCCTATTCTAGACGTTTCATATAAATGGGATCATACAATACGTGGCTTCTGGTGACTGGCTGCTTTTACTTGGCATAATGTTTTCAAGGCTCATTCATTTTGTAGTACAAATTAGTACTTCATTCCTTTTTATGGTTGAAAGTATTCCACTGTATGGATATACCACTTGTTTACCATTCATCCGTTGATAGACATTGGGGTTGTTTCCACTTTTTGGCTATTATGAATAGTGCTGCTAGGACCATTCATGTATAAGCTTTTGTGTGGACACATGCTTTCAATTCTCTTGGGTTAGTATTTTAATATATAAGGAATTTATACAGATACGAAGAAGTCTAAGATTATGTAAATGGAATATGATGTGAACTGGCAAGTCAAAGAATGGAAAAACAACTTGTGAAACATATCAGAAAATGTTACCTTCAGTAGTAATCAAAGACACACAATTTAGGTTAGTGAGATACTTTCACCTCTAAATTAATAAAATTTAAAAAAGAAGTCTGCTCAATAGTAATGAAGGTTCCTTTAAATGCATATTATACACTGATGATAGAAAACTAGGAATAAGTGGATAACCTTCTCGTAAACCAATTTGACAATATTATAAAAAACAACAACAGCCTTGCCCTGGCTGGGTGGCTCAGTTGGTTGGAGTGTCGTCCCCTACAATAAAGGTTGTGGGTTCGATCCCCAGTAGGGGCGCTTGTGGGAGGCAACCGACTGATATTTCTCTCTCACATCGATGCTTTTCTCTCTCTCTAAAAATCAATAAAAACATATCCTTGGGTGAGGGTTAAAACAAACAAAAACAAAAACCTTAAAAATGGGTCTGCTCTTTGTCTGAGTCTGTGCTAAAGAGATACTTAAAAAAGACATATAAAGAAGTTCTATGAAGTATTATTTACAATTTGAACTGTAATTAGAAAACTTGCTAATTGCTTAATAAAAAGGTAATAGCTAAGTAAATTAAATGTAAGGCATGCCTGTAATATAAAATTAAACAGAAACTAAAACCTATGTTTACAGAATATTGTTAGTAATACGAAATAATGCTCATGTTACAGTAAGAAGGATCACATGAATGAGACTCTATGACTAGAAATTGGGAAGAAAAGACACTGAGACGCTTGCTGGTGGTATGCAGACGATAAGACTATGGGTGACTGTTCTTCCTTCTTTCTGTTTCTTTATTTCTCAGATTTTCTATACTGAGAACATACCATTTTTAAAAGAAATTCTTCCCTGAGGATATTTTTCCATTGATTTTTAGAGAGAATGGAAGGAAGAGAAGGGTACAGAGGGAGGGAGGGAGGGAGGGAGAGGAAGAGAGAGAGAGAAGGAGAGGGAAAGATACATTGATATGAGAGAGACACATCCATTGGGCCGGGATTGAGCCTGCACTGAAGTACGTGCCCTTGACCAGGAATCCAACCCATGACCCTTCTGTCCAATGCTCTAACCACTGAGCAAAACCAGCTAACTCAAGAACGTACCATTTTAATAAGAAGAATAAATCATCATTTTAAATAAGAAAGGTCCCTTTAGTCTTATCAGTTACTGATTTAATCTCTATATATAAAACCCTAAGCAACTGGTCGACTGGTGGACCGTTTGACCGGTCGCTATGATGTGCACTGACCACCAGGGGGCAGATGCGTTCCCACAGTGGGAGCGCCACTGCGGCAGCGCTAGCCTCTCCAGCCTCAGTTGCAGCACTACTGAGCAGTGGTGGCAGGCACAGCAGGGCCCGGGGATGAGCAGGAGCAGCACAGCACCCAGCAGGGCTAGGGCTCCTCCCCGGCCGCCTGCTGCTTCGTGCATTACTAATTCCTCAGGGGTCCTGGATTACAAGAGGGCGCAGGCCAGGCTGAGGGACCCCACTGGTGTACAAATCCGTGCACCAGGCCTCTATTTTGTATATAAATTGACAGCAACCATACATGGATGAAGTATGCTTCATGAACTTAAATGTTAAGAGAGGGAGAATGACTGATTCTAAAGCCTGTTAGGAGGTAATCTCTCCTTTTGGAAGGTGTGAATGGTGACAGTACCAAAGGACAGAGAGACTTCTGAGTGTGTTTTTATAACATCTGTGCTGGGTAGCGGGCAGTGAGGGAGCAGTGCTGGGGGTGAGGGGTTGGCGCACACAAATGAACAGCCATAGGAATCTAATTAAGGTCAGATTAAGCAAAGCCAGAATATACAATCAACTCACAAGATCCTGTTGGTGGCAAGTGTCAGAATCTGAGATTACAGAACCAGGAGTGGGGTGGCTGGGTTGGTGGGCTTTTGAGAACATTGGGGGCCCAAACTCCTAGGTACCTGGGGAAAGCCAGTAAACTCAGAATGGCAGTAGTACTCGTTCAAGTCGCCCGTGGACCCCAACCAAGGAGTCCTGGCTACTTGCGGTATTTGCAGGACCTCTCGGTGAGAGAGTGCCTAATGACCACACATCGGCACGGCTCTAAGAAGGTGGGGAAGATGAAGCAAAGCACTGTTCCTCTTTGGGTGCCTGTTAGTGGTGAAAACAAGGAGACTTGCTTAGGGCACAAGGCAGAAAAGTTCTGTATTTCCCCTCATCTTTCCTCTTGTTGCCTTCACCCTTTCTTGTTGGTATGATAGTCAGCCTAGCATTTTGATGTTTTGACTTTTTCCCCCGTCCCTAGATTTTGGGGCAATCCAAGCAGGGTACAGAATAATACCAACACTCGTTTACGCAACCTGAAAATTTTTCAGAAACAAAAGATCCAACAAAGATGTTTCTTTCTAATGTTGGTATTCAGTCAAGCATCTTTCCTTGGCCCTGTTCTATAAAAACAACCAGAGGAAAACAAAATAAAAACAAAAATGTGGGCTTTATTCATGAAGTAGCAAAGAGAAATAGGAAAGTCAGTGTCACATCTGGGCCACAGTGGCAGAGACTGGCTTTCTGGGCTGGACTGGCTGAGGGCCCAAGGGTCAGGGTGTCAGCTGGCGGAGCCACAAGAAAACACATTAGCACAAAGCAGCTGTTTGAATAGGCGTCATCAATGCCCCCTCCCCGCCAATGCTGAGAATGAAAGCCAACGAGGTTCACTCTCCAATGCTCAACAAAACCCTCTCTGCCAATCTTTCCAGTCTCTATAGAGGTTCCTCACCAGATGATTCTGTAAATGTGACCTCCTCCTTTCAAAAAACAGTGAATTCTTTTTCTCTTTAATTCACTAGTTCCAGTCAAGACAATCCATTCCTTTAAAGAAACAGAATGGACTTCGAATAAGAAAATGTTATTTTTCTTCTTTTCGCCCTCGAGCTCATGTGTGTGTTGTGACCCCCACGTCTCCCCTTTTCACTGATCAGTTATCTGGTTATGCAGTCAGAGCCCATCAAAATCTACTCCCCTGAGAATCTGGTTGTGAGGCCATTTGTACTGTGTTTTTGGAACCGAGGCTGGCGTCTTTTCTTTGAAGAATGACATGAAGCCAGGTCCCTGCTCCTCTGGATCTTTATGTTGGCACATTCTCAAGTTGCAAGGAATCCAGCAACACCAGGAGCCATAATTTTTGTATCCCTGGCAGTGGTTTAGAATTTCAAAGCATCTCAGGCAGCTGTTTAGGTGTGAATGCTGATAAAGTAGGCTGTCGGAAAACATACCCCTCTCTAATTCCATGGTCTGTACTGGGACAAGGGACGGTGATAGTGATGGTGACGATGGGAATAAAGGGGAGCAGAGAGGAGGACTGACTCTAGCCACACTCTTCCTACCACTTCCTCGCCTAAAAGAAATGAGGACTGTCTCTGCTTGAATTTACTTTCCTTACCTCTGCTGAGGCCAAGTTGGTTGACTGGGTATACAATTTGTGGTAAATCAATTCAATAGTGACTTTCCCCTTGGAATATCAATGAGACAGAGTATGATTTCTTTTTAGAGTGTTGTATTGCAGAGTAACTGAACTTGAGATTATCTCCTTAAAGATGACAGCACAGAAGTTTATCTTCCCCTTTGCTGAGGGTTTGCAGGATTCTGAACCTGGGCATACAGCCTTGCAAACTCGAGTCCCAAATCTACATCACTGAAAATAAGTGAGTAGTGGGAGGATGAAGGCAGGAGAAGGGTATGGCAGACTGCTCACTGCCTCATCAAATCCACCAGCTGCTTCTACAGTAACAGTTTCAACAAGGCCCATCTATGGCTATTCAGCTGAAGACTCCCTTTTTCAGACTCGATTGTAGTAGGTGTGGCCATGCCACTTAATCCTGGCTAGCTGGTAGTAAACAGACGTGATATATTCATCTGCTGCATCCTTCCAAAGGAGTGGGTTAAGCTCCATTCTCCTTCCCCTTCCTTGTAGGCAAAAATGGATGTGGTGCTGGTGAACTGGATTCAACCAGACCGAGGATAGCAACCTACAGGGGATGGCAGAGCTGCAGGACAGAAAGAACCTGGGCCTTGGATGGCCTCACGAAACTGCTCGTTCACCCTGAAGCTTTGATCTCAGACCCTAACATCTATTTTGTGTGAACCACTGTGTTTTTGGGGGAGTGAGGTGGGGGTCTTTTGATTATAATAGGTAGCCTGCACTCCAACACAAGAAGGAAGTAAAGGAATTAAACTTAACACAGAGGTCAAAGAGTAGCTGAGTTTGTCACTTGTGTGTCTCCTCCCCGCCCCACCCCAACCCCCTCCCGCCTCTAGACCTAATATGATTGTCTGACCTCCTTTGATACTGACAGCCAACCTTGGGTTAAGGCAGGTTCGTAGGATAACAACAATAACGAATCGTAACAATTGCCACCATTTGTTGAGAACTTATTTTTCGCTTGGCACTTCACATACGGTATTTCATTTAATCCTCAGAGCATCCTTAAAAGTGTATTTCACAATTAAGAGACCTTGGACTCACAGAATTTAAGTAACTTGCCCAGGGCTACCCAGTCACTGGGACCTGGATCCAAGTCCATGTCTAACGCAATCACATCTTCTTCCGACTCCCCGTATGATCCCTTTTGAGAAGCATGCTCTCTCCCAGCCATCATCTTTGCTCCTTTTGCAAAAGCCTCATCACAGTGAGGCTCCCGTTCTCTCCGGCTCTTCCCTAGGCTTGCTAAATACAGCTGTTCCCCTCCTGAACTGCTGGAAATGAGGAAGTTAAAAAGAAAACACTAAGAACAAAGAAACTCCCCCCAAAAAAGTTACTCAAAAATCACCATAGTAACAAACCACCAGTTTTCAACTGATTTCCCCTGCATTTTTGTTTCTCTGTACATATCCTTTTACTTCCATTCAGCAAACATATTTTGAGCCTCTCTATGTGACAGGCACTGTGCAAAGGGCTGTGGATATACAGTCAAGTAAATAAGGCCCCTGTCCTTGAGTTTATATGTACTTAGGAGGGAGAGAGACAAGTCAATCAGTGGACTTGGGGTGGGAAATTCATCCAAGTCTGCAACTGTGAAGGTGACTGGACCTTGGCCCAGGCAAGGAGGGGGTGAGACAGCACATCTGAGCGCACAGAGGTGTGGTACGGCACGGTCCCAGGTGGCTCATTTGATTTGTTCGCATGTTTATGGAGCACTGAAACATGGGCCAGGCATACTGCGAAGCTTTGGGCTTGCAGAGCGAAGGAGACAGGCTCCTGCTGAAAAGGAGCTTACAGCTTAATGGAATGGATATGTACAGCTGGGAAGGTGGTTGGAAATAAAGCCAGATCATGAACAACTACGTGCACGTTCTAGTGAGCACTCACTATGGTGCCTGGCGCTTTGCTATGTGCAATCAGCAAAATATCTCTTTCAACCCATCAGCGGCCTTGTGAACCAGGTATTAGTACCATCGGCATTATTTTACAGGTGGGGAAGTAAGTGTAGGGAGGTCAAGTTACTTGCCTCAGGCTCACAGCTAGGCTGGCTGGATTTTAACCCAGACCTGGCTGAATCTAGGACATGTACTCTTAATCACGTGCTCACAGGCTAAAGCATTTGTATATTAGCCAGCTGACACTTACTCAGTATTATGCGGGAGTGAAACTGAGTCCTGACAGGCACATACTGAAACCAGGAAAAGAGAAGCATGGGGAGCCAGACAGGGAGGCAGAGAATGGGAAGCGATTGCATGCACGTGGACAGAGGGGCATCTGAGGAAGATGTGATTTACTCAGCTGGACAAACAACTCTATCCATTCTAGCTACATGTCGATGCATAATTCATACCTCATAAATCATCCCCAGCCGAAGCAAAGCTGTAGCTTTTGTTGCCCGTGAGCATAAAGATCTGAAACCGTATTGCTGCAGAGGCGGCTTACTATGGGACTATGTAAATTGCATTTTCCGAGAGCCCTGTCACAAAAAGAAGCCCCAGATCTTTCGGGGCTGGTAGGAGTGGGAAATAAAGGCTTGTGTGCAGCTGTGTAGCTAGCTGCTGAAGCATGACCAGGATAGACAACAACAGACACAGATACTGCAACACAGGACATTTGGGCAAAGACTACTGCTCTCTAAAAAGGGTATGTAACAACCAAGATCCAGTGATGGACTGATGTCCTCTGATGTCCATAAGAGCAGCCTGAAGGGGCTCGAGTTAGAGGTGCAGGTAAGTGGAAGGTAAACAGGGGCCCAACACCCTCCAATTGTGGGGCGTTTACTCCATCAAGTCAAACAGGAATGTCATTTTCATGATTCAGAAGTGGCAGTTACCCCTGTTTTGCACAAATAATGTAATATTAACAAATTCTTTGTGCTAATGTCAGAATGTGGCTTATGTTTTAACCGCAACAGCTCTGTTCACATTTACAGGCTCCCCACAGTGAGAGGATGGAAACTCCTGCTCATCCGCAGCACCAGTCATCCACCAGCAGCCCCAAGCAGCAGCACTCGGTCCCAGCACGGAGCAGAACTGGCCTGTCCCCAGCGTTTGTGCTGAGCTCCAGGTAACAGTGACCCGAATGCGGCTTCACACTCTGCCCCAGTTCTGGTTGAATACAGCCCGAGCTGACTCAGGGAGTAACAATGGCACACACTGGAATGAGCCCAGGCAACAGCTTGCCATAATTCTTCTTGACAAAGGCTGACCCGACATGCTGATTATCAGCCAAGTGAAAAAAAATGGCCCTTTGTATAAGCAGCCTACACAGCCTTGGTTTCTACCAGGTTTCATTTTTAATCTGGATACACTTTCCCTGGATGCAGTCTTCTTTACACCCCCCTCTTCATTCCTAGCCATCTTGCTTCCCTTTTAAGATTTACATTTTCTATATACGTTCCACTGCTAAAATTAAACTGTTGCTAAAAAGTAGTGAATCTATTGATCTCTTATAGAACAAATTGATTATTTATACCAATTACTGCCTTTTCAAACCTATGAAGCTGTTTACAAACTTTGTTTTTATTAACCATACCTCCACTGACTGTTTTAAATCTGTTTCTGCTTTAACACGCTTGCTGGTTAATCTCCCATTCTTCTCATTATTTCTTTTGTGTCTCATACATTTGATTCTTCTTCAGCTTAAAAAATGGCTTAAATAAATTTCTCCTTTTTACTTTTGGCCCAGTTGCCCCATTGCAAAACAGACAAATTTTATCACTTTTTTTTTCTTTGTACCAGAGCAGAGCATTTTGCTTTCCCATTTAGGCCAGGTGACAATGTCAAACATTTTCAAACAAGACAAGACAAAACAGAACAAAACCTACTCCAAACCCAACCCTTGTTTCTATGTTGTGATTCCAACACAGACAAGTGATGCTATTGGCAGAATTTTCAATCTGCTAACACCAAGTACAATAAGTCCTAACTTAACATCGTTGATAGGTTCTTGGAACTGTGGTGGAACGATGTATAACGAAACTAATTTACCACAGGCTAATTGATATAGGCAAGAATTAAGTTCCTATAGCATCTCATCAATGTTATAACGAAAGGATGTTATTCAGGGACTCGCTGTAATGGAGAGAATGTGGAACAAAATTCACATGTACTGTTTGCTGGTGGATGTAAATTCATACAACTAATCTGGAAAACCAGTTTTACATTATTTAATAAAGATGAAGATGCATCTCTCCTACGAGTAGTAACTCTACTCCTAGGCACATGCCCTAAAGAAACATGCCTACATGAACCAGGGGATATGTGCGCCCTGCAGGATTGGGGAGGCCCAGGAACCTGCATTGTAACAGCTCCATCGGCAATGTGGGGGGCTCACTCTACTGCAAGGGTCTGGGATTGCAGGCTTACAGTAACAACTCAAATCTGTCTGTGGCTGCAGCCGGAGGAAAGCTCCCTGAGGAGGAGTGCTGGGGAAAGGCACGTGGCTGTGTGACCATCCTCGGAGCTCTGATCCCTGGGCAAAGGCAGCTAGTTTGAGAATCTGGGAGAACTCACTGTGGTTTCCTCCTCTCCCTTCTGTCCCCCTTGGCATCCCAGGCGAGGTTTGGCTTGTGCGCTCCTCACTCAAACCCTGCCCCACTTCATCTTAGAGTCACAGCATCATCCTCATCCTCATCCTCATCCTCATCCTCATCCTCAACACAAATCCCAGCCCAACAGGGCTGCTCTGAATGTGGTACTCTCTGCCAGAAACAGGAAACGTCTAGGCGAGGCTTCAGGGATGAGGCTGGGAGGTGAGCCCTGGTGAAGAGCCACCGTCTTTAGCGCACAGGCGGCGTGCCTGCTCTGTGCAGGCCTTTACATGGCATCTCTGTGTATTCTGGTTGAGCCCAACACAAGCACAGTGCCAGTGCAACCTGGCCTTTAATAAATACTTCCCAAAGGCAGTGAACAGGGAGTGAGAAAGTGAGCCAACCTCTTTTAAATAAGTGAAGGGAACGGAGTGCTCTGTCTGCTCTCGTTCAGGGAGGTTGTGTAAGGATGACTCTCTGTCACCCTCACTTCCCCTCTTGACATCAAGAATGACTTCCGCCTTCTCCCCCTAATCTCTAAGTGAACAAATGGGGAAATGGCACAGATTGGCTAGAAGGCCTCCCTCTACTTGTCCATTCTAATAATCTTCCTATCTTGAAACAAAAATATCCCCAGGGCAAAGTACAGATGATCACGGAGCTAGTGTTCTTTTAGGTTTAAAAATATCTTCACGGTGTCAAAAGCTCTACTGATTCCACTGGGCACCTGAAATCTGCTCTATTATTTAGCACCAGTAGCGTACTGAGGGTGGAGGCAATTTGTTTAAATTATTAACTCATAATAATGGGGGGTTCTGGCAAGGTGCATATGTGTGGGAGACGATGCTATGTTGGGAGGAAATCAAGATGATGGTAGATGTAAATACATACGGTGTTCATGGAGGCCACAGAGCCCATCTCCACATCCCAGGGCCCTGCCGGGTTCTCTCTCTCACATGGGGCTGCTCTGGTCCCCACTGGGGCTGCCTGCCGCCTGCCCAGCCACTGTCTCCAGAGGCCTCAGCCAGGCAGTTCATTATTTGGGCATGTGGGCAGAGACAGGAGCGATTTTCCTTTAATGGTTTTAATTTCACTCTGTTCAGTTCCGAGATGGGTTTCCTTTCATTTCTCTCCTCTTCCCATCCTCTCTCATAGCCTCAGGGTGTCAGAAAGGCAGAAAGCTATGATCCAGGGGAAGGGTTTACATTGTGTGTAAGTGACTAAACTTATTCTGGTTTCTTTCCTGTAAAATGTGCACTATGCCAATTTTTATAAGAACAGCCATATTCTAATATTAATTGCTAATAGGAAGTTACTGATACTCAACCATCTTTGACCATCCCTAAAAAAGGGGTCACCCATTTCACATGGTTCAAATTAGTAGACAGCATCTAGACCATTATGAGCCACACAACAGGTGCTCAATAAACCATAGGTTTGCCCTAACCGGTTTGGCTCAGTGGATAGAGCGTCAGCCTGCGGACTGAAGGGTCCCAGGTTTGATTCTGGTCAAGGGCATGTACCTTGGTTGCAGGCACATCCCCAGTAGGGGGTGTGCAGGAGGCAGCTCATCGATGTTTCTAAGAAAATATATTTTTTTAAAAATGAAGAAAAAAAACCAGAAAAAAACAACAACCCCACTATAGGTTTAACAGGCATGCGTGTGTGAGGACAGGAGGCATGCTGGAGCCTGGGGGTTCTCCTGAGGTCATGACTGGCCTTTCTATCCCAGGCACAGATGACATCTACGGACTTCCTGGCTGCCCAGGAGACAGCCAGCCTGCCATCACGGGCGCCCGGCCGCACCACCAAACTAATCACCTTGGATTAAGGATAACACTTAACAGGTCTAACTGAAAAGACAGTGAAATAAATTATTCTGATAAAGATTAAGAGAAAATAAAAAAGGAAATGAGGAGGAGAGATAGCTGAATTCTTGCCTAACCTTTATTTGGTTTTAACTCCAGAAAGAATCCACTGCCTATAATTTTCAAAAGGAACCACAATAGTTACACCATATGCACATTTTAAAATGTATTAGTTGGAAGGTGGGGATGGAGGGTTGCTTATCTTTTAGAAAGAAAAGGAGGTTTTAGTATAACTCTTGGGTTAAAAAACTGCGTTTGAATCATACCATCAAAGGGTCAATTTCAGAGGTCACTAAAATGAAGGCACCCCAATCAGGCAGCATCTTTGCATATAACATGCCCGTTACACGTAAATAGCAATGCTCAAGTGCAGACTTCTCAGAAGCCCTACTCTGACGACTGAGAACACAGAGAAGAGTGCCTGGATCTCCGAACAGCAGGGGTTATATTTAGCTCCACTTCTTCCTCCAATGCATGAAGAGAGGGCTCTGAAAGCCTGGCGTTTTCGGCAGAGTCCTCGTGGCCTGGTATGATGTGAGATCAGAAAGCTCAAAGGGAATAGGAACAGCCACATTCTGGTTCCACGGATCACTTCTGTGGCTCCATGAAGCACTGTCAGCCTCTCCCATTACACTTTCCCAGAGGGCCGGAGTCCCTGACTGCAGGGCCTCTCCCAGACACCCTGAGACATTCACAGATCAGAGGGACAGCAGACCATAAGTAGGTGCTATGATGCCAGCAGCCGCCACCATCTCAAAGTCACCTGAGCGAGGTCACATGGGCCTTCTCCTCTTTCCTGTGTCAAGGTAAGGGCATAGTCCTCTGCCACACAGACTCACTCATCCTCTGACCAGAACGGAATGATCTGGAAGGATGTGGCTTTGAAAATTTGGGTTAACAGTTTTTGGACTTACGGCTTTTTCTGATCGTTACTGTTCCTGCTAACCAACTACCTACTGACCTATATACCCAACACTCATTTTGTTTGCTGCAAATAGGCTCACTGGATTCAATAATAAAAATGAGAAAATGATGGAGGAAAAAGACAGATTGCTTGGTAGTGTTTGGAGAACCTTTGGAGTGTTTTTAGAGGCCCTGGCTCTGTGGTGTGATGGGCTGCCCAGCCCAGGAATCCTCCGAGGCTGACATCAGCTGTGGGTGGAGGTCTGCGTATTCAAGGTCAACAGTACCATGTGCACACAGCCCCGTGGCTGAGAGATGGGAGGGTAGTGGCTCCTACAACACACAAACGTTCCTTCTTTGTCTTCAATTATTGCTGAAAGGAGCCTAAAATGCTCCTGACTTCTGGAGGAGACCAAGTGCTGGGAGTGGGGAGTCAGAGAAGGAACCCAAAATATAGAACTGGAAACTTGAAGAGTTTTCTCTTTGGATTCTAGCTAATTTCTCTTTTCCGTCAAACACACAACAAAAACTCCAACTTTCCTTTTTAGTCCTCCAGTTTTCCTGAGAAGGTAGAGAACATTAAAGAGTCTGAGCAGAATGAAGAAAACAACTGGCCGCTGTTGGGACTGCAAGATTAGGCTGTTTGACGCCCAATGGGCTTCTGTGAATCCCACAGAGGAGCCATGAAAACCTAGTTATAACCCCAGGTCAACTGAGCAGGACCAGGAAGCACATCAGACATGATGGCAGCCATTCATGAGGTCAGGGAAAAGTATGGTGCTTAAGATAGCTGTGTCCCACACACCTATAAATGATGAGCATGGATCTAAGACCCATTACCTGTTACATACCTGTGTTTTCTAATTACTTGAGAATGAAGATGATAATGGAAACATGCAAATATGTGGCTAACAATTAAATTAATGATGTAATTCTGTACATCATTAAGGATAAGTAAAATTCAGACTCAAAACCAGAGACAAATCATTACTTATATTTTTCTAAATAATAGTGCCAGGGCCAGCCCTAGGATGAAATGAGTGAGATACTTGCCCTGGGAGCAAAATATAATGTGATGCCAAAAAGCTCAATAGGATGAAAAAGATAGCATGAAGGTATTATCTTGAGCACTGAGGTTTTTTTGGGTGCCCTTACATTACATACATAAGGAGAGTGCCTCAGTTGCCTCCTTCTGGTCCCAGGCTGGTAAAAGTCCATCAACTAAAGGTAGTAAATGACTGGAGGATGCCTAGTTATAGAATTGCAGAAGAAATCAACTAAGATACTCAAGAAAGAGTCTTCAAATATATCCACTGTTGGCCAAGGATTTCTACTTCTTGGAATTATCCTAAGGAAACAACAAGGCTGTGCGCAAATATTTAACAACACTCATGTCTGTGTTACTCGTAATAAAACGTGGGAAACAATCTAGGTATTTACCCACAGGGGATTAACAAAATACAGTATCATACCAGATTCCTATGGAGATTAAAAATGATAATGTGGCAGAATAGCAATAATCCTGAAAGATGTTCATGATAAAGTCATGGGAAATATGCAAGTTACAAAGGACTAGCTGGAAATATAATCCAATCTTTCTTGTTTTCATTCCTACCCTTCATACCCATCCCTCACATGGCAATCAGGTGACCTTTTAAAAAAAGTTATTCCTAGTCTTAAAACGCTTTCCTGTTGTACTTAGAATAAATGTAAACTATACAGCATCAGGCCCCTGGCCATCTATCCCTCTGACCTCATCTTCTACAGCTCCCCCTGTCACGCCTCTTCCCCAGCCATCCTGGCCGCAGTTAGGGCCTCTGCACAAGCTTTTCCTTTCACCTGAAATGCTCTTCCCCAAAATACTCACATAGCTGGCTCTTTCCCAGGATTCAGGCCTCAGCTCAAATGTCACCTTCTCAGAAAGGTTTTTCCTGGCATCGACTCTCAGTTGGCCACTGCCCTGTCACTCTATCATATCATCCTGTTTTCTTTCTTTCATAGCACTTAACACTCTCAGAAATGATCTTACTTAATTACTTATTTTCTTGTTTACTGTCTACCTCCTCCCATGAGAATGAAAACTCCATGGGGACAGAGATTTTTCACTGGGTACCCACAGTTGTCCCTGGCATAGAGCAGACTCTGGTAGATAGATGCTGAATGACTGTATGGAGATGTGTATGTACATACACACAGATTAATGTACACGTGTGCATTCATGTAAAAAGAGAAATACATGAAATAGCACAGCACAAAGGAATATCTCCGAATACTGAAATTATGGATGGTTCTAAGTTTCTTCATTTTGCTTATTTTCATTTTCTATAATAATGTATTACCTCTAAAATAATGAAAACAAAGTTGTTTTCCCTCTGTCTACTTTTCAGAGTATGGTCACTAAGGAATGTTGGCACAGCGTGATTGAGACCAGAACCATGAGATGTCAGAATTGGAAAAGATCGTAGAGGGGGTTGGGTTCAATCCCACCTCTCATTTCAGAGATGAGGTGGCCCAGGCCCAGCATGGAGAAATGATTGCTGGTTTACGTAGCCGAATACTTGAAAGCTAGTCCGGTGTTCCTTTCACTACATCAGTGGTTCTCAAACTGCACACATGTGAGAGTCATCCAGAAGGCATGTGGATACACAGGCTGCTGGGCCTCACATCCAGAATCTCCGAGTCAGCGGGGCAGGGCAGGGTGTGAGAGCCTGCACCTCTGACAGGTTCCTGGATGATTCTGATGTTGCTGGTTTGGGGTCATACTTTAAAAACCATGAGGCTATGTCACATTGCCTCTCATGGCTCCCTTACAGAGGTCTTCCTCTTTTTGCAGGAATGGGAGTAATGAAAACAATACCTTCAACCGAAGGATTCATGGAAAACCCTACCTTTTAGGTGACAGAAGGAAAGGGGCACGGGGATAAATGATTTTGAGAGTCTTCTCTACACCAGGCATTGTGCGAGGTGACCTACAGTTTGTTTAACCCGTTTTACTGGATAAAGCCTAAACTCCGAGAAAGGAATTTATCTAAGAGCAAACAGCTAGAAGGGATGGAATCAGATTTCAAGTCCCTGTCTATTTGACTATAAAGTCCATGCTCATTCTCTAACCTTCAGAACAAAACAAAATCTGGCATTCAGAGTGGCAAATCAACAAGTCCAACATAGAAACAAACACCCCCAAGAAGTATTAATATGATGCCACATTCCCAAAGGTATGGAAGGTGTATGCACCAATATTAACAACCAACCTTTTCTCTGGGTCTGACGCCAGGGTTTATTCATTTACATGATATTCAGCAATTTCCAACCCCCAAACCCCAGGGTATAAAGATGATTTGCATCAATGCCTGGCTTACTGCAAGCCATCTGTGAAAAAAGTGGAAAAGAGAGAATTTATCACTGGGCCAGCGTGGCTCAGTGGATGAGCATCAACCTATGAACCAGGAGGTCATGGTTCAGCACATGCCCAGGTTGTGAGCTCGATCCCCAGTGGGGGGTGTGCAGGAAGAAGCCGATCAATGATTCCCTCTCATCATTGATGTTTCTATCTCTCACTTTCTCTCTGAAATCAATAAAAATATATTTAAAAAATAAATAAAAAATGTTTTTTAAAAAAGAATTTATCAACCTCAACCTTCGACAAAGGGGAGAATCACACATGCTCTGTGGAGAAAGAACCCAACAGACTTAGTAGCTGAACAGAAAGGTCCCACTATTTGAGGAACTAAATTTAAATTCAAAGGCCAAAAGGCAAATGTAAATATTGGAATGTGTTATTTACCACTTTATGTCAAAAATAACCTAGAAACTACTTATTGCTTCTTTTCTATTTAATTGAGGAGGAAATTAACAGGGGACAAGGAAGTCTTGGTGACAAGGTCACCACACCCACAAACATCCACACAATTAATGACTTAACAATTTGTAACTCGTGACCACATCATGGTCACATGCGATCCAAGTCTGGGAAAGCTCCGTAAATACTGAGGTCGAAAGGGGCTGGATGGCATTCTTTAACATCACAGTTTTCATCAGAATTCCAAATCAAGAACAAGGTTAAATATTAGTGAATGATTTCAGGAACAACAACAAAAAATGTGGTTTTCTTTATCTGTCTCTCTTTTTTCTTATTCAACACCATGATTTCCTCCATGTTTATTCCAGATCCCTGAAGCAGCTGCATAAAGAGGTTTTACACGAAAATAAAAGTAAATACTTTCTGCGTAATTCTGGCTATAAAGCAAGGGTTCAACCAAGACAGCTCACATGATCAGTCCCCTCCCATGTTCTCTCCAAGGGCCCTTTAGTATCTCTTTCAGAAGCTCATGTTCTTACTGTGACCAGTGACATATCTACATTTTGGCTAGCAAAGCTTGCCAGTGGAGAATTCCGAAGAAAGATAAGTTGTCAAGGGTGAAGAGGGCAAACTAGACATCATAAAAAGACACAAGATTCCCAGAGATGGGTACCTGAGAGCAGTTAAAATTTGATATCCAAGGCAACCTTGCTCTAAACACAATCAAGAGCATGTTTAAGGTTGGAAATGACTGTGGCCTTCTCTGTGTAGCACATCAGTAAGGTGGACCAAATTCACAGCCTCTCATTTGGTAATGTCTGAGAAGATCTGGCTCTCTTACCCCCAATTAAAATGCACAGGATTTTATTTGTTATAGGAAAAGAAGGTCTGAAAGATCTTGTGGAATGAATCCTGGTTCTCAAGGCTGAAGAGCTGTCTCTGCAGTCAGCTTCTAAGCTAGGCGTCTAACACGGGACACGAGATTGGACCTTGTAGTATTAAATGTGAGCAGTTCTTTTTGTTCCCGATGCTCGCCCTTTATGAAGAGTTGGAGAAGAGCCATCTTGCCTTCCCCAGAGGAATGATGCAGCCGCAGCTGCAAATGCAGGTTCAGCAGCCGTTATCCTACTGTTACATGTTTGCTTTTAAATATTGCACTGGCCTAGCAGAAACAGCTCTCTCTCTCTCTCTCTCTCTCTCTCTCTCTCTCTCTCTCTCTCTCTCACACACACACACACACACACACACACACACACACACACACACACACACGGGCGACAAAGCTTTATCTGCATTAGTGCCCACACCTGTGTCCTGGCAAGGATTTAAGAAAAGGCAGTCTCTAATTTCTGTCTGAATGGCCAGTTTCCTATTCCATAGGTTTCTAATATACGTATACTGGCAGTGTGTGGCGCTCCTGATTCTCACAGATCTCACAGTGGCCTTCAGCCTGGGGGAGTTTATGCTGAAGACAAAAGAGTAGCTACTTGGCAGATAATGCTCTTCAGGCCTTAGGGAGGGCACTCAGCTGGAAAGATCTGTTTTCCTTGGAGATCGGAAGTGCTTTTCCAGCAATTATTTGATCTTTCCTGGGAACTCGTACTTTTGAACAATCTCCCAGGCTGGTGGGAGCACTTGGGTTTCTATTCTGGTCTCCGCATTATCACTAACCAGACGTGTGACTTTGGGCAAATCATCTGGCCTTTATTTCACCTCAGTTTTCTTATTTGCCTGCAGGGACAATTATCCCTTCCCTGCTTAATTCACGGGATTCCTGTGAAGATAAAGCAAAGAGGTATACGTGAAGGAATTGAGGAAATGTCAAAAAGCTAACATTGTTAGGTGCTATTTGTATTATGTCTTTCACTTTTTTCCTGTTCTGGTGTACATTATTAGTGGTATGTTCTGCGTTTCTTTCTCAGAACTGGGTAGGAATTCTTTCACGCAGAAAAGGAGAGGTAGGGAGTGCAACCCAGGAAGAGAGCATTGTCAGGTTCTGGCTCCCACTTGGACAAAGAAAGCAAAGAGAACAGGACCAGAACACGGCAACATTGTCCCAGAAAGTCTGCTTTTGCTAGGCCCCCAGAACATTCTGGTTCTTCTCTGTATCCTTTCAGAGGTCCTACAAAGAAGGCTACTGCAGTGTTGAATGAATGAACAAATGAATGAATCCACCCACCCCTCCACCCACACTTTATGGACCAATACTATGTATCCCAGCAGTGTGCACCGAACACAAAGATGCGAAATGCCATCCCTGTAGCTGAAGAATGTACAGCCAACGGGAGAAGGCGGTCATGGAAAGGATTTGTTCTGTTCCATGTGGCTGGTGTGCTCTCCTGAATAAATAGACGTGGGCCTCTGAGGAGCTCAGGCATGTGTGGGTCACTCCTACCCAGAGGAAGCTGGGACAGATTCTCAGGATGGGCATCCTAGCTGGAATTGCGGGGAGGGCGGTGAAGGAATGGGGTGGGCCAAGTGCTCCCCAAACTGAGGAACAACTCCGTGAGGCACAGATTCAGGAAGGAGCACTCCAGGATGCAGCCTGGGTTGGTGTGACAAATGCCAAAAGTGTGTAGGTGGACAGGCAGAGAGTTGGGCAGGGGCCGAAATGTGAAAGAGGAGGCAGGCCACCAAGGCCTCTGGGCAGAGTCACACAACAGATTTGTATTTCCGAAAGATTGCTGACCAGCAGGAAGGGTGGACTGGAGTGAGAGGTCGAGGGGCTGAGTAACTGATTTAAAATTTAATGTTAACATTTACATTTCACAACACAGAACACAAAAAAAAGTCCTGGTTCTTTCTGTAATCTTTGCAAATTCCAAATTAACACAACCAACCATAAATTAGGGAGTGACTATATGCCTTCCAAAAAATATTCTTCAAGTTATAAATGTGTGTTGCACAACTTACAAAAGATTGATTTCCCATATAATCTAGGACAATCTCTGTGGAAAGGAAGCAGTACTACTCCATCTTCTAAGCGTGGCTGGCCGTTGGTGGACCGTGTCCAAAAGAAACAGGAAACTGCTGTCCCACTATGCACCTGGTGCAAAAAGGGCTGGTAGCCAGCTTTGAAAAAAATACCTCAGAAATAAAAAAAATTTTCTAATAATTGGGGGAGGTTTAGTAAGTATTACACATTTTTTCAGTTCCTTCCCTCTTTTTTCGTAGTTTTTTTCCTTAAGCTTAGGTGTAATTCCCATGCAGTTCCATGTGTAGATGTTAAGTTACAGCTCAATAAGTCCTGACAAATGTCTATACCTGTGTAAACTAAGAGAACATCTTCATCGCCCTAGAAAGATCCGTCAGGGCCCTTCTGCAGTCCATCCCATCCAGGGCGACCACAGTGGTGACTTCGACCACCACAGATTAGTTGTCTGGTCCAGGACTTCCTATAAATGTAATCATATCTTTGAGTCTACTTATTTTTTATTTATCCACGATAATGTACATTTCAATAGTTCATTATTGCTGAGTAGTATAGTTTTTATTGCTTTATTCATTATAGTAGTTTTATTGCTAAGCAGTATTCCATGGTATAAATATAACGCTATTTGGTATGTTTTTAATGGCTTTCTCTTTTGCTAAAATATGCAACTGCTACCCCAGGCCAACAAAAAAGAAAAGGCATTGAGTGTGCAGGTCAGGTGAAGTGGCGACTGTTCTCCATGAGGCAGGCAGTGACTTTACACGTGGGCTTCATCTTCTGAACCTTCCCACAGCAACAGGGGCTAAAACTTCAGGCAAACCAGGCAAACCAAGAGAGAGACCATCCTTAGTATTATCTTAGTGCTCACGTCTGGCTCACAGGAGCAGATGAAAAATGGTTCCCAAAAGAGAGATGCCAACTTACGGAGAATGCAGGTACTCAGGATGAATGGTTAGACAAATAATTTAGATAGCTACAATATTCTTTAAAGAATTAAAATGTGCCCACAGGCCCAGGATTCGATATTGTTTTCCCACCTAAATGTCAATGTTTTACTCTTACAAGCAGACTGAGGGAGTTGAGAGAAAGAAAGTGATGCAAACATATTGTAAGAGCTCACCAGTTTTCAGTAGAACTGTACTTATGTCACGAGTGCCAAGTCACTACTCGGCATGACTTCAGTTGTGTTCAACCAAAAAGTGACACCTGGAAGCTTCTGGGAGAGCCAAGGAACTCCAGCTAAAAGGATTTACTGGGCAGCAGAGCCAAAAGGCAAAAGGCAAGGGAAGAAGGGAGTTATCTTGAAAGTCTTGTATTCAAAAAAATATTTCCCCCTACTCCATGGAACTTGTTTAAAGAAGCATCCCAAATGACACCCAAACACTTCCTCTGCCTTCTCCAGTTCAGCTGTCACAATTCCCTATGAAAATCAAGTAAGAACGTACTCTGAGGACTTGAAACACACTATCTGGGTCAGCTCCTCCCTCCGCCATTGTTACTATTGTTACGCTGCAGGAGCTAGTCGTTTTGGCTCCAACATTCCCGTTATCATTGGAAGTGAGGTTGGTTCGAACAATCATGCTGAAGACACTCTGCAATCAAAAAGCACTCAGCTCTGGGTGGAGTCTGGTTTGGTTCCAAGAATCACAAGGATAATGTCCTAAAAAAAACACTGGCCGGCTTCCTTTTTCAGAATAGATACACCTATTTGCTCTCTATTTTGCCCATCCCCCTTTTCTGAAGGAATTGCAAAGTAAATAATAAAAACAGCTATCATTTTTGTTGAGCACTAACTATGTGTTAGATACTATGTTTTATGCTTCATCCTCACAAATCTTTGGGGGTAGGCACTATTATTATTTCTATTTGAATGATAAGGAAAATAAAACGCAGCCTCAGCTTTCACAGTTATTCATTACAATTCCACGTGTTGCCTTTGGCTAGCTGGGTTGGAGGTGGGGGTTGGGAGATGAGAAAGATGATGCATGAACAGAAAGTGAAATATCCCCCTTCTTTGATCTCCCTCCTCACATATTTTAACATTAAATTTTATAATTAGGTCAAAGTGAGAGATGAACTGTTGAAAGCTACAGCTAAAGTTGAACAATTATTTCTTAGACGTTTGTTAATGAGACTGACTTAGGATACAGGCTTTGGAGTATATTCATTCTGGGTAGCAGTCACAGTACAAGACATCTCATAAAAAAAAGCCATGTAGAACATATCCACAGGAAACAGCTGCAGCTGCTAAGGGAACTCTGACATTAAGGAAGTACGGAACTTCATGGAATTCGAGGAAGGCAGGAGTAATATATCACACAGCAACACCACCATGGCAAGGGTTGGGCCACATTTTCAATAGATACACTCATTTTACAGCAGTTCATGCTTGTTTACCTCTCTCTGGGTTTTCAGGAGACAAGCATGGCCTATCGAGAGCAAAAGTTAAAAGAAATGTGAACTAGACACAGAGTCATTTACAATGTCAAGGGCGAGGGGCCTGTGGTTTGTGCAGACTTGGGCCTGTTCAGCTGTCCAGTATGCTATGTAGCACTAACCACACGAGATGTGACGCAAGCGTAAAGTACATAACCGCACTTCAAAGACATAGAATGAAGAAAAGAATGTGAAATATCTCATTAATAACTTTTACGATATTGGCTGCATGTTGAAATGAGAATGTTTTGGATATATTGTTTTGAATAGAATATATTATTAAAATTACTTCCATCTGTTTCTTTCTCTTTTAAAAAAATGTGGCTATTGAGTGAATGTTAAAAAAAGTAAAAAAAACTGTTGTCTGCAACTACGGTTTGTATTATATGTCTATGGACAGCACTGGCATAGATATTTAATAACGGAAAAGATTAACCCAAGTTGAAGGTTTGGGGCATTTAATCAAAAGTGGTAAACTGTCTTGTGACACATGTTCCCTAAGAGGTGAATAAAATGATTTAACAGGAAGCAGCCATGCCTTCTGCGCTAACCCACTGGTGACCTCAGGTAAGCCACTCACTCTTCCTGCGCCGAGACCCCATATGAGTGATCCAGATGACTATTTCTTCTAGCACTAACATATTGAGTCTGTGGCAAACTCCTGGGGGCTGGTAACTCATGGGTGAAGGTGAACGAAAAATCGCCCTGTATTTGCTCGATATTTGCAGCCCCGAATGTTGCCTGCTGATCTCTCACATGTGAGGCACTTTTGATTAAGTCTTTCTGGAGAAACGGCTGAAATGTAACAGCAATAATAATCGTGTTTATGATATACAGATTGGGCTCCCTAAAGAAAGGATGACTCCACTTGCTCTGCGCACCCAAATAAGTAGGTTTTATATCGATAAGATTATACTTCTAACATGAAAAAACTTAAGATCTCCTAAAAAACCCAACAAATACTTAATAAAAAGGTCCTAAAATATCCTTGAGGGAGGGGGTGGAAACAGAACCAGTTATTCTTTTAGTTCAGGTTCTACCCTGTTTCTATGTATTTTCAAAGCATCTAATTAGCTGCTGGAAGTTATTTTGAATCTCCCAGGCAAACTTTGTCATTCTAAAAGTTTCCCTTAAAGGGTAAAAAATGTCAATTGGTAGCTCAATTATAACTAACAGGGTAAAGTTTCAAGTATAATGAAAGATAAATAGCATTCATGACCCCATAAATATTTGAAGTAAATGTATGCTCAAAATCTATGGGTGGAAACAAATGTGGAATTAAGAAAGTGTAGTGAATAATGCCTATACTGTAGGATGATAATCTTGCTTATTGTAAGACCTCCAGAAATATTGCATGATCTCCCCTGGAAAGAATCTCATATTTTATATCCCCATTTTTGTAGAATTCCCCTGTTATTTCTCATTTTAATCTGACATCTTTAACTTCTGACCATGTAGTGACAGTGTTCAACTGCTACTAATATACTTACTTGTTCATTTTGAAGCCGTCCTTGCTTTTAGTCCCAAGGCTCTGAATGCCTTCAAATGTGACTTTCTGTAACATGACTGTGTCACTAATACTGATAAGCCTTGTTTGCACTAGAAATAACCCAAGAAATACTTGGTAAGAAATGTTTGACATGCAGGCTCTTCCCTTCTCTTGCCTTCTTCTTCCCTTCTTTCTTTCTTTTTTAGCCAACCTATCCATATCATGCCAATAGAATTCAGGTCATTTTTGTTTTTGTACTAATATTGAAGGTAAGTTGGAAATTATGACTGAATTGCCAAAACAAATGGCTTGTGATTCAGATATTCCATACTTTGGGGAAACTTTTTTTTTTTCTTTTAAGCAAGAAAGGCTCAGCTGGAGTGGCTCAGTTGGTTGAGTGTCGTCCTGTGCACTGAAGGGTTGCCAGTTTAATTCCCGGTCAGGGGCATGATCTCTCTCTCTCTCTCAGCATGTTTTCAGGTGAGGATTAAAAAGAAATAAGCAGGAGAGGGCTCCAACATCACAGAACAAGGAAAGGGCTAGATTGGCCTCCTTCGCTTTTGAAATTAGTGGTGTAGGAGTTGGTCAACCCATGAATGAGAGCAAGTCGCTGTGGGGCTACTATGCAAGATAATAATTTGACTTGAAAAAGGAAAAAATGACCCTGCATTTCTTTCCCCTTTCCACTACCTATAGAATCACATTTGAAAAAAACAAACACTAAGATAAGCTAATAATAAAGAATAGCTTCTGGCTGGCTTTTCCTGAGCATTTCATACTTATATTCCTTTGTTCAACCTCATTCCCAATTATTGCACTGTTTTCAGGGCACAGGGATACGACGTCTGGGAAACATAACACATCAGCGCAACTGTTTTCTCTGTGAATTCCTTTCAGCATCTTTACATGGCAACAGGAAGGATGTGGGCTCCCTTTCAGATTCAAATGAGATAAGTCAGCCCTCGCTCAGGTAGACAACATCATGCCTGAGAAAGCTAGAACCACCAAATCTTTAGGTGGGGTAACCATTTCATCCTGGGCCTTAATCTCTATTTTTAACATCAGATCCCTAGCCAACCCTTCACTTAAAATAAGTAGAACAAAAAAACCCAACCAACCAACCAAACAAAACCCTGCTCACACAGTACAACCCAAGCGTCCTCTTCTATGAAGAGAATCGTGAGTTTTAGATTTGAAGAGCAATGTTTTCAATGTACTTGCAGGTGTTTTAAATTGTGTGGGACAAATGTTCCCAAGTGGTAGTGTCTCCTTTCAAATGAATTCTGAAGCTTGAAGACTGTGGTAGGAAAAGCTCATTATACCTTCTCCCTAAATTTATATACCTAAGCATGTAAAACCAAGGGATAATGCATTTTTAATGTAGCAAACAATCAAATATGAGACTTTTGTCTTAATTCTTAAAACTGGATATTTATTACCAATACTTCTACATAAAGCTCAAAGCAAAACTATGGAATAGAATATGGTACAGTGTTGGAAAAATACCTTATTAGAGACTTTTGAAACTGACTCTATTATTAATTCTACTAGCGGCCTGGTGCACGAAATTCATGCACATTAAAAGGGGATTAATTAGAGGAAATATTTTAATATTGCTATTTGTCTTTTCTCTATAATAAAAGTGTCAGAGATGAAAGAAAATTAGTAAAATGTATATGAAAATCTTCCTCCTGTCAGAGTCTGGGGCGCGCCACGGGACCCAGAGTCAAGTGCCCACCCACCCGCAGCGCCTCAAAATCATGCAAGACCCAGACCCAGCCGGCCCCACCCCTGTCAAGCCCCACTGGGCAGGGTGGGTGCAGCCTCAGGTCCCCTGTCAAGCCCTGCTGGGCAGGGGGTGCACCTTGAGATCCCCCGTCAAGCCCTGCCGTGCGGGGGGCACAGCCTCAGGTTCCCCGGTGCTGGGGTGAGGCCTGAGGTCCCCTGGCCTGGGGCGGGGGGGAGCAGCCTGAGGTCCCCCATCAAGCCCCACTGGGGGGGGGCATGGCCTGAGGTCCCCCAGCCTGACGCCGGGGGCTTGAGGGCACGGCCTGAGGTCCCCAGGCCTGGCGCCAGGGGCGGGGGTTGTGGCCTGAGGTCCCCTGTCAAGCCCCACTGGGCGGGGGGCACAGGCTCAGGTCCCCCAGCCTGGTGCCAGGACAGGGGCGCAGCCTTAGGTTCCCCGGTGCCAGGGTGGGGGGTGTGGCCTGAGGTCCCCTGGCCCGAGGCGGGGAGAACAGCCTGAGGTCCCCCAGCCTGACGCCCGGGGCTAGGGGGCGTGGCCTGAGGTCCCCAGGCCTGGTGCCAGGGGCGAGGGTTGCGGCCTGAGGTCCCCTGTCAAGCCCCACTGGGCGGGGGGCACAGGCTCAGGTCCCCTGCCTCGGCCCAGCGCCACGCAGCCTCAGGTCCTTGCCGATTGCTCCTTAAGGCTCGTTACGGGAGCTCGGCCTCCGCTGTGGGTGCAACCATCTTTGTGACAGTGTGATGGCCAATTTGCATATTCCCTCTTTATTAGATAGGAGTAGTCAAAATTTTGTGATCTTGGTAAATTATCCTCTCTTTAGTGTCAATGCCAGTCAGCCAGCATCTATCCACCCGACTTTCTACTAGGTGCCTGGCCCATGGTGAGCTTATAAGGTGAATAAGCTATTGTTCCAGCACCAGAACAGCTTTAGATACTAGTACATAAATAATTCTACACAAGACATCTGTCACTATTTTTATTTGTTTTAATGAGAACTTCCCAAAGATGATAGAAACTATCTTGACACATAGTGTTAACGGGAGCTTAGTGGTGGAAGAAATAATTTCCAATAGAGGGTTCAGTTGAGACTTCACTGAGGGAAAGCATTTAGTTTATTGCTTGAGAGAGGAGCAAGATTTCTAAATCTAGAAATGCACTGGGACATTCCTGTCCTCAGGAACATTCGGGACACAGATGGGCATCAGGAAGACCTGGGAGACATTTAGGGAAGAGTGATGAATCCATTAGGTGGCGTAGGGTCTGAGAAATGGGAAGGTGGCTGCTCTGAGCAGATCACCAGGGGAGAGAGAGAGAGAGAGAGAGAGAGAGAGAGAGAGAGACAGAGAGAGGAGTACTGGACTTAATTTGAAGTGTGGCAGGAGTCCCAGAAGAGTTCTGAGCAAGAGTGACTTGATGTGGTAGCTCTACACAGGATGGCTCAGCCAAAGCAGCACCTGAAAGAGGGACGCGCACCAGGAAGCAGTCTAAGCCGGCGTTAATGACTCTTGATTTAGGGAGATGATGGTGAGGGTGGGATGGAGGGATAGACAAGGCTATTGACTGGTAGACTGGATTGGGGACATAGTTTATCTCTAATATTCTAGTATTTGCTAGGTTAGCATAAGTGAGGGAAATTGTTAAACTGAATGCCCACAAAACAGGTATAAAAATAGCTTTGGGTGAAATTCAGTCCTATTTTTGTATTTGTAATCTCAACATTAATTGGTCTTATGAAAAAAAAAGGAAAAAAGAAATCTTATGTAAAAATGTCAAAGTGCTAGATGAGGGAAAAAAATAAACAAATCTGGGTAACCCTACTACAGTGTTTCAGCATTTGCTCTGATGGTTCATATAGGGTGGTCTCAGAGGAGAGAGTTAGCCCACCTTCTATTGTGATAGGGATTACAAAAATGTGGCTCTCTGTGAACTTCAGCAAGCATCACCCAAAAAGGCCTCTCACAATCCTTTGGGAATAAGATGGGAAAAAGTGGGCTGGATACTAAGGCAATGGAGTGAATAATATTATTTACATGGGGCTGGTTAGTGAGACCAAGTCCACCTAGAAGGTGACCTCTAGGGACATAAAACAGGCTCTGAGCTCTTCAACAACATCGCCAACATCTTAGTTAAAGTTATGGAAAACTTGCTTGCTAAACTGTTCAGATTCAACAAATTTTTGGAGGGATAGGAAATATTGTAGGTGATAATCTCAAGACAAAGTATCTTGATAGACTAGAGCAGTGGTCGGCAAACTCATTAGTCAACAGAGCCAAATATCAACAGTACAACGATTGAAATTTCTTTTGAGAGCCAAATTTTTTAAACTTAAACTTCTTCTAACGCCACTTCTTCAAAATAGACTCGCCCAGGCCGTAGTATTTTGTGGAAGAGCCACACTCAAGGGGCCAAAGAGCTGCATGTGGCTCGTGAGCCGCAGATTGCCGACCACTGGACTAGAGTAATGGGCCAGAAATGAGATTATAAAATTAGTGAAGGGAAATGTAAGAACCTGAACAAAAATCTGTTGCATAAGAACAGGATGGGGGACATGTGGTTTAGCAGCAGCATGTGTGAGAAAGATTGGGGGGGAGGAGGGTGTTAGCTGAAAGTAATTTCAATTTGAGTCAATTGTTTAACCTGGCTGCTTAAAAGCCAGTGTGACCTAATGTGGTATTTACTGAAATATAGCAGGTCTGGCCTTAGTTAAGTTGGGCTCCAGAAACACGTGCATGTTTTCGATATAAACATGTTGGGTAAAGCTGCTTTACAAACCTGGCTTGGCTTAACCAAGGAGAGAGGCTTTGCAGGTTATCATTCGGGTCACCCCTAAGTTAGGTTGAGCTAGGGCGGCTAACAGATCACAGTTAAGAAGCTGCCAAGGCAGAAGCTGCACCCACCCATTCTTAGCAAGTCTGAACTTGGGAGTTTTTAAGTAGCAATGATAATACAATTTTAGGCACCAAGAGACAGAGACCAGTTCAAAGGGCTGTCCCTCTATTTCTTACTAAATACAATGCTAAGCAATATTAAGCTATTACCTGTATTGTCTGTCTGAACATAGGACCCCTCAAATGTCTGAATAGTTCTGGGTCCCAAGCTGGGGTTTGCTTTCTTGGTGGTTAGGGAGGATTATGAGGATAAGGGGTGAAGTGCCTATGATTTACTCCCTGCAAGCACAGTACTACCTTCCCTCAGTGTTTAAACTGTGGACTCTGACACTCTCAAAACTAACACTTTATGTCAGCAAATGAAGGGCAAGCTTCCCCCTATTCCCTATTAGAAATACAGAAAGCAAAACAGCATAATTTCTAAGCAAAGTTGGATTAAAAAAACAACCCAGGAAATTTGTTGCTATGTATTGTTCTTCCTCGTGCAGTGCGCCATTGATCTTCAGGAAAAGGATCACATGGATCTGGGTGCACATGATTACGAACAGTAGGCAAGAGACTTTTATTCTTAGTTGCTTCCCTTGAGAGAGAAATCGTTACATGATGGGGTAAGTGGATTTTAGCCTCAGTATTAGATATTTTCCTGAGGTGTTTCGTTAATAATTATCCTATAAAATATTCCTTAAAACATCCCCCTCCCCCCAACCACACACATATACCGGTGTGTGTGTGCAATATGAAAGTCACTACATAAAATCTAGAACTTGTTCAGAAAACAGTAATCAGGATGTTAAGAAGACCTGGAATTATGTGTGTGTGTGGGGGGGGGGGAGTGGGGGCGGGGGAACCTAATACAAAACCTGAAATTGTAAATCCTAGAGAAGACATTTTCAGCAGTCTTTAAAAAAAAGAAACAAAACTTGTTGGGTATTATATGGAAGGATATTTTTATTTGTTTTAATAATGAGAACTTCCCAAAGATGATAGAAACTATCTTGACACTAGTGATGTTCTTGCAGAACTTAGGTATAACAGATACTAGTTGAACTAGACCAGTGGTTCTCAACCTTTCTAATGCCGCGATCCTTTAATACAGTTCCTCATGTTGTGGTGACCCCCAGCCATAAAATTATTTTCGTTGCTACTTCATGTAATTTTGCTACTGTTATGAATCGTAATGTAAATATCTGTGTTTTCCACAGGTCGGGAACCGCTGCTGTAGAGCCTAAGACCATCGGAAAACACAGATATTTACATTACGATTCATTAACAGTAGCAAACTTACAGTTATGAAGTAGCAACGAAAATAATTTTATGGCTGGGGGTCACCACAACATGAGGAACTGTATTAAAGGGTCGCGGCATTAGAAAGGTTGAGAACTACTGAACTAGACGAACTTTAAGGCTCCTTCAAGCACATCAGCTCTAAGATTTTATGATATATATTTTTTTCTTCTTCCATGAAATAGCCCATAGTGTTGAAGCCAGCAAGGTTATCAGATGTTAGCCTTAGGGCTAGGGCTTCTGAGAAACGGGATTCCTGGTTGCTTAAAAGCTGAAGGAAGGAATTCACATTTTGCCAGCCAGTAAACAATGCCTATCTTCAATAGTCTTCCTGGGAAGTGGATTTCACCAGGTATAAAGCAAATCATTAGAATTATAAGGACAAAGTGACATAGTGAGAGGATTAATAAGTATATAAAAGATTTGAACAACACAATCAAGAGGTTTAATCCAATGGGTATACTTAGAACTCTATTTCCCCAGCCCCTATTAGAAAATATGTATTTTAAAAAGTCATGGAATGTTTTTAAAAAACTGATCACATATAAGGCCAAGAACCAAGGATCAATAAATTTTGTGATACTGATATCACATGAACAACATTCTCTGACAACAATAGATTTTTTAAAAGTAAGACTTCAAAAAAATGATTACTAAAGAACTAATTTGGAAATATAAAAGCACACTGCTAATAACTAATAAATCAAAGAAGAAATAATTATGATAATTATAATATTCTTAGAACAGAGTGATGATAAAAAATGTTTCATATGAGAACTTGTCAGATGCTGCTAAAGTTGTAATTAAATCTTACCCTAGAACAGTGATGGGCAACCTTTTGAGCTTGGTGTGTCAAACTTCGCCAAAAAACTGAGCATAACTCGGGTAGTGTGTCACTTTGAGGAAAAAACATCATTTCGCGATATTTATAGTTTAAATAACATAAATGTATAATAGTTGTATATAATTGTATTTAATAAACCAAACACTAAATATTTAGTGCTGACACGCATGTCATAGGTTCGCCATCACTGCCCTAGAAAGAAAAAGAAAATGAATGAGTATCCAATTCACGAAGTGACAAAGTGAACAAAAGTAAATCCAATGAAATTAGAAGAAAGTAATAAAGAGGAATCCTATATAATAAAACCCTGATATGCAAATCGACCAAATGGTGGAATAACTGGTTGCTATGACATGCACTGACCACCAGGGGGAAGATGCTAAATGCAGGAGCTGCCCCTGGTGGTCAGTGTGCTCCCACAGGGGGAGTGCTACTCAGCCAGAAGCCAGGCTCACGGCTGGCGAGCACAGCGGAGGTGGCGGGAGCCTCTCCTGCCTCTGCTGCAGGCGGGCAGTAAGGAGCGAGCGGTCCTGGACTGTGAGAGATATGGAATGCAAGAGGACTATCTGACTGCCAGCTTAGGACTGATACCCCCCGAAGGCGGTCATCCCCTGGGGGGTCCCAGACTGTGAGAAGGCGCAGGCCAGGCTGAGGGACCCCCTCCCCGCCAAGTGCATGAATTTCATGCACTGGGCCTCTAGTAACTCATAAAATCATAAAAAAAACATTCACTAGAGAAGATTATCAAAGGAAAAACTGTTTATTTCAAAAGATCAATAAAATAGATAAGTCATCAAAAACTGATCAAGTAAAACACAAAGAAGGTACTAATAATGATATTAGGAACGAGAGAGAGGACATAACTAGATTTTTAGCAGAGATTAAAAAATAGGAGCATACTATGAACTACTGCATCCCATGCTTGAAAATTTTAATGAAATGAAGAACTCATAGAAAAATACCACTTATTACTGAAACAAGATGAGAGAGAAACCTGGGTATTTTCAGAACCATTAAAGAAATTGATTCATCTTAAAGAAAACAAAACCGATAACATCTGGTTCAGATGGTTTTAGAGTAAAAAAGAGGCAAGTTTCAGAGATAAAAAATGGGAAAGAACTAGTATAATCTTAGCACCAAAATCAGACAAGGACAGTAGGAAAAAAAAAAAAAAAGAAATTATAGTCCAATCTCAGATATAAATACAAACATAAAATTCCTAAAAAAAAAAAAATCAGCAAACTGAATCCTACAGTTCATAAAATAGTTCATGGCTAATTTGGATTTTTACCAATAATGCAAAGAATGGTTTAAACTTTAGAAAACTGATGATAGTAATTACCTCATTCTCAGATTAAAAGAAAAAGAACCCCATGATATTATTAATAGGCACAGAAAAAGCATTAAATAAAATTCAACACTTTCTTGTGATTTTAAAAAATAGGAACTCGTAGCACACTAGGATCAGAAGGGGACTTTGTTAACCTAATGGAAAGTGTTTACTAAAACCCAATATAGGCATCATACTCAGTGGTGAAATGTTAGTAGATCTTCCCTTTAAATTGGGAACAAGCTAAGAGGTGTGCTCTCCCTACTTTCTTTTAACACTGTACTGCAGGTCCTAGCCAGAGCGGTAGGACAAGAAAAATAAATACATAAAAAATTGAAAAGGAAGAACTAAAACATAATTATTTATACATATGATTGGTTATACAGAAAACCTAAGAAAAATACAGATAAATTATTATAATTGGAGGCTTTAATAAACTGCCAAGTATTAGTTCAATATGAAAAACTGTGTTCCTATGCATCAGCAACAGTTAGACAAATTTAAAAAAATAGAACACTGTACTTATTTTTCTTGACCTTCATCTCTTCCTCTTCAACACCTATCTAACCCAGATAATCATATGATAAAAACTGCTAGGAAAAACAAGTAATCTAATGATATTACAAAACTCTGACAGGCAGGGAAATAATTTCATGGAAAACTTAGAGGATTCTATGGTTCTATTCTATGTTTCCCTCAAAAATTTTTTCACAGAAAAAAAACCACTGAGATGCTGTAAATGGGGTTACCTTGAACTGTGGTGAATCACCCATTTTACTGGAAATGAAACACACGCAGGAAGTTCCAGGCCTTTGCAAACCAAACTGGGCTTCTGCTCAGCTTTTAACAAAGTCAGCAGGAACCAGCCCTCCAAATGCATCTCATACCAGGAAGGATTCGGGGTCTTACAGGGAGACATTGTCAAGAGGTAGGTAGAGAGAGAGAGAGGGTTAAGAAAGTTCCTGAATGTTTGGTTCTTCATCTACATGAAGGTAATACGGAAGGCTACTTATATTTTATGGTTGTTGAAATTTCACTACAATCAAGCACAAGATAACATTTACCAGATCCAACTAAGACCCCTAAATTATTATTCTATATTCGAATACATCCATCAGCATGGCACTTGGTCTTCCTGTTTTTAACTGTCTGAGGGAAGCATACTATGGCACATACAACTCTTTTGCACTCAGGGTTGATTAATTATCATTTTCAGCAAAGTGATAATACAAATGAGATAAAACTTCATGAAGAACTTTCTATATTCATTTGGATCTGACTGGGCAATTCACTCAATAAAAACAAAATTATCTGAAAATACTATATTATAATGTTTTAAAAAACGTTTATTAGTAAAACCTAACTCACTAGAAACAACAAAAATAGGAGACTGGCTTCCTATTTGAGTGATTACATAAATTATGGTACATTTCTATAGTGAAATAGGATATAGTGCTAAGATCATATTGTAAAATAAACTTAGTGACACCAAAAACGTTCATGGTATACTGTCAAGTTAAAACAAAAAGATATAAGACATTAAGTACAATTTGAAATAATTTTTAAATCTTCCAAATTCACCTATCAGAAAAGGATTTTAAGCAATATACTAGTGTGTGATAACCTCTGAGTGATGGAATAACAGGTGACTTTTGTTTTGTCCTTGGTGCTTTTCTGCACTTCTAAGTAGTCTACACTGGGGGTGTGCATTGATGCAGATACTATTTTAAAGAGTCCATCATGATGAAAATATCTAGAGTTCATACAGCACAAATTTCTGGAGCTCTCCAAAACACTAAGTACAGTTTCATAGCAGCCAAAACAATCAATGAAAACAGTGTCCTACTGACAGTCCTGCTGGAGGCTGTTCTATTTATTCTTCCTCCCGTTCGACCACTGCAGCAGTAATACTTGGCCTCAGTACGTCAGTGCCCCAGGAGACACTGAAAAGGTTCAGTGCTCATCCCAAGGAGACCTTTACTTCCCTGAGCTGACTCTCACACCGCCAGCAAAGGGACAGTGCAGAGCCCCCAGCCCAGCACCTGAGGTAGCAGGAAATTAATGAGAATTCTGTGCATAAACAAAAGATTCAGTTTGCCACCTTCATAAAGCCGCTTCTCTGCTTAGCAACTTTCTCCAGCTCTCCAGCCTGGCTTCCAAGAATTCACCCAGGGCCCCCAGACCTCTTCCATCAGCTTCCCATGGCTCCAATACGAACTTCGTCCAGGATGGAATATATCTCCACACAAATGTCCACACAATTCCCAGAGCTCATCCATGTGCCAGGCCCCAAGCCAGTCTTACCTGCCAGAAGCCTCCCTCTCAGCTCCTCAGGCTCACATCGCTGTCCCTGTTTCTCAATTCTTTAGCTTCTCCCCTTGGGGTTGATCATGTGAGGATGAGGCTTCCACATTATTTCAGTGTTTCCTTGGCATGGCAGGGGCTCCTAAGAGTTGGGGCAAGTTCTGTATCTCTTTGATTCTGCCCATTGCCCTCTCTTAGCTCCGAGTACAGGGCTGCAATGTAGTAGGTTCTCAAATCCAGGAGACAGACTTTTTAAGGTAGGGTGAGTTTGCTGGTACCTTTCTCAACAACAGCTTTTTTTTCTTTTTAAAAAATATATTTTATTGATTTTTTTACAGAGAGGAAGGGAGGCTAGAGAGTTAGAAACATCGATGAGAGAGAAACATCGATCAGCTGCCTCCTGCACACCCCCCACCGTGGATGTGCCCGCAACCAAGGTACATGCCCTTGACCGGATGGAACATGGGACCCTTCAGTCCGCAGGCTGACGCTCTATCCACTGAGCCAAACCGGTTAGGGCCCAACAACAGCTTTATGAGTAATCTATCCCTTTCAGTCAGTCTGTCTGCTCCCTTTCCTCCCTCTTTCTGCTTATCCCATCCTTAAGAGAGAGAATGACATTTCCCTTGCTCACTCTTCTCAGCCTATATCCATATGGTTTCCTTCCATATCTTCAGCTTTCATTTAGCTGCACTAACGAATGGCAGGTCATCAACACAGACAATCCACGAGGGTGCCTAGGCCTCTTGCTTTCTGGCTCCCAGGCACCTGGACACTCGAAGGGGCCTGTACCCCCTGGGCCTGTTCCCATCGAGGACCGTGCACCTTTCAGTTTCTCCCTAGTTCTCCCCCTTGCTTTTCAGGACTTTGATGGTTAACACTATCCATTCATTTATTCACCCACTCATTCAACTCCTAGTTCTTGAGCACCTTCTGTGTGCTCAGCACTGTAACGTAAACTCACAGTTGGAGAACTAGTGTCCCCAACTAGACTGGAAGCTAGCTCCCTGTGGCAAAGGTTGTCTGCTACAATTATTTAAATGTCACCAGAGAATCTAGTAGTGTGCTCATACAGTGTTTGGAAAATATGAAAATGAGTGACTGATACGAGAAAGGAACAAAGCAAAAGGCTACAGTTTTGATTCTACTTCTCTCCCCTTTGTGGTTTGACCAGAGATGATATAAAGACAAGGAAAAACTCAGACTCCAGCAGAGGGAACCTTCTGTT
This sequence comes from Cnephaeus nilssonii, assembly GCF_951640355.1. Lineage (NCBI taxonomy): Eukaryota > Metazoa > Chordata > Mammalia > Chiroptera > Vespertilionidae > Cnephaeus > Cnephaeus nilssonii. The sequence continues at coordinate 35,818,994 of NC_137080.1, read as the reverse complement.
TTTATGTATTTATTTATTTATTTATTTTTGAGCCTCTGCCTGACCACATGAGACAGTTATGTATGTAAAAGTACTCTTAATGTTGCAGAATATTTTACAGATATGAGTGCCATCATCATCATCATCACGACATAGCCATACAGTGGTGTGAAAACTTTCATTCCAAACAATAACCAACCAAGTCACCCCATCCTGCACACTCCTGCAACCAGCAGCAACATACACCCTGAAGGGAAAGCTGACAGCCCGACAAAACCCAAATGGAAAATAAAATGAGCAAGAACAGCTACACCCAAAGAGAGCAAACCCACACTGCTTGGAGGAAGAAATCCTCTAATTGCCTCCACACTCCAGCTCGCTTCCATCTGCTTGCATTTAAGGAAGCCCAACTACTGGGCTCCTGGCAGCTGCGGAGAAGAAAGGAAATGCTCCCCAAGTGCTTGGATGGCTGCAGCAGACAAGGACGGAAGGTCCACAAACAAAGCTCAACTGCAAATCGAGCAACAGATTTAATGTCTGCTGTGCCAAACTGAGCAAACAATCTCCCCTGGTTTTGAGACCACGTGCAATAATACCGGAAGTCATTCTTGGAGAAGGCGGCAGCAGCAGGCGAGGGCCGGAATGCTGCAGTGGTCTACTCCTCTGTCCGCAGCAGCCTAGGAGCCTCCCCCAGGCGGGAGTCACAGGGGCCCAGGCTGCAATTAGGCTTCCTGTGGGGAAGTGACTGGGAGCACAGGCACCCACACTCCTCAGTGTGGTGTAACTCAGTCTCCCTCGGGGCCCGCCCCTGGCAAAACTCCCAGGTGGCAATCTTTGTTTTTAGAAATGCCAGCCTTTTGATTCTGGCCTCATTACGATCATTTCTCCCGGACCCTCCCTACCTTAAGCTCACCAATCCCTCAGTCTCCAGTCGGCTCCCAGCCCTCACCCTTTCCGGGCTGCCCCATGCTTAGGACCTTCCTGAGGAGCAATTAGACAGTATAATTTTTAAAAATCACAACTTAATGGATAACAGGCAGTCCAAAAACAAAACTGCGGTGCACAGATGCCGAGAGACAAGACATGTTCACACCACCAGCTATAGGCAGGGATATGAGCCCTCATCTCACACCTACAACATACCACACAGATGACAGAAAAGGGAACCAGAGCTTAGTGGCACTTGCTATGGGCCCCAGACTATGCTGGGGGACTTCACACATTTTATCTGAATTCAAACCTTACAATGATCACAGGAGCTGGCCTTACAGAAATTCAGCAACTGTCCCCAAGTGTCCCAGCCAGTCATGGTGAGGTTGGGATTCACGTCCAGGTCTAGGTACAAAGCCTGCTCTTCTAGCCTGTTCTGCCTGACACTTCAGGGTGAAGGAAGCTGATGGAGTAGTTAACTCAAGAGATAGATACCTCTTAAGGGCTTTAAACTCTTGCTCAGAGTATAGTGAAAGAATAGCATAACGGTATAAATACCAGTGAGTCACACGGGCCCCAAGATTCAATCGGAGTTTTGGAAATTAGTGGAAACTTCTTGATTTTCTGGTATGACCTTAGTTTTGCAGTTTGTGAGGATCCTGGAAGATTCTGGAGAGGCAGCTTTCATGTGCCTAAGCAGCTCTCTCCTCCACAGCAAGCTAATGCTCGGGGGCAGAGCTTTTCCTGGGCCAGAAGCATTTGGCCCCAAGCACGGAAGGGCGGGATGGGTAACAGCAATGACAGCCAAGCTTGGGCTGCTGGACATACAGGGCTCCAACCGGAGTGGGAGAGGGGCCCACCCAGGCTCTCCTTGTACCATCAGCAACAAAATGCCCCGAGGAATTCCCTGGACAGCCCGTCTTTGCCTCCAACCAGCAACCCCACCCAGCACAGCAGACTGCTCAGCTGTTCCTGACCCGGCCAGCTCACCATCAAAGCAGGGTCTGCACTGCATCGTGGAGCAGTGTGGAGGGCTCTATGTGCACGATGTAGTATTTGAAAAACTGATTATGCCCTTCCCCACACAGGAGCAGCTTCAACATGCAGGCTGCTTGTATGCAAAATGTTCTGTTGGGTAAATGATGGGATCCCACCTACGATGCCGGAACTGGAAAAGAGAATTGTCCACTGTTATGTCTGGTTCTGGTCTTTCACGGAGGCAATAGCTAGGCTTCCTGAGCTGTCCACAGTGGAGGGGCCACCTGGGAGAGGCTCTGCTTTTGCAGCTGGCTTTCCGAGTTCTCTAAGACCTCACTGGTTAATGTTAATGGGGTACATCAAGCAATTTCCATCCCTGGCTTGCTATTTTTAAGATTAAAATTCAACCAAGGCTCCAATCTGTCTCTTTGGAGCAGGTACCAACACGATAGGTGTTTGGAAATAGCTTGTGTGTCTTGTCCTCCTCTTGATGGTTAAGACAAAATTTGTTCCTCCTAACATTTTATGGTAAAAACTTCAAACATAAACTTTTAGTAATTTTATACCGAACACCCATGTACTACCACTTAACTTCTAACATTAATTAACATTATACCATATTTGCTTTTATCACATAGCTATCCATCTATCCATACTGTAAAAAGTTTTAACTACACATTTTTTTTATGGTCCTTATTTTTCCAAAGTGCAGCTTAGGGGGAAAGCACGCTTTTCAAACAACTCTGGGTGTGAATCCCTGCTTGAGTGCTTCTGAGCTGGGAGACTTTAGGCAGGTGTGTAATTTCTTGGAGCTTCAGCTTCCAAAGTCGTAAAATGTGGGTAACAATGCACAGGGGTGCTGTGAGGAGTAAATATAGTAAGGTGTGTGTGTGTGTGTGTGTGTGTGTGGAGGCACCTGTAGGAACAGGTAACCAATTTTTAGTTCACGAACTAGCTCACTTTCTGATCTATGAAACACATTTGAATTAGTAAAAAAATAGTGACAATAATCCAGATACAGATGAAAGGAGAATGGCAGAATGTGGATAACTGTGGGAACTGAGGGAGGGATCCATTATGCTATAATAAACATTAAATTTCTATAAATTTGAAATTCCATAGTAAAACAACAAAATGTTAAAAAATATTAACGGTCATTGGACTTTGTCAAGAAAAAAAAAAAAAGGAACCCTGTATTTGAAAAATGCAATATGTGACCTCTGAGGAAGTAATAAGAAGCGATGACACTGGGGTTAACAGTACAGGGCTGGGGAGGCCCTGGGTGCTCTCTTGGGGTGGGGTGAAGGGGAGGAGGAAGGACAGGGCTTGGGTGTTCTGTAAACGCTCCCAGGTGGCAGGTTCACTTCGGGTGAGAACCTTTGTACTGGCACAAAAGTGAGACACCACACTTTCCATCATGTTAATTGTGAGAAAGATTGTGGGACATTACGGTTATTTCTTGTTGACTGAAAACTTCAGCTTTAGGAAAAGTGAAAATCGATCATGAGAGACCCAAGCTAATTTCTTGGATCTGACCTGGGCCCAACTCAACTTCTCTGTGCCTCAGGTTGTTAACCTGTAGACCGGGAAGGCAGGACTAGATTCCTTCATGGCAGAGTAAGAGCAGGGGTCTTTACCTGCAACCCTTCTCCATCGCTTCAAACTCAAGAATAATTCTGCTAAGAACAACTGGATTAACGCACCAGGTCTTTATCCTCAGCCAGCACTGCAGCAACTGAGGCTCATCCTGAGAAGCAGTGCTATTTATCTGTCAGTTCTGCTTCAGTTCCTCTCCTGGGAGCACGCTTACGGACTCTCCGGTGACTCATTATCACAGTTACATATACACAGAGAACAAGGAGTGCAGGATGGATAAAACAGACAGATTTCATCCCCTTCTTAAGGATCTAGAGAACAATTTCAAAAAGAAAAAGTCTACAGATGATAGTCAGAGGGAAATGTATTTGTTTTCTTTCAAAGCTACAGATGAACTATCTGCTATTGTGCTATTAACCTTCTAGTTAATAAATGCCAGGTTTTATAATAATATGCCAGTTAAGTAATACTTCCAAGAAACCTAACTTTCCTTTTCTTCAAAATTCAAACACCCCTGAAATCAAATCTCAAGAATATTAATTTTTATTTAAAAGAGAAAGTTAAGCACAAACAGACAAGCAGTGAATTCCATTTCTAAACAAAGCCTCGGCTGACTCAAGGTGGCCTCCGCCAGCAGTAGTGTGGATGCTGAAAACTGGTGACTCGACTGGTGAGTGTCAGAATATATATAGAGTAGTTGCCAATATTAAAAAGTTGGAATGATTAATATACAGATCAAGATTTCTGATAGTGCTGGGCCCACATTGCCTGAGACCCAGTAACATTTGCTCCTTTTAGGTGTGTGTGGCTTGTGTTTCTCCAGCCGCACCCCCCTCCTATCTGACATTCCTTGTTATGGACCTACCCAATCAGGTAGGCATTTGTCTGAGGTAAGAACTAGGGTGGGAGACACAGCCAGGGTTGGGGATCAGAGGGCACATGGAAGAGTAGAGGAGCCCTAGCCCTAAGCCTGGCAGATCTCTAGTGATCTTAGGTCTATTGGAACTGTGTGACCTTGGGCAAGTCCATGCACTAGTCTGAGCTGTTGTGTGGGAAGAAAGTGAAAATGTTCTATAGGTAAGGATCCTGTGTGGTACCTGGCATGTAGTAGATGCTCTGCTAGAGTTACACCTTCTTATCCCAAAGGCAAGAAAGAAAAATGTTTGGCACAATCTATCATCACAAAAAAATGTAGCTGACCACCAGGTAAGCAGCTAAAAAATCATTCTTGTAAAATTAGGAAGGCCTACATCATTCACTGTAAGTAGTTGAAAGAAGAGAAAACAAAGGGTAAAAAATATCAGACACGATCCCAACGTAATAATGATCCAGGCAATGATTATCCACTGATACTCAGAGCACTCCAAGGTGGGGGGAGGGAGGAGAATGGACAGGATGTTCACAAAGGAACCACACACCAGCCCAAAGATGCCTGACTGACTCAAAGTGTATCCTGAATATTGGTGAGCTCTGGTTACCACCTTACCCACGAGATCAGATGGTAGGACAAGTTGATATCCTCCACCTCTGGATGTGATATAACATCAAGCATGCGATGCCACCAATGAAGTATTCTTGCCAAAAGCTGTTAACCTGCAGCTTCTAGATCTAATAATTTTAGATCAGAGCATTTCCTTTCTTCTAACAACAAGCTTCTAGATCTAATAATTTTCAGGCAGTGAGGCGCAAGTTAACTCTGTAAAGAAACAGACCATCCCAGAGTGCAGGACATTCTACACCACAACCAGAAAATCTGAATATGGACTTGATAGTAGAATATGTTATGAAATTATTGCTAAATTTCTTAGGTATGATCATAGTATTGTTATGTAAAAGAATGTCCCTATTCTTGGCAGATACATGATGAAATATGTAGAGTTAAAATGTCAAGATGTGTGCAATTTTCAAATGGTGCAGCAAAAATTTACCTAATATCCTATATAATAAAAGAGAAATATGCAAATTGACCATCACTCCAACACACAAGATGGCCACCCCATGTGGTCAAAGATGGCTGCCCCCATGTGGACACAAGATGGCCTCCACAAGATGGCCAGCAGGGGAGGGCAGTTGTGGGTGATCAGGCCAGCAGGGGAGGGTAGTTGGGAGGGACCAGGCCTGCAAGGGAGGGCAGTTGGGGGTGATCAGGCCTGCAGGGGAGGGCAGTTGGGGGTGATCAGGCCTGCAGGGGAGGGCAGTTGGGGGTGACCAGGCCTGCAGGGGAGGACAGTTAGGGGCGACCAGGCTGGCAGGGAGGGCAGTTAAGGGTGACCAAGCCAGCAGGGGAGGGCAGTTAGGGGCAATCGGGCCAGCAGGGGAGCAGTTAGGTGTCAATCAGGCTGGCAGGGGAGTGGTTAGGGGGTGATCAGGCTGGCAGGCAGAAGCGGCCAGAGGCAATCAGTCAGGCAGGCAGGTGAGCGGTTGGGAGCCAGCAGTCCTGGATTGTGAGAGGGCAGTCAGACATCCCTCGAGGGGTCCCAGATTGGAGAGGGTGCAGGCTGGGCTGAAGGAAATCCACCCCCCCCCATGCACGAATTTCGTGCACCGGGCCTCTAGTATATATATAATTGGAAGAGGAAATAAAAAAGCAAGTGGCACATTTAGAACATATAGATGTTGAGTTTATCATTCTACTAACTAGCAGGTTTGAAAATTTTCAAAATAAAAAGTTGGGAAACTGGAAGAGAGAGAAGGAAAAAAAGAAAAAACAGGAAAAAAAAAAAAAAGCCAGATCAGATAATATCACACTTCCCTTTTTTATAATCACCTCACCATTCATATTTAGGTCAACTTCACTGTGTGCCTTTTCATTCAGTATGGTTTTATTTTTACCACTTTAATAAATTTCATGTGTGCTCATTCAAACTGATGTAGCCACCCGTCTTGGTTTCTTTGCTGTCTGACATCAAAACCAAACTTTAAACAAAGCTCCAACAGCAGGCTCTGTAGAAGTGGACCAGGTAGGTACGTGTGAAGCCAAAGATATCATCTCAAAACCTCCTGAAATTGACACCTAGTTCCCTATCTAGATGGTTTTTAAGCTGGTAAGACTGGATCAAAGGCTGTGGGTGGGCATTCTCTGGGGCTTTGATCTTTTCCCAGGATGGCACTGGCTCTCTCTACCTGCGCTGGGTGTTGATAGAGGAATGACAGGTACAGGATGCTGGTCAGAGAGGACACGGCGTTTTAGAGGCTCTTTCCACATGGAGTGTGCTGAGCCTGAGTTCTGGTGCAGAGAGCAGCTCGGCACAGGCTGCAGAACAGCCATTCTGAGTTCAATTGTAATGCCTGCGAGCTCCGGACAATGGGCAATGAGGGAATGAATACTGGGGTGCCTTTAACTTGGAGAGGGCCATAAGGGGCCTAGACTCAGAGAGAGCAGGGATGAACCGGGCTCTCCTGCATATTAGCTGCACAGCTTCAGAGCAGTGCTTCTCAGTGGGGGCACAGTGGTCACCGTGCCTGTGCTGGGGACAACTCTTCGCTGGGCAGGACTGACTTAGCACTGCAGCATTAACCACCTCTGTCCCACTTCCAAGCTCACCACACGCCAACCCTGCCTCCAGTCTTTGAAAGGAGAACAAACACCCCACACTCTCAAACGCCCCCTGCCTTGGACATAGGCTAAATTCTCTGAGCGTCAGATTTTATCTGGGGAGGATACCTGTTCCACCACCCAAGTGGTGGTTTGGGAGGAGCAAATGTGCCACATCTCCTATACAAGTGATAGCATAATACGCATTGACATGGGCAGCCTGCCCGTCAGAGGCAGAGCTGTGGGGCAGGTCCAACCGCCTGGCTCCCAAGTGGGTTCCATTCCACAGTGTTAGCTGTCCGACAACTACTTATTCTGAAAATATTTCACCTCTGTAGGTGGGAAATTTTGGCTTATAAGTGTTGCCACAGATAAAAACCACACCACAGTGGGAATTTAGTATGAAAGCTGATGGCAGACAAGTGGGCCATGGGAACTGACAAGCAGGATGGCAGTCTCAAAGTAGCTTCCAAGAAATCGGGTTTAGGATGGCGCCAAAACTAACCTGGAATGACCACCAAATTACTTCAAGGATCAAGAGACTCAAGTAACAGAACACCATCCCATGTACACCACAGCAGGGAACAGCAAGCACAGGTCTGACTTACAAAATGATGACTGATCAGTAATTTACAGTCTTCAGCAACGCTCCTGGAAAGGAACCTAGGAGGCTGGGCGGGGCTGTTGCACACAACCTCGCATGGAGCTGGAACTGTAGGTCTTGGAGTCGCTCTCTGGGTGATTCGGTTGCGGAGGGGCGGCCGATCGCCTCTGGGAGAACTCGGATACTTCTCCAGAGATTCTCAACTGTCCCTCATGGAGCATTCTGGCTCTCATTGTGTTGCCTTCATGCCTTACAATTTATGTAAAAATGCTCCTGTGCCCTTAGAACCGATTTGGTTTCTGGGTTACAAAACTGCTTGTTCTTGTTCTTTTTTTTTTGTAGTTGTGCTTTTTTATTTTTGTCACACAAAAGAGAGAAAAAGGAGGCAAAGGAATAAGGCCCAACCAGGCTCCACAACAGCTTCTGAGGCACATGTCTGTGCGGTTTTGTTTTGAAAAGACAATTTCAGGTCTGTTTCAGGAAAACTCCCTGGACTGTCAATCTCGGTGTAAAGACCTTAAAATGAAAACTTCCCATCTGTTTTCCACCCAGGGATCCAACAAGAGATATAAAACAAACCTGTTTAGAAAATGCCCCCCTTAACATAAGGCTCTACAGATGCATAACACACAGAACCTTCCAGGAATCAAGTTGGCTGGGACTTCACAAAATCAAAAACACCAAGTAACACTTCCAACTGTAAAAATGCTGGCTCTAAAAAAAAAGGACTTAATGCCCTGGCCAGTGTGGCTTGGTTGGTTGGAGCACTGTCCTGTACACCAAAAGGCTGCAGTTTCGATTCCTGGTCAGGGCACATATCCAGGTTGCAGTTCCATCCCCAGTCAGGGTGCATGCGGGAGGAAGTACATCGATGTTTTTTTCACATCAATGTTTCTCTTTCTCTCCCTTCCTCTATCAAAAATCAATAATAATTAAAAAAAAAAAAAGACTTGAACATAAAGAGGAGGACCACAAAATGCACAGGTGGGGTCCCCCTAACACCTGCCTCTTTTTTTTCTGTTCTGAACAGACTCACGGACTGGAGCAGACACGCAGGCTCTTTGGGGAGGGCTCAAGTCTCTGGGGGACCAGGGCCAGGCTCACTGCCGCCTGCCAGCCGGGCTTCTTTTCTGGCTGGCCTCTGCCAGTGCCTGCGTTCCCGCCTCTGCCACGGCTGCCAAACACACTTCATCCAGCACCCCCATGCCACGACCTTTCACTGCTTCTGCTGCCGCAGGCCCCCACGGCCACGACCCTGGGCCACCACCTCTTCTTTGACCATGTCAATGGTCTCACTGGGGATGCACAGGTACTTAATGGTGCTGCTGCGGAGGTAGCCCTGGAGCATCCGCCAGAACTTGTCCCCGTCCCTAGATGTGCAGATCACCCCGCGCAGGTTGATGTTCATCCAGTTGTCACAGCTTACCAGGTGCCCACTGTACGTCTCCCCGTTTTTAAGCCCCATTAACATGGGGTGATTCTGAGCTGTCTTCAGCATTGACAATGGGAGCATGGTGGCGGCAGGGACCTGGCCTGCCGGTCACTTCCACCGCGGCCTCCTCCGTTCATGCGCCCTGCTTGTTCTTATTCTTTTTTAAAAATTTATATTTTATTTTTATTTTTCTATCTTTTTTATTGTCTAAAGTTTTACATATGTCTCCTTTTTCCCTGATTGACCCCCCCCCCAAAAAAAAGAAGGAACTTTTACCATTTGCAACATGGATGGAACTGGAGAGCATTATGGTAAGCGAAATAAGCCAGTCGGAGAAAGATAAATATCAAATGATCTCACTCATATGTGGGCTATAATGATCAACATAATTTGATGAGCAAGAATAGATCCAGAGACAAATGTTATTCTTTATCTCTGTTCCTCTCCACTCCCTTCCCCCTCTCCCCACCCCCCCTCCCACATTGCACACAAGAGAAGCTAACTTTGTTTTGCTGATCTAATCTCTCCTTTATCATTCACTTTTAAATAAGGACTAGGAAATGCTGACTGGGCAGAAAGTCTGACCCTCTTTAAGGCCAAGGCCTCAGGAATTAACAGGGAAATGAGGGAAGCCAAGAGGTGGAGCAGGGAAAGGGTACAAGTCTTAAAGAGCAGAAGTGAAAGCAGACAACCACTCTAGGTTATCAGACCTGAAAGAGCATGGAAATGACCCACACATTATTAGAAAGGGGGTTCTGAGAAACAAGTAGCTGTAAGTGTGTGATTTCCCTTTAGATTCACTAAAATATTTAGCGCCAACGTGGTATTTTTATAGTATCACTCGACTCTGCTTACGATTCAGCTTTGGTAGTTTCTCCAGATTCTATTCATTGTAAAAACAGCAGACTGATAACATTTAGTCCCTAAATCTCTGGGGTAGGCCATCTGAAATGAGATCTTTTATCCTCTCTTCCCCCGCTTTCCAGAATGCATTTTCATAGCATTCTTGCAAGAAGAAAGATTATCAGAAAGAGAAAAATGAAGGGGAGTAAAGTTTAAAGAATATCATACCAAAGCTTTTGGTAGGAAAACATTTATGTCCGCAAGCACACACCACACCCTTTCTGGGAAGATATATTACGGGTCTTGAAGCTGGGTTAGTGGATCCCAAAATATACCACACAAACAGCACAGTTACCCTCCCAAAATAGGCCCTATAATTAAAGTCTTTTCAAGTGGATTGTCCTATATCACAACCTGACATATGTTGCTTTAATCTCCCTGCTTCAGCAAATGTAGCCATACTGGGTACAGAGGCTCTAAAAACTACTTGAATTTAAGCCAGACTGTGGTATCGCCAGGAAAATGATGCAAATATACAGCCCTGTGAACCAAAATACCAATCTCAATCATCTGTCATGAGATCTCTCCCCGCCCTAAGCACATTTTTTGTCGCACCAGAATCGCTACCCCTGATTCAGAAGAAAGAACTAGCCCAGACTGAAATGCCGTTTCATCTCAGAGGCCATCTAAAGACAAGCGTATCTCAAGAAGCTGGGGTTGAAATTTAAAATATAAGACAATCTCTTTTGTGTGAATGCTGGGATCGTGTTGTGTGAGCCTCACTTTTGGCTTCAGTTGCCAGTTTTCAATACAAGTCTTCAGGCACCCATCTGTCTGAATTCATTACATCAATTTTTGCTTGGAGTCAGAGTTCATGTAAGAGATAGCTTCTTAGGAGCCCTTTCAGACCTATTATTCTTTAAATAAACTTTTCAATGTTTTATACACACACACACACACACACACACGTAAAAATAAATGTCAAAATATTTTAAAATTTAAACCTTCAAAATACTGAGTACTTTAGACATTAAATTTTTTTTTATTACTTCTGTATCAGGTTTCTCAGCCTTGGGATTATTGTTATTTTGAGCTGGATCACTCTGTGTGTGCGGCGCTGTCCTTCCCATTGTAGGATATTTAGCAGCCTCCCTGGCCTCCACCCACTAGAAGCCAGTAGCACACACCCTTTCTTCCCCATTTGTAACAATAAAAAATGTCTTCAGACATTGCCATATGTCCTCTGGGAAGACAAAATTGACCTGGATTGAGAACCACTGTCCTCTTTATGTATTTAGATATCTCCCCCGGCATGGCCAGGAAAAAGAAATCTAGATTTTTCAAGGCACCCACAAGTTTTAATTTTTAGAATTTCAAACTTCCTATGACTCATAATGAAGAATCGGGATCTGTGATACATCTGTGATACAAAGATTTATAAAGTTATAAATCTTTACTACCCGAGAGATTTATAAACAGCACTACTGCTGTCTCAAAATAAGGGTGGCCTGGCCTCATTTCAGTCATTTAAGAGGATAAATCTGCTACCCGATCTCTTGGATTGCTAGCCCCCCTACTTTTAGGTGCTCCATTCTTAGAAGACTACTCTTAAGATATTTACCAGGCACTCAGGACTGATGATGAAGGAGGAGGATCAGGGTTGGGGTCTATTAACATCACCTACAGAATCGATGGCCCACTGAACTCCAGGGCCAGCCCACTCCAGGGGCAGCGTTCTAAAGCTGGGCAGGGTGTGAGGAAGCACATGGTAAAGCAGGTGCTTCCTCAGGGAGAGTTGCAGGGTGGGGAGAGATAGGAAAATAGCTTCAGAAGACAAAGAGCCAATGAATGGGAGGTGGTAGGTTCAGCTGAGAAGAAAAGGTGAAAGAGGAAGGAGATTGTCCTTAAGTATCTGGTGGGCTGGTGTGGGAAAGTGGGTGGACTTGTTTCTGTCTGCTTAGAAAGTGGTAAGAGCGGTAGGTAATTCAATAGATGTTTACCACCGGCCTTCCAGGTGCCCAGGAACTGAGGCGACAGGAAGGACGAACACCCAGTCTCTGTCCTGTGGAGTGCACACTGTAGTTCCATAGAAGGACCGGACCTCTTCCCCTCCCATCCACCTTTCCTCTTTCTATTTTAACAATTTGAGCCAAATGCCCAGATATTTGTCTAACTGCTTGTGTGGTTTGTCATCCCCTCCCCCCCACCTCCATTTTAAAAGTTAAGGTTTAATTAACATACAGCAAAATTCAGCCTTTTAATCGTATGGTTCTGTAAGTTTTCACAAACTCATATAGTTGCATAAATACCACCACAATAAAAATCAAGAACAATTGCCTCATCCCTTAAAATTTTCCTGTGCCTCAATTGTTTTTTAAATTGGAGCAAATGGCTTGGGGCAACAGCAGGCTCATCTCTGAGAGAATGTGAAATTCCCTCTACTGGGATACTGTGGAAGAGATTTGTTTAGCTGGTGGGAGATTGGGCCAGACAAACCCTGAAGCCGGGTCCATCCCTCTGATTCCGTGAAACGGGACACCCGATCTTAAACATTACCCATCTGCAATGATACGGTTGATTTTCCCCAATCACAGGTAAAGGCCCCACCCTAGAGCCATAGTCTTTTAGTCAAAGCTCAATAAAATTGGCCCAATAATTGGATCTCTATGAAAGCTACATAATAAGCATAGACAAAAAAAAAAAAAAAATCAAGACAGGTTTGGAAATGAAAGCCTGAATGTGGTAACTGAGGTCCAAACCAAGGAGACCATCTACTCTAAACCCTTCTTTTACTTCTTGGCATTTTGGTTTAAAATAACATTAACTCCAAAACTGAACCAAGCTCAAACAATGTGACCACACTTGGCTCTAAAGGTGGGAGGAAGGGAAGTTAAATTAGACAACTTTGTCTAAGAATGGATGGACAGGGTTAAAGACAAACATCTCAGGGGTTCCCACAGCTTGTTATGGAGGAGGGACTGTGGGGATCAAATGTGATGTGCCCTGTGACAGCAAATGGGGCATGACCAACCCATCCCCAGCAGCCCTTCCGCTGGGAGATATGAACACCTTTTGGTGGCTTGACCTCAATGACAGATGTCCAGTTTCCAAACAAGCCTGTTCTGTTATCAAGAATAACTGCCTTATTGAGCACCTACTCTGTTACAGCCCTATCTAGCTCCTTTTATTCTCACAACCACTTTATGAGGTAGGTAACATGATGAGACTCATTTTACAGATGAGGAAACTAAGGCCCGAAGAGGTTATATAACTACCAGTAAGTGTACAACTTTTTATTATTGCTAGCAAGGTCTTCTGGGTGGTTGCTGAACTTAAATGTCTTGGTCTCTCAGGCCACTGCTATGCTTGTTTTGTAGGCTGGCTCCCAGGCATGCTGGATTCCCCAAGCAGCCAATTGCCTGTTCTCTCTCATTTCAACCGAGAGGCCATAAGGATCTCTCTGCTTTAGAGTTTTTATTTTATGTCACTCTTTTGGTCTGCAAGTTTATTACTCTTGCATTCTACAGGTGGCTTAGAACATAAGCTAGACTGTCAAGGCTATTCCTTACCCTGCATCCAGAAGTTTCCCTAAACCTAGACTCCTCATTACATCTTAGAAAAACCCATGTTGTTTAATAACATCAACAATAACAAGAAAAAAAGTCATACTGTCAGAAAACACCAACTGAATGTCACATTTAATTATAAAACTGCATTTTGTCTGAGTTTAGTGCAGATTTAAAATGCACAGAACGAGACAATGGCTGCCCTTTGTGAGCACCATTTTACAAAAGAGGGTATTAGAAAACAATGCAGTGACACTTACCAAATTTCCCCCAACTATCACAAACTTTATATACACCACATGTCTTCTAATACCGCTGCTGGGGTGGTCCTGAAAAACAATACCACAACAGAAGGATAGATGCATCATTAAAGACATAATTTAATATATGTATATATTGTGTTTTTCTCCTGGATACCACACGTCTTCCTGTTTTGGGCTCCCATCAATGTACCAAACTCTTACTGTCAGATTCCTCTTTGTTTTCACAGGAAGATAAAACTAACTAACAAATTAATTCAGCACTCACTAATCCTATATAATAAAGAGCTAATATGCTAATTAGACTGGGTGGCGGACGACCTTCCGGAACGACCTTCCGGAATGACCAGTGGGCAGGGGACAGGGCCGTGAGGCAGCTGGGGCTGCGAAGGCCTACCCTTACACAATTTTCGTGCATCGAGCCTCTAGTAACAAATAAATAAAAATCTGGATGACAGAGTAAGCCAGAAACTATGCTTATAAATACTTTATTTGAATTTTTAGCATTTTAAAAGAATTGAATGCAAAAATATCCAAAGTTGAACTCATTATATTTTCCCCCCAAGCTAATTCCTCTTTCCTATTTCTTTCAGTAACACAATCCTGTCTCCTTTACTGGCCATGAAACCTGATTGTTCTTTTCTAGACTTCATTTTATTATGAAAAACTACAGGCCCGATGCATGAAGATTTGTGCAAGAATGGGCCTTCCTTACCCTGGCTGCCGGCACTGCATTAGCTCCGGCCGGAGCCGCCTTTCCACCTTCCCACACTGCCCAGAGGCCCAGAGCAGCTGGGGCGGTACAGAACGCCTGTGTTGTCGCCATGGCGACAATGCAGTGTCCTGTCCCACCCAGCCACTCAGCGCCTGTGTATGCAAATTAATCCGCCAGCTTGTTGGGGTTAATTTGCATACTCACTCCTGATTGGCTGGTGGGCGTTGCGAAGGTACGGTCAATTTGTATCTTACTCTTTTATTAGTGTAGATAGGAATAATCATACTAACCTCCCAAGGTTGTTATGAGGATTAAATGATATAAATTTAATGACATTAAATGACATAGGAAGGCTTAAAACAGCACCTGGTCCACAGTAAATGCTGGGTGAACGTGAAGACTGATTTTCATTCTCCTAGTCACGCAGGCCTGAAAACTACCGTGGCCTTCCTCACCTTCATGGTAAACTCTGGCCTAAGCCTGCCTTTCTAGGCCCCAGGCGTGCTGCACTCAAGGCCTCCGTATTCTCACTCTGGGGTTACCCTCTGCTCTCTCTGGTTGGCATTAGTCCTGGCAGAAACTGATCACTGGCCTCCTATTTCTTCCCTTCCAATCCCACACTCCTGGTTCTGCAAAGCATCCTTCCTAAACACCACTTAAGGCCTCAGTGGAAACACCTTCCACTGCTTCCTGTCACCTACAAATTTATCTGTGAAATTATATTGGCCCAGTGGTACAGCTCACCTCAGCTTTCTCTCCACTTCTCCCCATCAAATGCTTTGGAATCCAGACACCTGTCCCCCCTGAGCCTTTTGGCATGCCAGTTCCCTGAATGTCTTCTGTCCCATGCGTGCTGGTAGGAGGCCCAGCCATTCACTCCCTAAGGCAGGGACTCTTTAACTTTCTGTGCCCTAACAATCTAGAGATATGTTTCTCAGAATAATGTTTCTAAATGTTTGAAATTAGCACATGAAATCCAAAAGAAGTATATTGATATACAGTTGTCAAAATTGTTATGTGCTTCTTTTGATGTTTAAATAAATTCCAGTAAAAGTCTAATAACAGCTAATTTTGAAGTACTGTTGGGGTGATATTTCAGGATATCTTTAAGTATAATGTAACATGAAAATACTCATAATTTCTATTGGAAACAAATAGTTAATGCCACTTTCATAATAGAAGAAAATGTTAGATTTCAGTTAAAGAGTTAGTGAAAATAAAGAGATAATTTTTCCCCATCCAAGTTCACAGACCCCCTGAGTTCCATCCATGGACTCAGGTCAAGCATCCCGACTTTAAGGCCTAGCCAAATGTTCATCTTCTTCTTGAGCTCTTTCTACCTTGATTTTCCCAATTCGGTATTACCTTACCCTCTTTGTTTTTCTCTTTTTAAAAATTCTGTATTATTGATATACTTTAAATGTTTCCTACTTTTCAAGTTGTAAGTCTTTTAAGGTGTAAGGGAAGGCCCTATGCTTTTCCATTTTTTAATTCCTCTCATGGCTAATAATGTGTGGCCTCACAGCAGGCACAGTAGGAAGGCATGAGGCAGCACTGCTTGAATTAATCTGTGAATAACAGTGCTATCTTGCTTATGCTACACAGACTCAGCTAATATTAATATTATCTCATCTCTCTTGGGAAGTATAGGAGGTCCTAACTAAATATGTCCATGTTTAGAGTATAAAGTACTGGAATTCGGCAACAAAATGCTCTCGTCCTTTACTTTTCCTCTTTAGAGAGTAAATGCTTAGTCAATGCTGCTGATTGACTGATCTGGGGAAAGACCAGCTCTTCAATCATTCTTCCGATACAGGGGCTGCCTGCCTGACACACAATTCCTGCCTTTGTGGAGCTCCAAGTCTAGGAGCTTCCCTGGGCTAGTCTGAGGATCTCTCAACCTTTCAGGCCTTTGCAGAGACAAAGAATAGCTGGTGATCCTAAGTACAGGTGCCTTTATGAGTCAGGTAGGCAGGGCCAGTTAAGAGTTGCCATGGCTTCCCATTGCTCTCACATATGTGAGCCCCTGGTTCCAGGGTAGGCGGTTCCAGTAGATGGAGCAGTGGAATTCCATCTCCTCTCCTGAGTGATGCTGTCTCTGCATATGAGGTTGGAGATAGCAACCCCACCAAAGGGCCCATCTCAGGAATGTCTACTAAACACCTGGCTGAAGAGTTCACTGTGAACTCCACTGAGTCTATAATGGATCAACCTCATGATAGATATCAGTCCTTCAGTCTATCAGCTTTTTTCCAAAATAGCTGCAGCTCAGGACTCCTGTGTGTCTTTGCCAAGAAAAACAAAAATATAACAGACTAGTTCATCCTTTTCAAATGAAGAGAGAATAATGATAGTCTCCACTGAAACCATTCATAAGGGCATTGTGACCATTTGCTTTGGCAGAAATTCACCACTGGCAGCATTTTCAAGCCCTACATCATGTCAAGTGACTCTTATGATAAGTGGGATGTAGTCTCCCATCCCAGTAACCAAGACTAATGAGATCTCCATTCAGAGAACAAAGGCTGGACTTGGCACATTCTTTTATTCTTAAAGACATTTAAATGCATTTCGGTTGAATTTGTTCCTTTTGAGACTCACTAGATATGTGGTACTAAATAAAAATAGATGAGTGATCATGGAGAGGGTAGCATGACTGTTTTACCTTCTGTTTCAGGAATTATGATGTATCCATTCTCATAAATAAAAAGATGTTTAAAGGTGCTCCCACACAACAACACATTGCACTGTATGTACTGTTTGCTTTTAATACATATCATAGACTACGGTGTGGCTCCTGGTTTAAAGGGAACATTCTCAACACACACTGAGAACAAGTTTTCTTGAGTACAATTCCCATGTGCATGGGGCCATTCCCTCTTCCATTTTCTAACGTGCTCCATATTCCTTCAGTCACAGTGTCTCATGGACAGGTGACAGCAGCCCCAGCTGGAGGATGGGGACCTGAGTAGTCGAAAGCTGTATAGTGTGCCAACAAGAAACATCAGCATCACCTGGGACTATCTGAGAAACGTCAGTTCTGAGGCCCCACCACAGACCTACTGAATCATAACCTATTTTACAAGATCCCCATTTCATCTGTGTGCACACTAAAGTTTGAGATTCACTGATCTAAGGGAAACCCCTTTCCAGTGATGGGTTTAAGAACTGGCATGTGACCCAATTCAGGACAATGAGATGTGAAGAAGGTTTTTTGGGAGCATCTCCTCTTTCTTCTGGGAGAAATTACCTCCTTCTGACTGCTGTGTGGGATGTGACACCTAGAACTTCCACAGCTACCTTACTCCCATCTAAAGAGGGAGGGCAGAGACAGAAAAACCACAGGGAAGCAGAGCAGGGCTGATTGCATTAGGTCAACCCTGAAGCCTGTGGAATCACCGAACTGCCAGTAAATTTCTCATTGTTCAGGCCTCCTGGAGTTGAGTTTTCAATCATCTACAGCTAGAAAACACCCCAAAATAAAACATTATTAAGAGAACAGAATGCCCAGGCACCGAGCGCAACCACATGCTGAAGAGTTCAGGCAAGACAGTGCATTGAGGGACCAGAGCGAGTTTAGAGCCTTGTTTTGTTGGGGGAACTGACCCAGTTAGTATTTCCGGTTCTGACAACCATTGTTTACTTTGCCCATTTCTAAAAGTTTTCCAAATTGGCCAGTCTAAATTATCAACTGGAGAAAGTGCTGAACACTTTCCACATTATTTTAACCAGAGTGATCAACAGAAGTCACATGGATGTCATTTCCTGCAAAGACAATGGGAGACTAATTGCTCAGCCTCACACTCTAATAGGGAAGACAACCTGTGACATGTAATTACTGGAGGGTAAATAACGAAAAGCTTGAGGCTCTCAGAATCTGTTCTGGATCCACTCCAAAAACTTGGGGAAAAGGAAAAAAAAAAAAAGAGAGAGAGAGTCAGCTGATCTAAGAAAAGATTTGAGAGGCTAGCAGTTTAGGTAACCACTCATACCATTTTTACACATCACTGGTACTTATTAAAGACCTATCTAAGGGAAACTAAATAGACCTACTATTATATAAAACCGTATATGGCTTTGGTGTAATTTTGCTTCACATGTAGGAGTGATGTCGTCAAGGAAAACTGGTGTCTAAATGGACATTATCTCTTTAGTGTGTCATGGCTTCTTAGCCACAACAGGATATTTTGGGGGATGGGCTTGTGTTGGCTTGATGAAGAATGTGCTATCATCTATCATGGAGTGGATGTTAGTTGGTTTTCTACAGAATATTCCTTAAATTCTATTACCTCAGGTCTCTTTTTCTCTCCAAACCTTTTTGCTTTATCTTCCTTGGTACCTCATACACTGTCACAGCTCCAACCATCATACCTTGTCATGAGTTTCAAACCATCCCTAGATCTATTGCCCACACTCCCAGTTCCTCTGCTGCCCCTAGATAGACAGTACCCTGAGGACGAGCACTTTGATTTGGTCACTGCTCTATTCCCAATGCTTAGCACAGTGGCTGGCACTGAGTATTACATGTTTGTTGAATGAAGAAGTTAAAAGGCCTCACAGAGTCTTAAGATGTTTCACAGAATTTCCTGCCATCACCCTCTAACTGGCCTGACTCAGTTCTCTCCTTTACTCACTCGATTGACACAAATGAATGCTCTGGATTACAGCACTTGGTAGTGTGAGTTCTAGAATGTCTCAGCTGAGAATGACTTACCAGCCCAGCCCAAATATTTCCAGGTGAGAAACTGGTCCCACCGAGGCCAGAAAACTTGCCTAAGGTCTTATGATTAGTGGGCAGCAGAGGCAGCATTATAACTCAGTGGCTCTTGCTAACAACATGTGACTGACTAGTTCAAAACCTTTAATACTCTTTTTCAGCAGAACCTAGTACAGGGCTAGGTATGTAGGAGATAACCAATAATATTTATTGACTGACTAATTGAATAAATGAATGGTTCTCTTTGGCATATACAGTAGGTTTCAGTTTTTATTTTATTTTATTTAAGTGGAACTCTCTTTAAAAGAAAGATAATACCCCAGTACACAAAATGGAGAAGAAGGAGCTGCTGGATCTCTGCCCCTGCAGTGCCTCTGAGCCACTTTCTCAAGACCTCCAGGCTTGGTGACACTACTAGAAAAACCAACGACTTACACAAACTCAAACTCTTCAGCTTTGCCCTCAGATTCACCCCTCATTGTTCCAAACCCACCTCAGCCTTATCGTCCATTTCTTCTTCCTCCCTCATGCCCAGCCTCACCAAAGCACTTACCTCCACCTGCAAGATTGGAGAGCCAACCTGTTCCCCACACCCAACTCTAATATAATCCTTCCCTAAAGTTCCTGCCCAATTTTCTCCACAGGAATTAATCTACTATAGGACTTATAGTACCATCTGCTGCCAGGGAAAGGGCCAGCTCCCTGAGGGCAGGAATGTACTCTACATTAGTCTTCGAACCATTGGCACCTTGCACAGAGGAAGCACTTCTAGTCATTTTGTTGCATTCAACTAAATTATGTAAGTTTTGCAATGGGGTTCCAAATCCCGCCCTTCCCCCCCCCCCCCCCCCCCGCCCCAGCCTGTGCAGGCTGAAGATAAAGCCTGCACACACTTGGAGGCCCATTTGCTAGGGAACAGCTGTGCGAGTCTTATTTTCAAAAGCAGAGGATGGGGGTGGGGGGTGGGTGTGAGGGGCAGAGAGAATGACTTCCCCTCTCCTCAAGAGCTTTTCTGTGACTATGGATGTTCTGTGCAATGTGAGATACAAGATAGGCAGCTTGTGTTAAAAATAAGAATAGATTTTATTAAAATATAGTCCTGATTCCATTTATGCCACAATATTCTCTGCAAGACCAAAGTCAATTGTCTGAAAAATTAAAGTGTTCCCAGTGGTGGGAAAATACATTAAACAAGCAAGTGCACAAAGGCCAATCGCCAGTCGCAAGAAAACACAGGGTTCCCTAGGAAACCAAGCCTACTTTATGACTGACTGTAACCTTATGAGGCTCTGAGGAGGCATCACTGACCCATCTGCTTCCCTTGTCCTCAGGGACTCTAATCCTTCTGGCTGCACTCCAACAAGGTGGGGAGACTCAAATAAGTTTGTGGTGGTTGTTTCCTTTATTATTTGCTGGAGGTGGAGTAAAGAGCAGAAGAAAAGAGGAGAAAGAGAGATGAACAGAAAGATGAGCATGGAAAGCACTCAGCCAGCAGAAGGGGTTACTGACCATGGGATAAGGGAGTAGGAAGGTCGAACTGCAAAAGGCTAGCTGCTCCTTTCTCGTCAGCTATTTCCAGGACAAGAGAGAACAAGAGGCTCACCAAGGAGCAAGACACCGCCAAACCACCAAATGAGCTTATCCTCACCTGCTCTAGAGGCCAGCTCTGAAGGCAGACTGGAGACAGGTACACTGTGGGCTCATTGGCACCGATGGCTGGGCTGAGTCACAAGGGTGACTGGAGGGTTGGGAGAAATTTTAAGGCTCTCCTTGCTCCTCTTAATCTCCATCAACCCCAAAGAGGAGGAGTGATATAATTTTCTTCCTCCTCTTTCGCAAAAACCACCACCACCACAACAACATAATGCTTAAACTTTTAGGCTGAGGATGCCCAGTTTACTTGGGGAAGAAATAAATGAAGTAAATGCCACTGGAATAAGGAGTTGATTGCCAGGAAGAAAAAGAAAAGATTGTGCTTCTATAAACGAGAATGAAATATATGTTTATAATCGTGTCTTTTCTTTCTGGCAATGAGTTCTGTCAAGTGATCACATCAGTTATGTAGCAGGTAAAATAAAACAGCAGCTCTGTTTTTGTAGTATACTTGAATTATTTCTGACTTGCCCTTGTAATGAAGCTATTTCTAGGGATCTGTGATCCAGAGTCTAAAACGCCACTTTGCTACCACGCAGGTGCAGCTGCTGGACAAATGCCGGAGCTCTCTCCCAACCTGATTACACTCTCAAGACCCTCCAAATAGACATTGTGTAGTGGCTGCTGGGAAAGCCCATGAAATGCACACAGTATCACAATGCTGCCAAGATCAAGGTTAATAATGATGCGTGCAGAACCCCTGGGGTGGAAGTTGGCTACAATGTTAGAATCCCAGAATCCTGAGGCTGAATGGAAAGTCTGGAAGTATTTAAGTAATTTTGCAATCACATTCACATATACCACACACACACACACACACACACACACGTCTGCATGCATTTCAAAAGTGTATGCTAAATTCCAAAATATTGCATATCAGTGGAACATAACAGCTCTGGTTCAAAGGGAAAAGGACTTAAAACACTACCACCTTTGCCATCTTCCTGGCCCATTTCTGGGGAACCCTAACATTCTAAGAACACTGAAAATCCCAGATTAAGACCCCTCCCCCACCCAATACCTGCATCTTGCTCTTAACATCTCCTCCAGCCTGTGTGCAGCTGTCCATGTGGCAATGTGGGAGACCTAACACTTCTACCTTTTTTTCTACCAAGGACCTATTTTATTCACCTCTGAGGACCCCACATTTTAAACCATTTCACCTCTCACAAAACATTTTTGAAGGGATAATTAATTTACCCAGCTCTTATTTAGAGTTAGTGAAAGCTCAATTTAAATCTTAGTCCTGGTAAACTTGGGGAAATTCCTTGATAAAGTGAAGTAGTAAACCCAGTACAAGGTTTTCTTCTCTTCCTCTGCTTTTTTATTTCATCAAAACAAATCTTCATAAAGGAAATATCAAGTATCTAGGAATAAGTCCAACAAAAGTTGTATAAGACCTTTACACTGGGATCTACAGAACATTATTGAGAAAAATTGAAAGAAATTAAAGAAGACCTAAATAAATAGAGGGTTATATCATGTACATGGATTGGAAGTCTTGATATTTTTAAGATGTCAGTTCTACCCCAAAATTGCATCTTCAATGAATTTCAACGAAAAAAAGGTTATTTTTTCCTGTTGGAAACTGAAAAGCAGATTCTAAAATTTATATGGAAATGCAAAGTGCCAAAAGCCAATGTAATCTTGAAGAAAAAGAACAAAGATGGAAGACTTACTCTATCAAATGTCAAGATTCATTATAAAATGATAATGCTTAAGACACTATATTTGTGCAAGGATAGTAAAACAGAGCAACAGAACAAAAGAGAAGGTCCAACATTTGACCTAGAGAGATAGTCACCTAATTTGTAATAGATGGCATTGAAGTTCAGTAAATACTCACTATGTTGTGGATTGAGTTGTGTCCCCCCAAAATATACATATGTTTTAACCCCTAAGTACCTCATAATATGATTTTATTTGGAAATAGGGTCATTACTGATGTAATTAGTTAAAACGAGGCTAGAGTGGATTAGGGTGGGCCCTACGTCCAATATGACTGGTATCCTTATAAGCAGCAGCAAATTGAGTCACAGACAGACATGAGGGGAAGAAGGCCATGTGACAACGGAGGCAGAGATCAGAGCAATGCAGCCCAAAGCCCAGGAACACCAAGGATTACCAGCTACCACCAGAAGCTGAAGAGGCAAGGAAGCATTCTTCTCTAGAGCCTTCAGAGGGAGCATGGCCCTGCCGACACCTGGATTTTGTACTTCCAGCCTTCAGAACTGTGAGAAAACAAGTTTCTATTGTTTTAAGCCACCCAGTTTCTGGTACTTTGTTATGGCCACTCTAAGAAATGAAGAGACTGGGTATCCATATAAGAAATGAATCTTAATCTCTACCTTCACTATGCAAAAATCAATTCCACATGAATGATAAAACTCAATATGCAAAGTAAAATACTTTTAGAAGAAAACATAGAGAATATCTTCAAACTTTGCAAAAATATAGACTTTTAAAGAACTGAACACAAGAAAATGTTAACTATGAAGGAAATGAAGAATGTCTTTATCAAATGACATCAATAGAATTGAAACGTAGGTCACAGAGTGGAGAAAATAATTGCAATACGTCTATCCAGCAAAATCTCCTACAAATCCTTAAGGTAAAGGCAGACAATCCAATAAGGAAATGGGCAAATACTTGAGAAGAAATTTTTCCAAAAAGGAAATCCAAATGGCCAATAAACATAGAAAAAGATGCTCTAGTTTAGTCATCAAAGAAAAGTAAGTTAAAATGACAATGCATTATCAATAAACACCTACCATATTAGCTAAAATGACAGAGACAAAACCCACAGTGCTGGTAAGGATACGGAGTGACTGGAACTCTCATACAGTGCTGGTGAGAGTATAAATCGATAAAGACACTTTGGAAAATTGGCAGTATCTATTAAAGCCTAACATACCCATATCCCCTGACCCAAGATCTCACATTGAGAAATCTATCCTATAGAAATGTTACAGATGCTCACCCACTGACGTGTACAAGAAAGTTCCTGGTCATAATATCTGTAAGAGACTTAACTGGAAATGACCCAAAAGCCCATGTACAATAGAAGGGTTAGACAAATGTTGGTATAGCTATACAATACATGACACAGCAATGAAAATGGACAAATTACAACTCGTAACAACATGGTTTAATCATCCAAATATAATATTAAGAGAGACACAACAGTATGTACTGAATATTTTATTTATATAAATAGACAAAACCAACCTATGTTAGAAATCATGCTATTCGTTTCCTCTGGTGGGAGTGGGGTGGTTAGTGACTGTGAACGGGTCTAAGGGGCTCCTGGTGTTTGGGTGATGCTCTTTCTCCATCTGGCTGCTGGCTACAGGGGAGAGTACTCACTTTGTAAAAACTCATTATCAGTGCACTTAACAATTTGTGTTCTTTTCTGTATGAATATCATACTTCAATTTTTAAAAATCGCAGTGGTTAATGCCGTGAAACCAGAGACAAAACAAAGCTCTTAGAAGAACTGAAAGCGAGAGAGTACAGCAATTTAATCTCTGCAAGATAATTCAAAAATTTGCTTTGCTAAAAGCTTATAAGTGCCATTTCATTTAATTGTGTTTTTTATTCACTTAAGATGACTGTCAAGCCAAAACTCTTTTATTATGAGATGTTAGGACAGTATGAAGCCAACAGTTTTGAAATAAAATAACACAAATCATTTTAAAGCAAAATTTGGATACTGAAGTCCGTTGTTTTTTTTTTTCCCATGTCAATTAAAAATGTTTCCTTAAGGCCTTGGTTTACAGCTTGCAGCGTCCCTGGATGGGAAAGGCCTGAGGATAAAGGTGTTTTCTTTTTGTGGTACACAGTAGGCACTCAAGATCGCCCTTCCAGTCACAAGTGAGATCTGCTTGTTCCTGCCACTGGAAGCCACACAGTTGAGCTTGCCTCTGCAGCCTTGTCCTGGATAAACGTAGTTTCCACCTGGCAGTCTGAAACACGGAAAATAACTCCCAGGACACCATACCTGCCTTTGTCGATTTCTGGCCTCTTCAGATTCCCGCTGTGAAATACACATGGTCAGGAGGTGGAGAGCATCACACTGATGGAGAGAGAATTCTGGGCCCAGCATCACACTGATGGAGGGAGAATTCTGTCCCCCAGTCTTGGGGGCAGCTGGACCTCTGCCTTTATGCTAGGCCCTCTCCCGCTTCTGGTCAGAGTCTGTGCAGAGGTGAGCCCATCATCATTTGACATGTGCTCCACAACTGCTGCAACTACCCCTGAAATTCATCCCTTGGAGCGCAGGAACTAGATGGCCAGATCGGGCTTCCCCAGACAGCTGTGTTCTCTCCGACCCTCTGGTAGGAAGACTGACTTGGGCACTTATACAGCATCCTGCATGGCAGGCAGCCCCCACGGGAAGCGAGAGAGGGCCAAGCTCACGGTGGCCTACATTCTGAGTTGGGAAAGGAACCGTGTGTGTGGGACTATGGAGGCTGTGGGATTCCCATGAAGGAAACCTCAGTCCCCTCACCTTGAGAGGAGAGTATGGGGACGGGTCCCTGGAGCTGAGCTAGTCTTTCTTTGGCCATTCCATTTCCCTGTTAAGTTCCCAAAGGAGACCCCTCAGATTCAAACTCTGCTGTTATTGTCCAGACTTTCTGATGCTAATTCTACTCCTAACTGCACCATCTGACAATGATTTTGTGGGTCATTTAAGAAGAAAGTTCTCTCTGGTAAGAAAATAATATTTGCTTTGTAAACAATATTTTATTATGAGTGGCCACAGGGATTTTCTCAACTGAAAATATAGATAAATCATAAGAGTCAAACATGAAAATAAGTTAAGAATTTATGTGGACTGAGGAAAATCGTCCAGGCCAATTCTTTGAGAGCCTTTTTACTACCCAGACAGAGCAGAGGTAAGGAAATTACGGCCTGTGGGTCAGAGTGGGCCCACTGCCTGTCTTTGCATGGCCTATGAACTAAGAATGGTTTTTACATTTTGAAATCATTGAAAAAGGAATTAAAATACTATTTTGTGACATGTGAAAATTATAGGACATTCAAATATCAGTGCCTATAAATGAAGTTGTACTGGAACACAGCCATACCCATTTGTTCACATATTGTCTCTGGTCCCTCTCACGATACAACAGCAGAGCTGTCTCGGCAGAGACTGGACAGCCTGCAAAGCCATACAATGGCCTTACAGCCACTTATAGAAAATGTTTGCTGACCCCCTAATTAAGATAATTGTTATGCATTTGCAGAAGGTTATACTCTCTGATTTTCTCACTCTGCCTTACATGCTTTGTTCTGGAACTGTCTCTACATATGATGAGTCAAAGGCAAGTACTAAGGCTGATGCCAATTTGACACTAACCTGGTAAATTAATACAGCCCACTATAGCAGTGCCTTTCAACCTATGGTCCGGTAATCAATTTAGTGGGTTGCAAAATTCAACTTAGTTGATTGTGCCCAGTATTTTCTATAATGAAAGAGAAGAGAAAAATATCAAGGGGATGCTTATAGACTGAATTGTGTCCTTCTCACCATTCATATATTGAAGCCCTAACCCCCAGTAACATAGAATGTGACTATATTTAAAGATATGGTCTTTAAAGAGGCAGTTAAGGAAAAATGAAGTCCTAGGCTGGGCCCTGGATTCAATATGACTTGGGTCCTTACAAGAGGAGGAGATTAGGACATGTGCAGAGGAGAGACCATGTGAAAATGAATGGAAAAGACACCATCTACAAGCTAAGGAGAGAGGCCTCAGAAGAAATCAACCCTTCTTAGTCAAGTCTATTGATTCTTTCATCAAGAAATAATCAGGGAAGGGAGCAAATATTTGATACCAGAATGCTTACTACATGTTATTTATAATAGCAAATATGAGAACATTTGATTACATAGTAATAGCATGGTGGATGGTTAAATTAATTATGTCTATTCATACAATAGAAAACTCCATAGTCACTACTAAATTCATTAAAAAATTATCACAATTTAGCCTGGCTAGTGTGGCTCAGTGATTGAGTGTCGACCTATGAACCAGGAGGTCAAGGGTTCGATTCCCCAGTCAGGGTACAGGCCTGGGTTGCGGACTTAATCCCTAGTAGGGGCCATGCAGGAGACAGCCGATCAATGATTATCTCTCATCACTGATGTTTCTCTCTCTCCTTCTCTGAAATCAATAAAAGTATATTAAAAATGATCACAATTTAATGTTAAATGAAAGAAGCAGGATCAAAACTATATATATATATATTATGCATCCTCCACACAAAAGAGGAAAAATAACATTGCTATCTCAATATGGTGTAATTAAGAGATGTTTTTACTTTCTTCTTTATAGCTCACTAAATATTCTATAATGAGTGCATATTTTCAAGTCAGGAAAAAATAGAAACCATTTAAAATATGTTTAAATCAAAAAACAGTATGCATATAGTATTTCTACTGTGCATCTTTGACTTGCCAGAGGCCTCTGACCACACTGGCAAGTGGGACAAATTTTGATAATGTTATATATATAATTTATATATATCATTATAAAGTCACCAGGAAAGAGGTTTCAAAATAGATTCAGCAGTGACTAGGACAGTCACCAGGATGAATTATAATGAATTCTGGCTTTGGCAATACATTTGTTCAACAGCATTTACTGAGTGCCTGTCATGGTCCAAGCACTCTTCTAGGTATTAAAGGGTCAACCTGGGTCTCTGGGAACAAATGACCCATTGGCCGACACTGAGCCTATGCACCTGGACTCTAGCAACATCTGTGTAGCCTGGCCCTCAACATTCCAACCACATCTGGCTCTGACCCTGCCTGGATCTGTGGTCCTGAAAAAGGCTGGCCTCACCTTTCCAGTTCCAGCCGCCTCATTTGTAAAACAAGGATAATCCTGACCCAGTTTGCAGCACTGTGGTGAAGAATAAGTGAAAAGCATTCTGGGCTTGTTTTAATCTATTCAGTGCCAGATGGATTCTACCCGGTAATAATCAGTGTTGCTTCCTTCCGTAGGAAATTGCATATTCTTAAAGAAAAAGTAAAGGGGTGGAGATGAGGTTCAGTGATTAAAGGGATATTCTGTATTTTTCTTCCTCAGAATATCCAAATTAACAATTACAGAAATGAATACCTGTTTCCAAGCCTCAGACAAGAACAGAGAGAACTCAAAGTTCTTGAAAGGTTAGGTAACATTCCAAGGACAAAACTGGGTGAGATGCTGCAAATCTTTAGGGAAATAATTCAATTACAATCAGTGCTTCAAAAATCTAATAAAACTAGAGGCCCGATGCATGAAACTCGTGTACTGGGGGGGGGGGGGGGGGGGGGTTGTCCCTCAGCCCTGCTTGCACCCTCTCCAATCTGGGACATCCCTCTCACAATCAGGGACTGCTGGCTCCCAACCACTCGCCTGCCTGCCTGCCTGATTGCCCCTAACCGCCTCTGCCTGCCAGCCTGATCACCCCCTAACCACGCCCCTGCCAGCTCGATCGACACCTAACTGCTCCCCTGCTGGCCCAATTCCCCCCAACTGCCCTCCCCCTGCTGGCCCGGTCGCCCCTAACTGCCCTTCCCTGCTGACCTGGTCACCCCAACTGCTCTCCCCTGCAGGCCTGGTTGCCCCTAACTGCCTTCCCCTGCCAGCCTTGTTGCCCCCAACTGCCCTCCCCGGTCACCCCTAACTGCCCTCCCCTGCTGGCCTGATTGCCCACAACTGCCGTCCCCTGCCAGCGATCTTGTGGTGGCCATCTTGTGACCACATGGGGGCGGCCATCTTGTGCAAGGGCATGATGGTAAATTTGCATATTATCTCTTTATTATATAGGAGGATTAACTTTTCCCCCACCTCTTTCTTTTAGGAAGGGTGATTTTAGAAAAGCAACATTTAAAAACAAACAACTGTTAACCCAAGTGTTAGTAAATTTAACCTTTTTAAAAAAGACTAAAGGACATTGAAAGAATACCAACCATTATGTCCCAAGCAGACATAAATATGAACATCTCTTCCAAATTGAACACATTTTGCAAACATAGGAACATCCGTATAAATTAATGCCCATTATTATAGATAGAAGAGGAGGTAGAGAAGGAGCTGGGACAAGTGAGAAGGAAAAACATACAGACCTAAAAATGGAGCACATTTAGGAGAGAAGTCCCCTTTACTGGTTAGTGAGGTGAATAAATAAGTATTTTAGAAATATACTGAGAGAAGGTGAGGCTTTAACTCCTAGTGTTCGTATTTTACAAGAAAGGTTAAGGGTATTTCCTGGTTGTTGCTATAACATCTTCAGATTCTTTGTGATCCTTCCACCACAGGAAGGATTAGTGAATGGAGTGTTCTGATAGCTTTACAATTACCTGAATTAAATTCCCCTCAAATCTTCATTTCAGTGGTTACCAGTCAATAACCACACAGGTAGGGCACAAATGCTCAGGGGAGTAAACATCTCTATATACTTTTCTCTGTCTTGTGGGTGACAATAAGGTAAGTTCCCCTTTCATTGCTCCCACGCCTTTACCAGCCTTGTTACTGCTGAGTCCAAACACTCTTGCCCCCAATGGCAGCCACAGGTAAAATCTCCACTGCCTGTACACAGGGACAAGGCTTGCAATTTCCAACGGGGGTGGGGTAGGGCGGGGGAGTGGTTGGCCAATACTGTACATATGGCAACCATCGTTTATTCTGAAGGACACAAGTGTGCTATGATATGTTCAATAATTGCTCTACTTTTTAAAAAGGAGTTGTAAAAATTATATTAAAAATGCTTGTTAATGCTCTGTGGGTTTGAGTCACTTGTAAAGCAGGATCAAAATGGATCCTCTGTTGTGGGCTCTTGCTGGTTCTTTGATTCTTAACAACTTTGTTAATGTTAATAGGAGTTATGCACACATCAATGAAACAATAAATTCCTTGGGTTTAGTGGCGCTTCAATTAATGATATGTAATAAGCAACGTAAAATGCTTTCTAATTTTGTTCCAAGTAATGGCACACTACCCAGAAGAGCTGAAAATCAGGCATAGGTCTCACTGCTGGGTGGGAAAGACCCAGGGGTGGGAGAAAGGAGGCTCTGTAGCTGGCTGGAGGCCTGCCTGGGGCTGCAGATGAACTCCTCTGCACAGTGCGTGGGAGTGGAGCAGGAGGGACAGACACAACTTGCCCAAGGGATAATGAATGTGATGAAGGGAGGAAAAGAAAACGCACAAAAGCGAGCCTGATGCAGAAGGAATTTAACATAATCTAAGACAGAAACGACTGACTGACACTGTGCTTCTTAAATCCGTCACAGAATGGTTCCATCTTTTCAGAGCATAGGTTAATACTATTCATTGACTTCCAAAAATACCCACCAAGATGAGAATGGGAATTTAAGTTGCAAAGATGATGCAGCAGAATTCCTAATGCATAGGTTATTTTGCAATGACACAAAGTACTGCTTCCACTTTCTGGAAACCCAGCTTCAGATTTAACCCTCTCTTGCCCTGGCCTGCAGGTCTAGGTCTCTCCTTAACTCTTCTCATAACCAAATGCCAGATGATTGATATCCTGTGAGGACAGGAGATTTGCCATGGAGGTGTAGCAGAGATGCATATAAACGGCAAATGCCAAACTTCCATGACTTGGTAAAAGAACGATGAAAATTTTAATATAAAAATATTTTCAGTGTTTTCTGTTCCATTCTTAATCACCTTTTCCTTCCTTACACCTTTTACCCCAATGCTTTGCAGATAGTGTGACGAACTCTGCTTACAAGTAACAAGACCCCACAGCTTAAAAGTCTAGACACACAATGACAGATGTAGGGGGTGTCTGCTGTTAGCTGCTGAGAGCCCAGTTTCATATTGGAGAGATTTGGGAACACCATCTGCATCACCTGCAGTGCTGTAGATGGCCAATCCGCCCTCTAACCTCTGGCAGCACCTGGATTGTTTGGCTCAGTGGTTACCTCCCACTTGGCAGATTTCAGAGCACTTTGAGTTTATGGCACATTGCATCTAAGCATTCCAATGTAAGCCATTTCCATCATGACCAAGCAGGGCATTTTATTTAGGATTATGTGGCTTTTCAAGGGAGTTCCCTGTTTTTCCTGAGACACCTGCCTAGTCACTCTGAAGCAGAATCCATGAAAATTCTTATGACATGTAGTTTAACTGAACAAATATTTATAGGGAGAGAGATTTGTTGCTAGGGAAATGAATATAAAAATTCAACAGAATTTCCATATCAGCCACTTTATATCTGGGAATGCACCGATGGCTCACTCTATGAGTTATCAGAAAACAGGTCTCTCCAGTTGTCCAGATTATACTAAAAAAATAAGCCAATTAGAAAAACAGCAAGTGCATCCAAAACTGTGACAATTGAAAACGGTGCCTGGGTTGTGCACTGTTTTGGGATTACTCCTCCCCTCGCCTCCACTTGGGTTAGAGATACAGCAGTTTTCTGTAGACAGCCTCTGTGCGAGCACAGCCTTTGAGAAAAAGGCCTGGCCCCAGATCTCAGCTCCCCACAATGTTGGGCATGAACCTATTGGACAGGTGACTGAATAGGGATGCTGTTAGGTGCTGGTATCAGACACAACCTCAGCCTTCAAGATGTTTGCAGCTCACTTGGCAGATAAGCTATATACATATGCCAGGTTAACAACACACTGACGACCAAGACGGATACAGAATGGGTCTTGAAGAAACTGGGTAGAACACCTAGATTTCCCCATCATGCATGTTTTTCTTGGCTAGCAAACTAAAATTTGGGATTAAAAGATGACTAGAAACCAGATGAAGTTCCTCTAAGTGAGAAAAATGGAAACTTAACAGACTGTTTACCCATTGTCTATAGAAAAAGGCCCTACCCACTCTGAATAGTATTCCTAGGATCCTCCAACTGCTTCAAAATAGCAGCTTCCCAGTGACCTCCGGAGGCCTCTTGGAGTTCCAAGGTCATGTTGCCACTTCATCCTTTTGCTGCTTCATCCCCTGAGCATTGGGCTAATTTGCTAGTTTTTTGGATTTTCTAAACCAGGTACTTTTCAGGAGCACACATTTATTTGACTGTTTTAAGAGGATTAATTCAATCACTTCAAATATTTGGGCTTCATTAAAAAAATTTCCACCAAACAATGCTGCTTTTCTGGCTTGACTCTGGAAGTGAGGTTTCACATTTTTTAAAGTCAATTGGTAACATTAATAAGTGTACAAGAGGTTTTCCTATTCTCCAGCTACTCTGAATTGAGGATCACAAATTTCAAAGCTGATCATAACCCGGCCAGTTTCATTCATCATATATCCTCAGCCTTTTAGTTTCACCTTCTCCGATCTGTGAAGAGTTTATTACAATTGTTAACATCAGGGCAAGTATGTAATCCACTTCATCATGTTTTCAGCCAGTAACTCCTGGGGAGGAGAATGGAGAGCACAGAGGTTGTATAGGAGGGTAATAGAAGAACCTGAATGACAGTTGGTGACTTTGCCTATGGCTTTGGCTGGCTGATGTTTAACATTATCATTTCTGAGAAACAATGTGCTGAGGCTAATTTCATCTCTGTTGCAAACAGTACAAATGTAGAAGTACCCGAAGAACACGTGGAATTTCAGCTTCCCAAAGAAGCCATGATGTTAATGTGGAATATTTTGCTTTCCAAGAAAACATTGCAAATATTCATCACGTCAGGAATGAGCAAACCACATGAATGGAGGAGAAGGAAATGGTCTTCATTCCCATACACGACCTTCTCCCCTCTAAATAGTTTTCCCACGTGTTAATTTACTGAGTGGGTAAGACAGTGTGGACACAGCACTGGTTTCACTGAAGAATTCTTATCTTTAAATCCACAATTTACATCAAAAGCTGCTAAAATAAACCAAAGAAACTTAAAAAGAACATTTCATTCCCACATGCCTGAAAGCCAGGAAGAGGCGGCATGGTCCTGACAATGTAGAGAGACCATGCGTAAGGAGTCAGAAAACAAGTCAAAGTTAGGCTTTGGGGAATATCCATACTTTCTGTTACCATAAAACTCTCAGTCCCTGGAGGAGTCAGCGGGAATGGTTTTCTCCACCTCAGAAGGGACCTCTCCCTCCATCACTCTACCCTGAGCATTCCTTTCTCCCCTACTGGACACCAGAACTCTGGGCGATCATTAACAGACTGCTGTTGACTATAGAAATGGAATACTACATTGAAAAACCCCTGATATATATTTTTAAGACAGGAGGAAGCACAACTTTAGGTTTTTCTTTCTTTTTACTGAGTAGCCAGATTTTGGAAACATACCTAACTGCCCCAAATAGCATGTAATACAATGAATGGCAAAATCTGGATTTTTTTGGCTCTGTGAAGTGGGACATAAAACATAACGCTTGGTAACCAGGGACTACCTAGGTGGTTCTTACATCAACAGAAAAGAAAATGAGGGTGGTGACTGACTCATAAGCAGAACGTGGTCCTTCCCACAAAGTTAGCCTAAGTGGGTACTGTGTATATAAAGTACGATTGGGTGGAAACTTGGAGGCCTGAATAAGAATCTGCTATGTCAGCACCATGTAGTGGAAAGAACTCAGTGAAGACTTAAGAAACCCGATTCTCTACAGGCTTCACTGATGATTTTTTTCCTGTGACTTGAGTAGTCATTTTACCTCATTAGATCTCGATTTTCTCATAAAATAAAGAAGGTAGGCCAGGTGACTGTTCGGTTCCTCCCAGGCCTCTGCTCTAACCCCACTGAGGGTTCATTTCCTGGAGTCTCTGCCAGCCTGCTTCAGCCTCTGAACTCCCCGTGCCTTTGGGAGGGCCAGTGTGGACCCTCTTGCCCCAATCTCACCTCCTTCTAGGGCCCTTTCTGCCATCCACAATAAACACCAGGTGGCCCAAAGTGTGTGTGTTTACAGCTCGCTGTTTGGTCCTTTGGTGAATTCTCCGTGGATGGTTCAGGGGTTAGGAATACTAGCTCTAGAGGCTTTTTCACCAAGAGGCTGAAAACCACAACCCTTTTAGCCTTGGCTTTCCCGTCACCAGAGTCGGGCAAACAACATTTTTCTCCAGAACTGCGAATGTCAGAAGCTTAGCTACTCTCAAAGCTGCCAGATCAAATTCAGGAGGTCCAGTTAAATTTGAATGTTGGACAAACAATTTGGAACATACTTATACTAAAACTTGTTTATTATTTATCTGAAATACAAATTTTATTGAGTATCCTGGTTTTTGTAATTTGCTAAATCTGGCACATGTAGATGCTGCTGTTGATGGTGGTAGGTACCAGGCTGCCACACTAAACTTATACAGAATAAAACCACCACTGGCATGACTCCTGGGCCCTAGGAACAAAAGCCCTTATGGTTCAAGTTTATTTCTCCTTAGACCCTCTCCCACCCCAGGACCGCCCCCTTTCAAGTTCTCCCATTGGCTTCATATCACCACATATCCTGCCCGGATCCCCTTGGAGAGGTGCCCAAATTGTCTAATGACCACTTTTCCAATCACAGCCCCATTCCCTGGGCTAATCAATTTGGTGGAATTAATTCATATACATGTGCCACTGTATGAGGTTAATGAGTCATCCACCTCCTCTGAAGCTACTGCTTTTTTTTTTTTAAAGGTCATTTATACCCTCAAATTAAAACGACCGAATTGTAGGCCATCAAAAAATTGAAGCGAAAAACAAGTAGGCTGTGTGTGAAAGAAAAGCATTGTGGGGGTGGGGGTAGGAGCTGGCTCTCATGACAGTTTCTCTAAAGTGTTTCTGCTTTTCCTTTCATCTTCTTCTTCGCCCACAACATCAGCTCCCACAGTAGCAGAAGACTCATGGAAAAGGGGCAAGTGAAAGGAGGAAGTGGCATAGGTGGAGTAGGAAGTGGGTGTCTACCTGTGAACTGGTCATCACTCTGAAACAGTGCAGTTCTGAGGGTCCCCCAGCTCCAGCATCTTGATTTAGACTGAAAAACACAAGGCCAGACTGAACTATTGAGCACCTTGTGTTCAGAGATGAAACACAATTGCATAAGCTTGTACCCCTGAATCCTGAATGCTGGGAAAAATATCTCTAGGGACCATTAAGAACCACCTCTATCTTTACAGGGCAGATCAGTCTAGGTGGTTCTGAAAGCGAACCGAACCAGGAGGAGGAGAGAGGTTGCTTTGAGATGGTGGGACACACTTCAATCAGAATTACTCAGGCACTTCCAACTGGGTCACAGCTGGATTCCCCTCAGGCCCAGCTCTGCCCTCCTGGGAAGGACATCTATCCAAGATGACTCTTTATCTTAATGTTCACTGCCCATCAGCTAAAAGCACTTTACCAAAGCATTAAAAGAAAAATGGCTTAAAATGAATAAAATGGCACAATGTTATATAACAGACCGTTTACTCTCCTTTTCAAGCAATTTAGCCCTCATCAGTGACCCTCACTCAACCTTTTGGAAAGACAAAATGGCCACATGTTCTGGCTCACTATTCAAGGTGAGATGAATTACTATTAACTTTGGATTAAGAAATTCTGTTTTGTAATTTTGCAACAGCCATTGCAGGGTAGCTGGAGGCCCCTGGGGTGTACTCTACTGACTCAGCAGAATACACCTTCCAATTATCTTTATATCTTGTAACTACCGTGAGATCAGAGATGTGAATTTTTTAAGATAATAACAGAGTTCTGGTGGGAGCGGGGCGGGGGGCGGGGGAAGGCAGGGAGTAACACCCTCTGAGAATCACGTGCCAAGAGCTTTACAATCTATGTAGTCCTCGAGAAATGGGCCTCTTGGTCCAAGCAGAATTTGATCTCATGCCCACTGTCTACCATACCCTGTTTCATTCAAGGCTTTGAGCACTGATTTCACTTTCCCCTTGGGAGACTGTTGTTTTTACAGACTGTGGTCACTGACAGGGATGGACTAAATATTTTATGGGCTTATAACAAGGTCTCTGCTAAAGGCATTCATTTTAGCACGACAGGCCCGATGCACGAAATTTGTGCAAGGGGCTTGGCCCTCACAGCCACTCGGCCCCGCCCCCTGCCCACTGGTCATTCTGGAAGGTCATTCCACTATCTGGTCTAATGAGCATATTAGCTCTTTATTATATAGGATAGAAATTATTTATAACTGTTTTTGGCAGGAAAAACAGTGTCCAGTATTTAGATTATTACATTTCATATCTTGAGTTATATTTTGATAGTCAACAAGAATTTTTTTCTTAATAGATGATAATGAGGAACTCTATGGCAAATTATCAAATTATCAGACACTGGGCTTCCCTCCTGGATAACAGGGAACCATCTCTTCTCTTCCAAATCTTGCATAGTGAGTCAGGAGGAGTCAGGTCACTCCCAATAATGCATGAGTTAACAAGGAGTTGAAAGACCAGTTATTACCTATTTCAGATTAGTTTTATCTCATTATATTGTTAACTAGTAGCCCTGCATGAATCCATATGCCAGTAGCTCTCTGCCAGTAGCTCTCTGCTGCCCTCCTGTAGCTCTCCGCCCACTGCCCTGCCCTCCTGTCGCTCCCCCCACCCCCTTCCTCTCTCCTCCCCCCTCATAGCTTGCTGCCCTGCCCCCTCCTGTAGCTCTCAGCTGCTCCCTTGTAGTTCACTGCCCCACCCTCCTGCAGATCCGTGATCCCGTCGTTATGCCTCAAGGCGGTGTAATGGTTAATTAGCAAATCCTCTCTTATTATATAAGATTTTTAGGAGAATTCTTATTTAAAATCTTAAGTATTTCACTCATTCGCTCACTCATCCCCCAGGTAACAATAAATCATGGCACAAAAGGTAGGGGTCCAGTGTCCTTTAACTAGTTATCTGTTCAGAAGGCTATCTGGGCTTGGGGTAGTATAAATTATATTCTGTGTTTAATGAACTACAAAAGATCAGTCATTGCAAGGGCCTTAGAACTGTCCTCTGTACCTCTAAGTCAGTAGGTAGAGGGGTGGGGCCCAGGAACCTGCATTTTCACAACCTCCCCAGGTAATCTTGAAGCACCCCTAAATTTGGGAACCAGACTGGTATAGAACACATTGCTATTATAGCTGAAGTCAGAAGTCAGTCCGTCTGGAACCAGTCAGCTTTGCTGTGTTGCAAAGAAACCTGCATATGCACCTTTTATCAGTCAAGGTACAAGCAGAAAACAGGGCACACCAATTATGATAACTTGAAGGGCTATTTGCAAAGAGGTGGGTAGGGCACAGAAAAGCCACAAAGCTTAGTGCAGTCCTCTGGGCTAATAATGAGGGGGATATGGGTAGGGCAGGTTCTTCCCGCCCCAAGGCCTGACAGCGGGAGGTGAGGGATGGATACCTGACTCTGGGACAGAGTGCTGTTGGGTATCACTGCCTGACAGGAGCGGTGACCATCACTTAAGGGCCACGGCCAGTCTGAGCGACCCTGGAGGGAATAGTATCCTAACCTCACTCTCTCTCCCCTCTCTCTCCCTCCAATCTGTGGGCACTCCCCTTGCTGAATCCGCCTAGAAACCAGAGGCAGAGGGGCCCACAGAGGCAGAGCACAGATGTCAGGTTTCTGGGATCAGAGCAAAGCAAAGAAGGGTGAAGAGTATTTGGAGCCAGAGGACCAAAGGGAAGATGCCTGGAATAATATCTCTAAAGAAACCATACCAGGGAGCGTCAAACCTTCATCTTCACGACGGACAGCAGCATTCCACATGCAAATGATGAAGCGCCTGCCATGCCCACTCATGAAAGCACCTGGTGGTACAGGTAACTACAGAAAGGTTACAACTTCACCAAGGAAGTCTTTCAAAAACAAACTCACAAATGTACTTATTAAATATTTACTGAACACCAATTCCATGAAAGACACGGCATTTTACTTTAGCCTGCAGTCTTTTATGTTAAACTCAATAGGGCTACTGCTAAGTGGTCATCAGGTTTAGTGAAGTGCCCTGTCACTATCTTTTTTCTAAAAGAAGCAAAAATAACTGTACAACATAAAAAAAAAAATCTCAGATTTTTAAAGTGGAAAAAACATTTAGCTTTAATTGCATGCACTCATAGCCTTACAGCAGAAGTGACCCTTACTTTTTCTTGATAAAATACTTGATTTTCCAATTGGGTTTTACCTCCATATTATCAGACAATCAAAGGCACAATGTGCCGTCAGGTGGCCTGAAACAAATGGGTTGAGGGATGGATTTATCCCATCTTTCAACTTCCACCAACTAGTGTTAGTTCCACTAAATTTAAGAAATTCTCAGGAGGCATTATGTTTGATCACCATGCTCTACTCTATGGTCACCTGCAGTGGGTGCCCAGTAACTGGCTTTTAACTCTACCCGTCTGTCTCCGAGTCCACCCACTTCAAAGCAGCGGTTTCCTGGGCTCTCTGGTCGACCACGTTGGCTGTCCATGTGGGCAGCGGTGTGGGCCTCCACGGATGCCCCAGGTGATTTCAGACACACAAAGTAGAATTATAAAATGAGCACCTTACTCCTTTTTAATATTTTTCAAGCCTCTCAAACACCACTCAGCTGGATGTCGCATGTCTGCAAAAGCCCTATCTTTAACACCTGCTTACACCCTTCTTCATCAGAGAGGGGCAGCCTTGGGCCGGAGTCTATTACAGGCAAGGGCATCTATGAGAATGTGGTAACACTCTTCTTTTTACATATATGTTGTAATGATTCTCATGTATTTATATCAAGTGATACTGGTTTACTACTTGAGGAGGTCATATAAAGTTTCTCTAAAAAAACAAATTTGGTTTAGAACAAAAAATCAATCTTAGGGAATTATACAAACAATATAGGTGGCACATAGATATGGTGAAAATCGTACAGGTGGTATACAAATGATTAAAGTTTGGAAAGCATTGATCTAATGCTAAGTATACCTCACTAGTCAGAGAAACCTAGGTTTTAGTTCCAATTGCTTTCAAATAGGCAATAATGACTAATTTTATTGCCTTGTAAATAAAGAATTTTTCATTGAAGGTAGTAGCTCTTCTGAAAGTGGCAGCACAAAGAGTATAAAAACAATTTAGTCAAATTGCTTTGTAATCTGAATCCTATCTTGTTCATAGAATAACAGAGATGCTTGTGATACATTATTAAAATTAAGGTCTAAAGATTTATATACACTATACTATGTAGAATGAAAACCTGGGAGAATATAAATAATGAAGTGAGGGGAAGATAAGCTAAATGCTGTACTTTCATCAGGTCTAACGAGGGGGCGGTTGGCAGTCACCGAGATGTGGAGAGAAAAACCTTTACAGGAGCCCTTCATTGAGAGTGTTCAGGGCCGTCCAGGCAGAATAAATTACCAAGGCAATCTGTCACGGTACATGAATCCTTTTCATGTCAGCCTAGTAAAAATACTGCATATTCTGTGTACTGATCTGGGAAAACACTGTCAACAGTCGCCTCCTACATGAACTGTAAATCTCCTAGACATTTTAGCTCAGCCCTCTTTCATCTCAAGTCACCCCAAATTCTATCCTCCTGAAACATGTACACTTATGTTCATGTTCCATTCAAGTCAAGGCCTCAGGAAACGCGAAATCAACCAAGGTATGGTGCCTGTTTTCTTCTTACAAACATGCGAGTGAGGAAGCTGAGTGCTTGGGTGCACTCACTTGCACCCACTTCCATGCACACCTGCATGTCCCTGCTCCCTATATCCCCACCCCCCTAACCCACCCAGTGGGCAGAGCTGGAAACTAATGCTGCCCAGCCCATTCCAGAAAGACGTGTTTGAAACAAAGCCTTCTGTGCTTCTGAGCCCTTACTTACGCTTGTTTTGCTAAATGCCACATATCAGCAGACCTCTTTCTGGGGCTGGGCCCTTTTCCTATGCAGTCTGCTGTTTACTTGTTTTAAAAATATACCCACAATGTATCTATTGTTCTCCATTCACTATATAATTATATGATACATTGGTAAGCAACTGCCCCTCAATGAATAAAAGTGCGTTTACAAAAGAATAATCAGAGTTGCCTGGCACAGGGAGCAGACCTTGCCCAGCAACAGCTGATGTACGCGGCAAACACAGAGTCGTCAGCATTCTGCCCTTGCTAGATGGGCAAGCAGTCAGAATTTGCTAATTCTCATTTTAGCCACATAAGGTAGAGGCATGCTATTTTATACTGTAAGTGAATATTTTTACTTAGTTGCTAGAATTATAGGAAGTAAACAGACTTTAATTTTACTCAAGTCCTAAAGTTTATATTCAAATGGAATGGTTTTAAACATGCCATAAGAGATAGCTGATTTTAGGGGTAGAAGATTCATACAACATAGGATTTGAACCTATAAATCCTACCTAATAAAATGGTAATATGTAAATTACCATCACTCCGCTACGCCCACGATTGGGCCAGAGGGAGGCGCAGGGGGCGGGACTCGGGGTGGCCGGGGTAGCCGATTGGGCCGGCAGGACGCTGAGCTCGCGCCCGCCATGGCTGTGCTGTGGAACAGAAGGGGCCTCTGGGGCAGCGAGCTCACGTCCCGCCGTGGACCATCAAAAGCAGGGGAGCTGGGTGCCTGTCTGCTCCGGCACCAGGCCTTTCAGAAGCCTCCGGCTCTGGCACCAGCGGACAGGCACCCAGCTCCCCTGTGATCGAAAGCGAAAGCGTGTAGGGGACCCTACATGTGCATGATTCAATCATGCACTGGGCCTCTAGTATAAGTATAACAAACATTAGACAAAATGGGTCAAGATGCTTCTGAGACTCCAGTTTTACAGAGACTTATTTGAGGGGAAAGGGCAAAATATGTATTTATGTTTTAGGGTCTTCCAAATCATATCTGTATTATACATGTTTTTAGGTGTCTGTTCCCTTTGCTTGGAATCTGTCCTGCCAACAGCTCA
The DNA here is from genome assembly GCF_951640355.1 of Cnephaeus nilssonii. NCBI lineage: Eukaryota > Metazoa > Chordata > Mammalia > Chiroptera > Vespertilionidae > Cnephaeus > Cnephaeus nilssonii. The sequence continues at coordinate 35,778,375 of NC_137080.1, read as the reverse complement.
GCAACAAGCCATGTGACCAGAACTTATCCAGCAACAGATGATTGGACAGGAGTGAACAACTGAACCAAAGGAGGGCCACCCCTATATCCTGGCTAGGTACCTACAAATTGTCTGGTTTGGCTTAAAAAGAAACATTAAACCAATCAGATAAATTCTGCTAGGAACTGGAAATTAAAAATTGGGGAGGCGATTACCAGTTAAGTTGTGGGTTGCTAAACTGACAGCAATGCCTTTTTTTTTTTTTTTTAATTTGGGGGAGTAATAAGCAGAAATAGCTGGACTAGGTATCCACAAAACCTTCTGCTTCCCAAAAGACATTTTGGGTAGAACATTTCTGAATGACTGCTCTATCTACACTAATAAAAGAGTAACATGCTAATTGACCATACCTTTGTGATGCCCACCAGCCAATCAGGAGTGAGTATGCAAATTAACCCACCATCTTTGGTGAGTGGCGGGGTGGGACACTTGTGTTGTCGCCATGGCAACAATGCAGGCGTTCCGCACCACCCCAGCTGCTCCGGGCCTCTGGGCAGCGTGGGAAGGTGGAAAGGCGGCTCCAGCCAGAGCGAAGGTGGTGCCAACAGCCAGGGGAAGGAAGGCCCATTCTTGCACGAATCTTCGTGCATTGGGCCTCTAGTAAATACATAATGCATATTATTCACCGAGGGAGAACATTTGAGAAAGAAATGCATGTACATAATTCCTTGGTGAGTGGTGCAGAAAGTAGAGGCTGGTGTTTGGTCCATCTGATGCATGAAGCCTACGGCCTGACACCTGCTGGCTCTCCAGGCATCACAGGTGACAGCAGAAGCTGTAGCCTTGAAACTAGAGCACAAAGGAAGAAACATATGTGCCAGTTCCCAGGGATCATGTCCCAAGACCTCTGCACCCAAGCCCCAACTTGAGGTGTGGAAGGTGCTCAAACATGCCTGTGAAACTCTCTGGGACTGAAGTTGGCCCAGGAGCAGCCTTGGGTGGAAGTCAATAGGCTTAGAGTTGAACTGGTTTTAGTGAAAAACAGAGAGCAGCTGCTCTCAGCACTGTATCTAAGCGAACAAAGGGAAATTTTGAAGAACAGGCCGTGACTGACTGACTGGGTAGGAGGAGTGGGTGCCAGGGCCTCGGAGAGGAGGCAGGGCAGATGGTGATGCTTCAGGGGAGCAAACAGAAATGCCCACAGCAGAACCCTGAGACTCTTTCACCTAAATGGGTGTGTTAATGGCTCCCATGGAGCGGGCAGAAGAGAGCTTAACACATATGCCTCCGTCTACTGTACTGGCTGTAAATAAACCATGTGTTTGTCTGCACCATCTGCTTAGTGTGCACTTTGTGGAGCTGTGAAGAGAAAAAACCATTTGGGGCCAAATGGCTGGAAATACTTTAGTTGTATACTTAGGAACCAAGTATGCTTACACAGCTAAATTATTACATTTCCTTTAAAGTGGGTAATTAAATTTAAAATGCTTTCTATTGGGGGTGGGGAGTGCTGGACAGTAGGAGGCCACACAGCTTTCCAAAGGTCAAAGAGCAGGTCACGGGCACAGAATGGGGCTGGAGACAAGTCTCCTACCACTGAAGTTATTCAATCTTCAGTTAGTCACACTTCACCAGTCTCAGCCACGAATTCTTCATCTATAAATGAGGCGTGTGTCACTCATCTTCTTCAGAGTGGCATTAACTCATGTCTAAAATATGAAGTTTTTTAGCTAAAAGTTATTATGATTATACTAAATGTTTTTATGGAGCTGCTCATGCCCTCTATAAAGTATTGGGTATACATTACATATGACTGTTGGCCTCATACACACATTGAGATTGCTCATTGCTCTTTTTTTTTTTAGTTTCTTAAAATTATGTAAATAATGTAATTAATTCATTCATGATACAACTATTTACTGAGCATATAGTATGTTCTAAATCCTGGGCTAACTGCCTTCAAGTACAATTATGTTCTAAAAGCAAAGAATATTTTGCAAGCAATTTAATGTTGAAAACACAAATTCAACTGTGTTTTTTGGAAATTATTTGTGTTTTCAACATTAAACAGTTCACAATATTTAAAATTCTAGATTTGTGATTATCTAAAGTTTAGTGAATTGAAAGAGTTCAAGGAGCCTCCTCACTTTTCCCAAAGCCCAATAGCAGCAACTTTACATAGATAGTATACACACGCCCAGAGAGCCACCAATGTAAAGAAAACTCTAAAACAGCATGAGCTAACCACCTGGTTTGTGAAATGCAACTTTGAAAGAATAACCACACTGTGTTAGTATGTCCATTTACAAACTATGTTTCAGGATGCTGAATTTTGACTCTCTCAGAATTTGTTTGGAAGAAAGAAGAGGTCATAAGTGCAGTGGTCAGAGATAGTGCTGTGCACTCAGACAAACCCCTACACCGTAATGTAACAGCAGGTCTTGAATCAGCTATCTTACCTCTCTAGGTCTCCATTTTCTCATCTACAGAATGGAGATAATACTACCTATCTCGCAGAATGTCAGGAAGTGTCAGTTAAAACAGTAAAGGTCTTAGTATATGTTAAGGACTCAATGAATGTTAGCTATTACAGAGATCTTCGCTGTGTGGTAACGGAATTTGCATGGAAGCCAGAGTGTCATCAAAGAGGTGCTACTGAAACTGGAACATGGGTTGGGGATGGGAAGGGAGACCTGGATACTTCTAAGTTCCCACAGCAGCTCTGCCAAGCTTGCTATGTGAAAGCACAGAGGTGCCAAGGCACTTGAGGGAGACGGATAGTCCTCCTTCTCTGAGCTGAAGGAGAGCGTGCAGGCTGACCTGGAAGCAGCACTAGCAAACCTTCACTTCTCATCACATCCCAACATGAGAGTGCCTCAGCGCCATCTTGATTTATGTTAACGGTAAAGAGAAAGCACAATGTTGGCTCCGGAGGAGTTTAAAAACTAAGGGGAAATATGGCACTCCAACGATGTTTTTCAACTCTATTCTTATTAAACACTTTATAAACAGGTCAAAATGGTGGGGAGAAAACAAACCCTAACTCTTGTGTAAGCTTTCAGAAATGAATTTGGTTTTATGAATTAAGTTTTGTTTCTAAAGACAAAAGTGGGAAGGAGAATGACACAGCCACATTCCACTGTCCAGACTCTAAAGAAAAACAAAACAAAGTAAAACTGAAACATGAAAATATTTTTTTTTCACTGCAAGCTTTTGGAATTTCCAGGAGAAGGGCAAACATATAACTAGAACTATGAATTTAATGCAGGTAAATTTTGATTTTCCCTTTAAACTAAAGGTTGAAAATAATTAAGAACCCAAAATGGAAAAAAAATCATGCAAAAATCTGTGTATACATAGTATATAAAATCTTTATGCAAAACTGAATATACATAGTACATAAAAATGTGTACTATGTGAAGAATTAAATTAAGAAAATAGAAACCCAAATTATGAATTTCACTCAGTGACAAAAATATACTCAAAGATTAATGCTAAACAAAATAAATATTTAAAAATATCTATTTGCTTTGAGCCTTCAAAACAATTCCAGCTTTTTTTAATAACAAAAACTAGTGGCCTGGTGCACGAAATTCGTGCATTGGGGGGGCGGTGTCCACCCTCTCCATTCTGGAACCCCTCAAAGGATGTCCTACTGCCGGTTTACAGGGATCGGACCTAAACCGGCAGTCAGACAGTCAGACATCCCTCTTGAAATCTGGGACTGCTGGCTCCTAACTGCTCACCTGCCTGCCTGCCTGCCTGATTGCCCCTAACAACTCTGCCTGCCGGCCTGCTTGCCCCCAACTGCCCCGCCATCAGCAGCCTGCACACCCCCAAATGCCCCCTTGCTGTCCTGATCACCCCCAACTGCTCCCCGTGCCAGCGTGCTTGCCCCCAACTGCCCGCCCTGCCAGCCTGCTCGCCACCACCTGCCCTCCCCATTGGCCTGCTTGCTCTCAACTGCCCCCCTACTGGCCTGCTCACCCCAAACTGCCCCTCCTACTGTCCTGATCACCCCCAACTGACCCCCACTGACGGCCTGCTTGCCCCCAACTGGCCCCCCTGCTGATCTTCTCACCCCTAACTGACCCCCACCACCAGCCTGATCACCCCCAATCTCCCCCGCATCAACCTGATCACCCACAACTGCTGTCCCATCCTGGCCTGATCACCACAACTGCCCTCCCCTCTTGGCCTCTAAACTCCTCTACCTTGGCTCCACCACCATTGCTTTGTCCAGAAGAACATCCTGAAGGTCTCCTGGAAGGTATCCCAGTCTAATTAGCATATTACCCTTTTATAAGTATAGATAAGAAAAATGGCAATAAAATAGAGACAATTTTTTCAACTAAAATGAATACACTCAAATCCTAGGTGGCAGAAATATAAGCTAGAATTTGACTGCTAAATATAGGAGTGCCGAGAATATCTGAGTTCCCTACTTTCAGAAAATATATGACATATAATTCCTGGACAATCTCAACATGGAAGGTAGATAAATTAGTAAGTTCACAGTTTTGCATGTGTGTATGTATGTATGTATGTATGAGCTTTAAAAAGATTTACCACGAGTCTTCTTTGAAGAGTTGGCCTGCCCTAAACAGAATTTAATAAACAAAGTTAATTTTGATACTATTCAGTAACACAACTATCTCGGAATGAGACTTAGAAAATGGAGAGTGATTCAGTCCACGTTCGGTCAGGGCAAGACCGCCTTGCTATCTGGGAACGGAAGCAGTGTAGCCAGAGCCGTGCCTCCTGCAGTCTGTAAACTGTTTAAACACCTTATCAAATAACAGAGAAAACCACCATGTTGTTTTTATTTGCATAGAAGCAGACCTGCACACTGGATTAGGAGGAACTGAAAATTTATGGTTTTAATTGTCCAAAATGTCTTTCAATTAAACCTAATGTTCATTCTAATAAAAAATTTATTACAAATAAACATTAACACCTAACAAAATTCTCCATTAAACCAGTATAAAAAAATAAATCTGGGTAACCACTCTCTCTCGTTGTTGAATAATTAAGTGCTCCTATTTGCTGAAATTCAACATGTTGTACAGTTTTAGTATGCTAAAATATGTATCTGGTGGAAAAAAATACTAGAATAAAATAGTCCCCAAACCAGAGACAATGGGTCATCTCTAAGTGGTAGAATTTCAGCAAAGAAGTTATAACCTTTTCTTAGTGTTTCTAATTTTGCTAATTAGCTTCCTACAATAATAAATGTTGTATTTATTGAGCACATATTATATAACAGGCAGTATGCAGGATGCTTTTATTTTCTCACAGAATCCTCACTGCTCCAGGAGGTAGACAGCATTATTACCTCTGCACATGTGGAAGTGGAGACCAAGGCAACTCATATTTGAGGGGTAGGGACTTGAACGCAGACGTGTCTGTCTCATAATCATTCTATTACAACTGAATTTCATTTGTGGCCAGAAAACAACACCTTAAAAATAAATGAAAATGTTCCATAGCCAGGTGAAGAGCTAAACAAAGGAGATATACCTGTAGGCATTTATGTTTAAGATTTTTGTTACATACTCCATACATGCCTTTATGATTTCTTTTTATATTTTCAAAATTTATGGTATTTATTTATTTGAAAATAAAAGGAATTTAATCAAATCTTATATGATAAAACCAACACACTAGGCTTAAAGCACCAATCATATTTACACAACTTCCTCTCAGTTATCTATAACAGACAACTCCTCATTGATTCTAACCTGACCCTGAAGAAGTAAGTAAAAAAAAAAATAAAAAAAAATAAAAAGAGTCTTCCCTTTTGAGAGGGATAAAATTAGGTCTCAAAGAAAATGGCACTCCACATGATATTGAAGCCTCGACTTCTTACTGGTTAAAATTCCCAACCAAGTACACCACCAATCAAAGAAATCTAAGTTAAAATAGTCGAGTATCATTTTTCACCTATAATTTGGACAAAGATGATAACCAATTGAAAAGCATTACCATAAGAGTATTGAAAAACTGGCCTCATTGAAAACTTTTACTAGAGAGTGGTTAGGCATTAAATGTGGATCAAATTTCAAAATGTGCAAACTCACTGACCAGCCAATTCTCCTCCTAGGGACTTATTTTAAGGAGAAAATTAAGTATATAAAGATACATGCTGCAGTGTCAGCTGCTCAATGCAGTACTGCTTATAATGTAAAACCAGTAATGATCTAAATATCCACTGACAGGGGATTTTGCAGCTGTATCTCCACAATTTAGCATAGTTTCTACTACATGTAGGACTAACTATAAATATCTGGTGAATGAATGGTAAAATGAATAAATTAAAAAGATATAGGTATACAACTGAATTTTATGCTGGTATTAACATTTCTGATGTAAAGTTATTTTCAAAAACATAGAAAAGAGCTCATTATCATTTCATTAAGTGATCGAAACTGATTCACAGACTGGCCTATATAGTACAATCTCATTTGCATAAAATTGTGTGTATGTCTACCTGTGTATAATATGTGCGTAGGTGTTTGGAAAGATAGTGTAGGTGGGATTTGGAAATTTTTCACTTTTTATATTTTTGTATTATTTGGTTTTAGAGAAATAATAGCTATATAGTTTCTATTTGGTTGAGAAGAATCCTATTCTTAAAATTTTTATCCCAACCACTCAAGGTATAGAGAGGGTAATATTTAAGACAATTACTTTACTGTTGATTTTTCAAATATTGCTGTGCTAGAAGTTCTCTTTTTTTGTCACTTACTCCTATAACATGCCCAACACAGACGGGACACGAGGCACATCTGTTTTAAAACACTTGTAATCAATGCCTTGGTACCCATTACACTGAAGAAAGAATGTGAGTGCATGACAGTTCACTATTTTGACTTTCTCTGTCCAGGACCCTTCTGAACCCAGCCTCGTTAACTTTCTGGCCGACCCTCTTAGCCCAAGGATGCTCTCCTGGGCTGTGTGCATCCAAGTGCATTCACCAGCAATGGACTCCATCTGTCAGCTCCATGCACAAAGACCTCAACTTATTTGGTAAAGAAACACTGCTTTTTTGAATTCTGACTTGAGTTCAAAAGTGGACAGTTTATATTAATAACAAATAGTTTCTGGTAATTTTCCTTTTCTTTCTTCTTTTTTTTAAAATATATTTTATTGATTTTTTACAGAGAGGAAGGGAGAGGGATAGAGAGTTAGAAACATCGATGAGAGAGAAACATCGACCAGCTGCCTCTTGCACACCCCCCACCGGGGATGTGCCCGCAACCAATGTACATGCCCTTGACCGGAATCGAACCTGGGACCCCCCAGTGCGCAGGCCGACGCTCTATCCACTGAGCCAAACCGGCTTCGGCCTAATTTTCCTTTTCAATCCAGGAGAAAATACAAGCATCCCCTATAAACAAATGACAAAGTGTCTCTCTTTGGATTCAAGCAAGAGAAGCACTGTCTGCTTACAACAGTGCTGGGCTGCGATTCTGGCCAGCCTCTGAAAGCAGGAGTCAGCGCCAACAAACGTTACATCTACGCACATGTACTCTGAAGAATCAGCAAACCGTGAGAATGGCAGAGAGAGCACATATGAGCTGATGACTGACAAGCTGCCTCCTCTGGATGCCATTTATCTGAATTACAGAAATTTGGTGAAATTTATCTCATGCCATGCCAATGCACGGGTTCATCAACTCAAAAATAAGCTACATATTTTGGTATTGTAGTACTTTTCCCAAAATAATCATGCACAGAGTGAGAGCAAGATGGAGGGCTGAGAGAAGAGACAGAACGCTGGAATAAGACATACATCTGTTACTTTCCTCCTTGCAATTCTTAGGTTCAATCTGAATTCAGGGGGGCTCTGAGGACAGCAATAGCACCCACCCAACATGCAAAGCATTCTAAATATCTCAGGCATGAGAGCGGCTGGCTTGACCCGATCAAGCTAATTATGGCTTTAATGTTGTGAACCCTCTAAAAAGGCGCCATTATTCAGGGGTGGGCAAAAGTAGATTTACAGTCGTAATACAAATAAATAATATAATAATTAATAAATAATACAAGAATAAACTTTGTGTTTCACATGCTCACAACTGGAAACTTACTTTTTCCACTGCTGTATATGAAGGCAACCCTACTGGGGATGAGCTTTGAGTTGTGTTTTCAGTGGTGGTGACAGTTTGTAATCATGTTTGTGGGATGCTGTACCACTCATTTACAAGATGCATGGCCAGCCTAGGGTCTGTATTGTTCAATGCCCACAGGCCTCCCGAGAAAGGAGCCCAGACCATGGCCCATCTGAGGAGCCTGCGTTCATCATGGTTCCGAGTACTTGATCTTTCGCCTGGCTGCGGCCACTGATGACTAGTTTTCCCTGATGTTATTGTCATGTGCCTCGTCTCCCTGAGCTGTCTGTATCTGAGCCACAGCTATTTCCTGAGGGATATAAAACTCAACAAACTGCAAATAAACAGTACAAAACATGATCTCATGCTATCATGCTCCTGTTTCTCTAAATTGTAGCATCGTGGCAGCTCCATGCTTTACAAATATCATTTGATACTCATTTTTTCCCTGTCAGTTACTTCTTTCCCTTGCTTTTACCTTTCGCCCACCAGCTCCCTCTCTTGCCTAGCTCTATCCCTCTTGGACCACCCCGCAACTCCCTACCAGGATTCTGGCTCTCAAACTCACCAGGCGACAAAAGTGTTCTTGTAAAGTTCACCACCAAGTTAACCTCCCTTGTTCTCAAGAGTTTAACACTGTCAGTGTTGTCTCTGAGTCTTGGCTATGTTAGATCATCTTCTGCCCAAATTGCGCCTCTCTGTTTGCTCATTTTAGTCAGAGGCACAGATATCCTCCCAGGCCCAGACACTCAGAATGAGTCTTGTCTCATCTCTTCTTTCTCATCCCCTACATCCAGGTAGGTTGCCACCATCATCCCTGGAGATTCGGTCTTCACAAAGGCTTATAGCTTATCAAGATTTAATACAGAAAAAATAACTCCCTCAAAGGGAGTCAGTAAACGATAGTACCATATACAAATATATCAGTATGGGTCCATTCATTTTAATTAATTTCTGTTCCTGTCGAAGTCATTCAAACTCTTATTCCAGTATTTAAAGCCTATTATCTGGATTCATTTTGAGTTTCCAACTAGATCATAGATTCTGAATTTAAATATTCTTTCCTCTCTGAACCTTTCTTTTAAAACAGCACTTGAACCACTGTCCCCAAGACCTTACCCAGATTAAACTGAGTTTTAGCCATTCCAGCAACCCCTTTGGAAGAATTTTAATTAGTTTAACAGACACATATGCATTGCAGAGCTTTTATTCCATTCCCATTTTCCTACTTCTTTATTTTCTAATTTGTGTTGTTTACTCATTTCTCCAACTGCATGAGTTCATGTCATGATATGGACAGTTAGTGACCAACTGATTTCAGCTCATTACTAATGATAGGTTAGTCTCACCTCCCCCATCTTTTTTTACACACAATTAAAACATTAAAATATCATTTCCACACACTCACCCTTGGTGTCTCCTCCAGAGGGTCTGCTGAAGAAAGAGTTATTAAGAGTATTTAAAAGTCTCATTTCAACTCAGGAGCAAGAAACTCATCTAGCCCTGACAAAAACAGCTTAAGGATAAATTCCAAACACCAAGTGTTATTTTCTTCATCCCACAAACCCAGGAATATTACACAGTTGTGACACAAGCTTGGATGATAGTCCACAGTGATCAGATGATAGCTGTTTTCATTGGTTTCTCGTTAAATTGGGGCTATGAGCAGCAGCATGCTCAAATTAACCTCAGCAATAGAGCTCAAATTGTATCATACAAGGCTCACTTCATAAACCTCAGCTATTTTCCTACTGAAGAGATGTTGTATTAAGTCAATTCTGTTTATACAACCATTATGCATTTATATTTTCTGTAAAGATAACTGAGACTTTTATGAAGAATGAATTGCACACAAAATACTATCTGCCTTAGAAAAATGCCCAAACACATTTATTTTAAAAACAAAAAACAAAAATAACCAGCCCAACTAAAACAAGTGGTATACAGAATTCTCTTTTGCATGGTAATCTTAATGAAGGAAGAAAAATTAATATTAATGTTAGGAAATGACCAGAGAAATAGATTAACTGCACCTTACAGTAATTAAACTAACACCGTATTTACTATAGAGCTTAGGATATTTTAGCTTGGATTTAAACTATGGTGTAACTTAAGGTATAATATAAATTATAACAATCTAATTGAGTAGACAAAAATACCAACATTCATCCATTCACTCACTGAGTATGTACTGAGGGTGCTTTTAAAGATAGCGGAATATGAAAAGACACTGTCTCTACCAGCTTAGAGTCTTAGGAAAAACACACACACACAACCATAGAAACAACATTGTCAAATGCTGTACTTATTCAATGTGCTATGCTAGAAAACAACAACATTTAAGAAGCTGGAAGATCATAAAACGGACAAGGTAAAGATCTGTTTATACTGACCAGGGTCATCTCCAGGTCAAGAAGCAGTATCTACAAAATTATCTTATATATGTTAAACAACAACAAACAGATCAGATTGTATGGAAAAGGGTTAGAAAAAGAGACTCATCCAGAGGTTAACCATGATTAATTACCTCTGGGAAAGGGAGTGGAAAGGACAATGGTAATAAATAAATAAATAAAAACTATGTTTTTACTTTATATACCTTTGTTATTGTCTGAATTAAAAAATATATGTTCATGTAATACTATGTAATAAAAGCCTAATATGCTAAGTGTTCGGTCATCTGGTCATCTGTTCAACCAATCAAAGCGCAATATGCTAATGATATGCTAAGGCCATTCAACCTCTCGCTATGGCATGCCCTGGCTACCAGGGGGCAGTCGACCGGTCAACCAGTCACTATGACATACACTGACCACCAGGGGGCAGACGCTCTGACTGGTAGGTTAGCTTGCTGCTGGGGTCCGGCTGATCAGGACTGAGTGAGATGGGCTGGACATGCCCTGGAGCCCTCCCTCAATCCCTCCCTGGCTGGCCAACCTTCCGTGTTCCTCCCTGGCCCCGATCCTCCCTGGCCCCGATCATGCACTGGTGGGGTCCCTCGGCCTGGCCTGTACCCTCTCACAATCTGGGACCCCTTGGGAGATGTTGAAGAGCCGGTTTCGGCCCGATCCCACAGGCCAGGCCGAGGGACCCCACTGGTGCACGAATTAGTGCACCAGGCCTCTAGTACTTCAATAAGGAAGAAATAATATTAATTGAAGCAGACAGTGGAGGAGCAGCCAGCAAAGCAGACTGAAAGCTGAGCAAGAAGGAGAAGGAAATTCAGAAGGGGGTGAAAGCCACTGGGGAAGTGTTGAGAGGGAGGGCTAGTCAATCAAGACCTTTTAACAGAGGTGGAGGAGGAGGACCCAGGAAAGGGCATATTAGGAAGCAGGAGGACTTTCTAATTTGGCATGTGGCTGTTTCAGGAATGGAGACTGCAGCAGGGTGAACATGGGGTGCAGATTAAATACCACAGGATAGGCAACTTGCATGAGCAAAGTGAACCGGGAGCAAGAAAATTATGTTGCCGTCTCTGGTTTTCCATGTTGCCAAATGAGTACAGGAGAATACTTGTTCATTTTGCAAATATCAGTAGTACAAATGTGATCATGAATTACAACCAACACATGTAGCCACAGACTGTGGGTATGGGGACCCATGAAGAACCAGACAGACTGCCTAGGAACCATTGACAGGATGAGTGCTTCTCAGCTCCAGCCCCACCAATGGCTACTAAGAGGCCATTGGCCCGGTGTGGCCAGGTTATCCGATTTTTAAAGAGAAGCCATAAATCTGAATTTTTAAAAATGTGAATATCCTGACTTTTAAATGCTGGACTGAACTTTTAAAAAACACTGGAGTAGAGAAAATGTGTCTGTGGGCCACCTCTCACATTGTGACCCTTTACAAGTTTGACATTGAGGAGAAAATGTCAAGTAAGAATTGTATTCTTTTTCTCTCTCTCTCTTTCTTTTTTTTTTTTTTTTTAAGTTTTCACAAGCTAAGGGCAAAGAAATGATGGATAAAGACCACTCTCTCTTTCTTAATTTTTATTATAAAATTCTTCTTAAATTACAGTTTACATCAACATTATTTTGTATTAGTTTCATGTGTACAGCATAGTGGTTAGACAATCATATACTTTACAAGTATTCCCCCAATATTTCCAGTACCCACCTGGGACCATACATAGTATTGTAATGTTTTTGACTATATTTCCTATACCTTATATCCTGATGCCTATTTTTAACTATCAATCTGTACTTCTCAATCTCTTCACCTTTTTCACCCTGTCCCCCAAGCACCCTTCCCTCTGGCAACCATCAGTCTGTTCTCTGGTCTTTGAGTCTGTTTCTGTTTTGTTTGTTCATTTATATTGTTCTTTAGATTCCACATATAAGTGGAATTTGTCTTTCTCTGACTGACTTATTTCACTTAGAATAATACTCTCTAGGAGAATGGCTATCATCAATAAATCAACAAACAACAAGTGTTGGCAAGGATGTGGATAAAAGGGAACCCTTGTGCACTGTTGGTGGAAATGCAGATTGGTATAGCCACGATGGAAAACAGTATGGATGGAGGTTCCTCAAAAAAGTAAAAATAGAACTGCCTTATGACTCAGTGATTCTACTTCTGGGTATATATCTAAAGAAGCTGAAAACACTAACTCTAAAGAATATGCACCACTAGTTCACCACAGCATTATTTACAATAGCCAAGATATGGAAGCAACCCAAGTGCCCATCAACAGACGAGTGGATAAAAAAGCTGTGGTCCATATATACAATGGAATTAATATTACTCAGCTATAAAATAATGAAATCTTTCTTATTTTTTAAATATCCAATATTTGAACTAAAAAGGGCTGATTTTGCTTTCCTTTAAGAGTTGATGCACTCACATTCTCTGCTACTAAACATTTAATTGAAACTCTTGTATCATGTTACATAACAGAACTCAGCTAACTGTTACAAGGGAAGCACAAAATAAGGGGTAATTTTAAAAAGGAAAACATGAGGAAGGACAAGAAATTCTCACAGAAAATATATAAACACTCAAGTTGACTTTCAGTTTATCAAATTTCCTCCGGAAAGAACTTCCCATTTGCAGCTGACTTATATTATAACAACACACCCAACAATTGCATTAGAATGCTATTTTAATCAGTTCATCAGATCACTGTGCCTCAAGAACTGAAAGCCAGAAGTTCATAAAGTCACCAACTATGGTACAGAACATTCAGAAGTCAAATGCCATTTCTAACTGGGAAAATAGCTGGAAAATCATAGCATTTCCACAAAGAAAGGGTATCAACATGCAATATTATGTGAATACATGGTCTTTAAAAAATTTTTATTGCAAACTTTTGAAAATTGAAAAACATCCTATCTAATAAAGAGGGAATATGCTAATTGACCCTCATGCTGTCGCAAAGATGGCAGCACCCAGAGCCAATAAGGAGGGAATATACTCATTGACTGCCCAACCTCAAAGATAGCAGCGCCCACAGCCACAAGATGGTGGCACCCAGTCCCCTAAGCCCCACTGGGGAGGCAGACATGTGGCTGCCTCCGGAGTGCCCCAGTCCCCTCAGCTCCCCAGCCCCCCAGGGCCGGCCCGAGGCGCAGGTAAGCCTCAGATGGTGGCTGCCTAGCTGATGCCCGAGGCGCAGGCGAACCTCAGATGTTGGCTGCCCAGCTGTCCAGGGCTGGCCCAAGGGGCAGGCAAGCCTTGGATGGCAGCTGCCCAGCCGCCCAGGGCCGCCCGAGGCTCAGGTAACAAGGGCCAGCCGAGGCTCGCGCTGCCAGCAGTGGCAGCAGCAGAGACGTGATGGGGAGTCGCCTTCCCCTGATCGCCGGGTCGCCTCCTGCCCCTGAGGACTCCCGGACTGTGAGAGGGGGCAGGTCGGGCTGAGGGATCCCCCCTCCAGTGCATGAATTTTCATGCACCGGGCCTCTAGTCTATTATAAGATTCAAAGAAATCTATTTGGTGATGACTCATTTGTGATAACATCATTGGGCGGGTCATTGCCATAGAATCTATTTTAAGTTCATTCATTTTGCCCTGGTCCTCACAGTTGATTAAGGGGCAATTTGGATGATGGACAGATATTAGTGTTCCCATTTTCAAAGGATTTTCCTCCTGCCCAACTAATGCAATTTCAGGCATGTGAAAAGGGAACTCATGTGAAAGCTTTCCACACACCAGGCATAACTGTCTATTGAAATTTGGGGTAACGCCTGGACCCTATCAGGGATTAGAATAGAACCCGGTACAGCATCTTGTTAGCACTGGGTGAGGTTCTTGCCTATGGTTCCTTGTGTCTTTGTCTTTCTGTCTATAGAACGTTTCTCTGTCTCATGTCTATAGAACGTTTCTCTGTCTCATGTCCCTTATCTTCAGCTCCTACATAGTTCTGCTCCAGCCTGTCTTCCCCGTTCACTCTCTGTCTCATCTATTTCACCTTACTCCCTCTCATTCTTACTGTGGATTTTGCTTTGTATTTGCTTGGGTTTAGTTGTTTTAAATCGATGGTCTCTTGTTCCTTCCCCTTCCCCTCCCTGCCCTAAAAACTAGGTGGCCACAAAATGCACTCATACCCTTACCCCTAAGGTTCTAATTTGTATCAAGTTCACAAATTCACACACGGAACCAGCGTGTTTGTCATAAAGGATCTGTATTTTATACTTGTGATAAAGGAACTGTTTAAGTTTCCTGTATGCTTGAAAGCTCCTCCCAACTCCCACCTCTATGCATCGAAGGCATTCCTCAGATTGCCAGCCCGACATTAGCTCTGCTGGTCGTAAACCTGCCAGAAGACCGAGAGTCAGGAAGCGATGGACTCTGATGTGTGGGAACAGTGGTCCACACAACTTCCCGGGATCTCTCTGAGCAAGATCCAGACTGTTCTCTGTGCTTCCCAACAAGACAAAGAATCCACTCCACAAATCTTTGGGAGAACATCTTCTTTTCCACTTAGCTACCATGTTTTTAAGATCTTTGCTGAAAACAGATTTAACTGTCTCAAACAAACACCAGAGCGTTAGCTTATTTGCAATTATGCTTCCCACCCAAACATATTTGGCAACTGAAATCACATGGAGCCTCTGGGAGGTGGAGTACTTAGAGACAGCATCCTACAGGAGAAAGAGCACAATCTGTATGACTAGACAGACCTGGCTCAAATCCTAGCATTCTTTCTGTATAGCAGGAGACCAGGCAAGTTACTCGCCTTCTCTGACTTCAGCTTTTCCAGCAGTGAAATGAAGATGTCAAGACCTACCACACAGGATTCCTGTGAGGCTTAAATTCTGTGAGGTAGTATAGGAGAATGACAGCACAGCAGTAAACCACGGAGGGAGGGAGCGGAGATGAAGAACGTGCTCCCAGGCTCTGTTCCCTCAGCTGCAGAAGCGGACTCTGGTTCTGCCTTCCTGGTTCTTCCCCTCGCCCACGGTCCTGGGCAAATCATGATCCTGGCCCGGTTGGGGGGTATTGTATGATTCAGAATCAGGAGGAAAGGTGGGAGAGAAAGTGGGTCACAGTGAGGAAACATCTGTAAGGCTTTAAGGACCGTAGGGTGTGAGGGAAGCTGGGGAGGGGGAGAGGATGGATTTGCAGTACTGCTGCCGAGTCTCTCCCCTCTGTGCTGAGAAATACAAGTGCAGCATTTGCTATTTGGAAATTACTGTCACTGGACAGTATTTGTTTGACTTCAACATCATTGTGAAACTGGATTGTGTGGGTCTGGATGCATATGGGTTAGAGCGAGTATTACGTCAGTTTTATTATTACACAAACTTGGGAGTGGAAGTGGCCCATTGTGAAAGGAATGCAGGGAGGCACAGGGAGGCGGGTGACTGATGGTCAGAGGGTGAGGTGGGCAGCCAGGTCCCATTATCCATCCCTGATGCACTGATTCTGGTGAGTCATTAGCATTTGGTTTCAGGTCTTCCCTTGTAAAGTGGCAGGATGGAGGGCTATATTTTATGGCACACCAGTTGGCCCTTTAAAAGTTAGCTGGGAAGTATGCCAGCAGCTGAGTCCTTCCAACTCTGGCTTGTACAGCTCCTCAGAAGTATGTGTGGGCGTGCACACACACTCATCTACGTGTGTGTATATGCATGAATGTGCATGCATGCACACATTCTGGAGCTACCCCTGCACAAACCACTAAATCATTTAAAAAGAAAGCCTTCAAAAGGATCACCTGATCAATCCCTCTACATTTAATCAAGGATATCCCTGACTCTAAAAAGATAAGTAAACTTTCCTAAACTTCTCCACAGGATATGCCTCTCAAGTACAGCCTCCCAACAATGATGTAGCTGATACTCTGACAACTCTCATGATGGGCAAGCTCCTCTTTGACACATTTTAAACACCTGCCTGCATTCCCAATTCCTCTTACATTATTTTGTTTTTGCACAGAGCATGCCACCTTCTAACAAGTAAATAATTAACTTAGGTGTTAACATATACTGCTATTGTCTCTTCTCCTTTCCCTCCAGCTAGATAAGCTGCTTTGCGCACTGATTTACCCCAAACGCCTAGCTCACACCAGGCACTCGGTAAATATTTATAATTTGAAGCTGAATTCGTTTTAGTTTAACCTCTGATGAAATCACAAATTGATAGAGCCCGAAGATACTTAGCAAGGGCCCTTCAGAGGTGAGAAAACTGAGGCCCCCCGAGGGGAAGTGGCTGGCCAGGGATTATACAGTTTCCCAAGCCCTTATTCGTGTGCTTTCCACTTCACCTCAGTACCTCCATAAAGAACTCGATCCTGGGGAAATAGCTTGGGTGGGCGGTGGCCAATCTGCACCCATTAAAGCAAGAGTCAGAGAAAATAAGCTATAGCATTTATTTACAGAAGAGTAAAGCCTCATATAATAATAATAGTTTGTGCATCAGTAGCCGCTTTCATCTAAGGATCTCAGAGAGCTTATGAAATTCTCATCCCACAATGTGAGGTATCATTATCTGCTCTCAGTCAAGGAAGCTAAGAGACTGGCTGTCCTGTGGCCTATTGGAGGATGGTTCAAAGCTCTTTGGGATTACATATCCACTCCATAGTTTTCTGTTCCTCCATGTCCTCATCCTTATCAACATCAAAAACAGCTTGATAAAGCCCCAGCTGCTATAGTGACCTCCTCAGTTTGTTCTCTATTAGACACCCCTAGAATCATTCAGGACTATGCCAACTTTTAAGTCAGTGTATAGAGAAATGACACTGGGCATTTGGGGTATTCAAGGATGCAGTGCTTCCTTCCAGGTTACCAAGGAATGGCTGGGGCTCCCTGAGCTGGTCCTAGAGCCAGGCAGACCGCCAGGGCATCTGAGGTACGCAGCAGCTTTGGTAAGGCATTTTTTCTTTCCTCAGTTTACTGTCGTTGCCCCACATACTCTTTCTACCTGTGGAAGGTAAATCAACTCTGTTGGAATTTTTACCTACCCACACAATTATAGTGTTTACAATTACCCCTCAATTACTTAGGAACCACATTAAAGGCAAATTAGATTGAGTCAATGCAACAAGCCCTGTGGAGGGGCCCATTTAGATTTTGACCAGGTGGCATTCTGTCCTCTTTAGGGAGATGAAAGAAGCAGTGATTTCTGAATTCTAGTAATTCTCACCATAAAGCTTTCCCCAGGCCTCTTATGGCACAGAGGCAAGAGGGCTCACTCTTCTTTATGCTCTTGGCAAACAAACATGCCGGACCAGCCAGTGCAGCTAAATGGCATTGCTGCACACAGCCTCTTCGCCAGTGCCGAGTCTCCAGCATCGGGCTCAAGCTGAGGAACTCTGTCACCATTTGCTGTGTGCCCTGTGTGCTTCTGCAGTTCCTGGGGCGATCCTGCCAACCTTGCCCCTGGGCTGGGAGCTTTGTGGCTGAAGGGTTGGCCAGCATCCTTACCTTGCCTGCCCCTTGGAACAAGTGGAAGTCCTTACTGAACTCAGAATTTCCCCACGTGTTTTATGAGAGGCCCCTATGTGTGATACCTAAAGGAATAGTGTGAAAAAGGAACTCTGTGATCAAATAAGCTTGTGAAACTTGGGTAGAAAAATACATTAAATAACAGTGGTTCCTCAAAATATTAAAAATTGGAATACCAAATGATCTAGCAATTCCACTTCTGGGCATATATCCCAAATTAGTGAAATAGGGTTGAAGAGATACTAGTATTTGTACACTATGTTCAAAGCAACATTATTCCCAATAACCAGAAGTTGAAAGCAATCCAAGTGTGAACTTGGGTTGAATGGATAAACAAATGTGGTTTATCCATATAATTAAATATTATTCAGTCTTTAAAAAGGAGAAACATTTCAAGACATGATACTACATGGATGAGTCTCGAGAACATTATGCTAAATGAAATGAGCCAGCCACAAAAAGACAAATACTGTATGATTGCACTTATATGAGGTACCTAGAATAGTCACAGTCAGAGAGACAGAAAGTAGAATGGTGTTTGCCAGAAGGTGGGGAAGGAGAGAAGGGTGAGTTGATTAAGGGGTACAGAGTTTCAGTTTTTCAAGTGAAAAGAGTTCTGAAGATAGTTTGAGCAACAATGTGAATATACTTAGCATTACTGAACTGTAAACTTAAAAATGGTCAAATAATACATTTTGTGTTATGTGTATTTGACCACAATGAAAAAATACACGCAGCAGTCTTCTTTCCAGTAGGACTTCTCAGAGCCTTTAAATGCTAATGTGCACTGGGAACCCCCAAGAGGGCGATATACAGCAATCAGCTTTCCCAGCTTATCTTGCCACACAATTCATTTTTCACAGAGCATCTCATGGGACCAGTGTGCTTCAGAACACACTGTAGAATGAGCTACTAAACTGAAAACTGGTAGAAAATAGGCAAGCCTGTTTTTTACACTTACATAAAGGAAGGCAAGATTTCAGAGCCTCAAGCCATATTTTCAAAACAGTTTTAACTCACTATCATCCTCTGATAGAGGAGAATCACATTCTCTCCTCACCTGTATCACTTATCAGTTGCATGGTCTCGAACCAAGTCATTATTTCTTCTCCTCTGATATATGAGAATAATACCCACTCAATCTATCTCACTGGTTTGTGGTGAAATTCAATCTAAAACATGAAAGGGCATGAAAAGTACTGACTGGTCCTCAAAAATATTAGATAATTATTAAGTATTTAGGTTTATTAAGGTGCAGCTGACAACCTAAGGCAAGCATGAAGAGCCCCAAATATCTAGTGGGCACTAAACAAGCCCTAATAAGCATAGAGATGAAAGAGAAGGGGAAAAGAAGAACCATACATTGAGCACTTGCAATGTAGCAAAAAGAGAGACTGGGAGTCAGAAAACAGGTTCTAAAGCTGATTTTATTGCTGTCTGACCTTGCACAAGTCATTTAACCTCCCTGACTCTCAGCTTGCTCAGCTGTCAAATGAGGTAGTTGGAGGAGATCAAAGGTCACTTCCAGTTGAGTCTAGGAAATACTGAAATAGATGTGCCATGGTACTTTGCACAGCTCCTTCCTCAGACACTTCAGGGCCTGCCCTGTGCCTCGCTCCATGCTAGGACACAGAGTGGGCCAATCACTGTGCTCCCTGGTAAGCAAATAGAGAGTCACTGGCCTCCAGACCAGCATCAGAAGATGAGACACAGAAGCGCATCTTCCTACAGGCTCAGTGACTTTATGAACAGAAACTGTTAGAAGCTCAGCCACTGTTTGTCAACACTCTGACAGCCTTTCCTAGACACCCTCATGGAGGGGCAGAGTGTCAGTGGTGCAGAAAGATGGGAGAGGAGTGGCTGGAAAGGGACATTCAAGGAACCTGGGGAAAGAAAGTCTCTGGGGGAAATGGGATTAGGAGAGCCAGTTCCTACAAGAAGGAGCAGACAACTTTGAATTTGCTGTGTGCAGTGACAAAGGACTACTGGTGGTGGGCAAGGAGGTAAGGGGCAAGGTAAAAGTGTGCTCTTGTGACCAGACCACATAGAAGGTAGACTAGAGTCCTCAATGTGTGGCAGGGTGGTTCTGGGGGGAGGGAGTGCAGGGGAGAGGAGGTTGGGACAGTTTAAATAAAGGCCAGATGTTCAAGGCTTGCACCACGGTGGTGCTGATAAACAGAAGGGATGAAAGAGGTAGCTCTTGATAGAACAGGTGATAAAAAAATTATCAATCTATTAGATGCATGGAGTAAGAGAGCATGTTATTCTTAGCTTCTGGGGAGACAGGGAGAGGGAGAAGTTGATGATTACATACAATGGCTAAGGAAATAATGAGAGGAGCTAGAAATCAGTGGTGGTAGAAAAGGGATTTCAGTTTCTGTCACATTTAGACTAAAGATCTAAATGAAGATACTGAGTAAAAATGTCCAATGGAGAAAAAAGTATAAATAAAAATAGATTTATAGACATGGGCAAGAAAGAGACTAGGCATGGAGTCCGAATTAAGGGTGGGAATGAAAGGGCTGGTTGTACAATTCCATTTATATCAAGGATTCACACCTTTGGGTCCAGAAAGCAGCATTCAGGGCTCCAGAGACCCCCTAAAGCAGCATACTGTATCTGTTTGTGTAGATGTGTCCAGACATTTTTCTGGTTGGAGGATTCCTAGCTTTTATCTGGGCCTCAAAATGGCCCCAGAACAGTGGCTTAGTTGGTATTAAGATCTTCAACATCTGATAGGAAATTTCTCTCCTATTTCTTGACAAATCTGCCATGTCAGAGCACATTAAGAATAAGGTGCTAAGATAGTATTTATTACCAAATTTAGGAACCATGAAAGCTATTCTCCTTTCATCTTGTCAAAACTAAGGTATGTTGTTAACACTCCAAAGGCTAAGGACATTGGCCAGCATATTTAACACAAACATTTTAAATTATGTTAAAAGCATATTTAGAACTTTTCAAATATAGGTTCCCTGCAAAAGGCTTAGTATGTATGGTAGGTACTTCAATACAAGGAAATCTGAATCTGCTAATATTCACAACTAGATTCAAAGAACTGCCAAAAACAGGAGCTCCTTTTAACAGTCATGACATTCTTTTTCCAAAAGGAGGTTATCAAGTAGACTGTGCAGTAATGACTATAAATACATGACATGCCTATATTGCTATAAATAAATATTGCATATTCTCCAAACCCATTTAATTACCGTTCACCTAACGCAGTACAATTAAGAAACTGTCTGTTGAATTCTGAAAATGGGAAAAGCCCTCCTGTCTCTCTCAGGCAGTTTTACAATCCTAACAATAGACTTAATGAAGCCTTTTAAAAGAAGGATGATTACATTAAAATGACCAGGGCATGTAAAAATTCATTACAGAGATCCTCCTGCTATCTGATGGATTAAATGCCTCATCACACACTAAGCAGAAGTAGGAACAAAGAAGAAAGAAAAATCACAACTTTCTGAGTGAACATCTTATTCCTAAAATTTAATCCAGCCTCATAAATTGGTCAGAACTTCATCCTACACCCAAAGTGGAAAGAAGATATGCTTGGTATCAGATAAACTATGAGATGGTCCTAGGAGTGCTGTTGGCTTGTTGAATATAAATTAACATTACAATTCATGTCTTGATGATACTAAGCAACAGTTATACAAAGTTGATATCGCTTTTCCCCTTGAGAAATGATAAGGGATACAAAAATCGAGGCCACTCTGGGGAACTGTCTGGGACTGTTAGCGCCCACCCACTCTCCACTGCCCCCAGAGATAGCACCACCTGACTGGTTTTTTGTTAAATGCATTCCTGTTTTATGTTTTTCTGTTAGTATTATTGATAGAATTGTTTCTTTGGCTTCATTTTACACCTATTAGCTGCTAATACATAGAAACACAATTGGTTTTGTATATTGACCTTGTATCCTGGGACTTTACTAAGTCCACTTATTAGTTCTTTCTGGTAGTGGTTTTACACATTCCTTAGGATTTGTCTACATAAGCGGTCATGTCGCCTGCAAATAAAGACTACTTGACTTCTTCCCATGAAGTCTTTATGCCTTTGATTTCTTGTCCTTGCTTTCTCCCCTTTCTTAAATACTAGCCGTAACAACCTGTTTCGCTGGCAAGAAAGTGCTTGCCGCTGCACTCCAATTTGCCTCATGCCATTTTTGGCCTTGGAAGACAGTCATGAGGAACTGTGGCCTCTGGCAGAAAGTTTCTGATTCCACTAAACCATCTGCAGAAGACCAGAGGCCTGATTCAGAGCTTCAGACTTTTAAGGGAAAAGAATTATAGTTGATGTCCTATGGTTAAAATACTTGTACTACTCAAGATACTGGTACATTAAAAAAAAAAAAAAAAAAAAGGAATGACTGAATCTCTGGACTTTTGAGCTAAAAGGGCCCTTAGAGATGAAACATCTTACAACAAAACTGAGGCTCAATATGCCCAGTGACTAGCATCAGGCCTGGCAGAGGCAGCGGCAGAGGCTGCTCTTCTGGACAACACAAGAACTGAGAGTTCAGAGACCTGGATTCTAGCCTTGAGAGGTCAGGGAATGTACTCCTGCCTTAGACTAAGTCTAAGGGTCTAGGGGAAACCTCAGATACTCTGAGTCCTGGTCCAAGCAGATGGGATCACTTGGTTCCATGTGAATATAGGCACCTTTTTTTGAACTTTTGCTAAAAGTGTTCCTTAAACGCAGGGCAAGATTACATTTTCCAGTGTCTGGCCAATCTGTAGCCGCCTGCTACTATCACAGAATTAATTTTCGTCTCCCAACTCGAAGTAAGCTTATGCTGATATAAATTAGGGCCTCATAGAACATCTCTGTCCCTGTTTACACCAACTGCTGAACATGATCACCTCATATCATCCAAAGTCTTAAAGGCTCAATTTAACATCATAGGGTTCCCACACAGCTCCTGGGGGTCCTGGTTGAATTCTTCTCTTACAACAGTTGACCCTTGAACAAACACAGGTTTGAACTGCACTTATACGCAAACTTTTTTCAGTAAATACTATAAATGTATCTTTTCCTTGTGATTTTAAATAACTTTTTTTCTAGCTTACTTTACTGTAAAAATACAGTATATAATACATACAGATGAAAAATGTCTTACTGTTTTATGTTATCAGTAAGGCTTCCAGTCAACAATAGGCTATCAGCAGTTAAGTATTTGGGGAGGGGAGTCAAAAGTTATACACGGATTTTTGACTTGGTGAACCTACCCCTATGCTGTTCAAGGGTGAATTGTATTTGTACCTGTCTCTTAGAAGAACTTGGCAGAGCCAAGAAAATCACCAGCTTGTTTAGCAAGCACATAACATGTTCTCTCCTCACCAGCCAAGGGATGTTAACAAGGGGTGTTCTCAAATTAGCAAGCATATTTCTGTCAATCAAATACATATATTTGAACAGCTGAAATTGTAGGTCTTTTAGGAAGTCTAATTCTTCAAAATTCCCTTCTTATCACATAAGGGCAAGCATTCTTATTCATCAATCACTTCTCTAAAATAACCGTCAGTTGTCACTACTAAAACAGAAGTTCCAAGAGGTCAAAAGTGTTTACTGAGATCAGAGAGAGGTCCAACTGAACAAAATAGAAACGAGACATTAAAAGAGCATCACTCATGGCTGCCGGGTGTGTGCTGGGAGAGGCTTGTTTCATCAGAGAAGGGGAACTGGGGAGGGTGGGAACCACCATAGTAGCTACTTGCATGGGCAGGGGAATATTAACTTATTTGACTTGGCAACAACCCTGTGGGAATAGATATAACATCTTTAGTTCCCCAGGAAGACAGTTAATTAGATTGCCCAAGGTCAAACAGCTGGTTAATGGTAGAGTAGCAATTTGAATCCAGATTGATCGCTCTTAAGTTCATCATTTTAATTAATTTTATTATAAAAGTAATATTACCACATTAATAAACATTGAGAAGAAAATCCTATAATCTCAAATACAACTGTTGTTAGCATTTCAGCATAATTTTTGTAGGCTTTTCGCATAGGTGCATTTTGCTTTCAAAATTAAAATCATATTCCACAGACATTTTTGTATCCTGCTTTTTTCTACTTAACAACTTAAACATTTGTCCAACTTATTTAACAATTTTTGTACTCATTATTTTAATTAACAGATAATATTCCAATTGAGTAGACATGTCATAGCTTACAGAATAAGATCTCAATTTTGGAACACTGAGTTTCTTTAAAATTTTTTGGCAAATCACAAGTGTTACTTCCAGCATACATGCTACTTTCCCAAATATGTAATGCCACCACCAAAAGTTTCAAACAGACAATACCGATCAATATATGATGAAAAACCATTATTGAAATATTTTGAAAATGCCAGCACCGCTGAGCTCTCTGGCCTGGAATCAAATAAATCTGATGAATGATGTTAATGAAGGGTGACCCAAAAATAAAAAGTTAAAAAAAGCTGCACTTCTGAGACTCCGGAGCACACATGCTTTTAATGGTTTAGTGCTCTACTTTCGTTTTCATAGGCATGCCAACCAAAGAAATTATCCTCATTAAAATCCAGATTTGGAAGAATGAAAATTCATTGAAAAGAAAACAAATCCTATCAGCTTTACATGTCAGGGTGGTCAGAACTCACAAACAAAGCCAAATTCTCCCCTAGGACTGTGTCATATTTCGTAGTTAATTTGTTATCCTAAATGCCATAGACCCATTTTTCTCAGGTCAAATGAATGAGCAATTTACAGAGCAGCTTCAAGTTCTCATAAAAAAACAAAACAAAAAAACCCTATGAAGTAAAAGAGAAAGCAATGACAAACCCTATGTAAGTTTACTGAATTTATAAAAACACAAAGCATGGCTGTCAGAAAAATCTCCTGTGTTTGGAGGAAAGTAATCTCTGAAATATGTGTGTGCCTCTGGTGGATTATCTGTTTTGGAAGCTTAATTAGAATCCATGCCACCATCAGTTTGATGTGGAAATAGCACACTTACATGCCTGGCAGCATCTATCTGCTCCCCAGATAAATAATAATCTTTAGTTATTACTATAGTAATATATATATATATATATATATATATATATATATATATATATATATATATATATATATAAATAACTAAAGATTACTGTATTGCTGATCGGAGAAAACTGAGTGAAAATGGAGAGAACTGGGTGTTCTTTCCGACTAAGATACAATTTCCTCCCTAATGACAATGTGACTACAGTTCATGCAAGATGATTTTCTCCCTTCCCACAATGGTTCCTTAAAACCTACACTTTTCATAACCCTAGTTCTTTCTACCACACTTTGATGGGAAGTTGTAAGGCCCTGAGGACATCCTCTTCCTCTCCAATATTTAGTTAATCCTTCATTTCATCTTTCCCTTCTCTTAAAATTTAATCTGAAAAAAAATTTAATCTGTTTACTCATGGGAATGTCAAATGGAATGTTTAAATATAATGACTTTGGAAAACTATTTGGTATTATTCAGTAAACTTGAAGATGCATATACTCTAAGACTCAGCAGTTCTTCTCTTAGGCACCTACCCTGGAAAAACTGTTGACAGCAGGATGTAAGAATGTTCATAGCAGCACTGTTTAAATAGCACAAAATTGGAAATGACCCAAATGTCCATCAAGAGGAGACTGAATACATAAATTGTGGTATATGAATGCAATGCAAGACCATATAGCGGTGAAGAGCAATGAATTTCATGCATGCCACTTCATGCATCAGTGGGGATGACTCTTATAAAACAAATGTTGATTGAAAAAAGCAAATGGCACAAGAATACCATTTATTTATAGCCCCAAGGCAAACAGA
This sequence comes from Cnephaeus nilssonii, assembly GCF_951640355.1. NCBI lineage: Eukaryota > Metazoa > Chordata > Mammalia > Chiroptera > Vespertilionidae > Cnephaeus > Cnephaeus nilssonii. The sequence goes on along the minus strand of NC_137080.1, from coordinate 35,752,579 downwards.
ACTTAATAATAGATTGTTTAGGGAAACATACTTACACAGAAAAGCCAGGAAATGACGAGCACAAAATTCAGAACAATGGTTTCTTTTGAGGAATAGGGGTCTGGCTGGGGAGGAATACATAGGGGCTCCCAAGGTACTGGTGAGATTCTAGCTCTTAAGTTGCAAAAGGTTGTGGGGAAGGGTTGTATTTCTCTCCCTCTCCACTCCTGTCTCTCTCTCTCTCTCTCTCTCTCTCTCTCTCTCTCTCTCTCTCCACACACACACACTCTGTGTGTGCATGTTTCTGACATGCATGCACTCCTCTGTATGCATATGTATTCTTTTGTATACATCATCATCAGCAGCATTTTTCCTGTTACCCTGAGCCTGGCCCTACCTCAGCACCTCTTTGCCAGCTCTCTCTGAACCTCTGCAGAGCCCTCAGCATGGCCCCTTGGTTTAGATTAAGTGCTTGCCCCCTCCAACACTGATCCAATCAAACATGATGACCACTGAAGACCCAAAATGATGTCCTTTGTTATCTACATGGACTCACCTGGAGCATTTATCCAGGCCACCACTGATGCAGCGGCCAACTCTACATGACATCTTGCTTAGAAGGTGGTGCCAACTGTGTTGCAAGGGGACATGAAATGCCACTCAGAGTGCAATGTCCATTTGCTAAATTACACCATGGAGCTGTAGGCAGCAATGCTGGCCTGGATCTCCCACACTGAACCAACTGCAGGGTCTCCTGCTATCCTAAGAAGCTTGTCACATTTGCTCCATCAAATTACTGCTGCCCAGCCTGAGTTTCCCAAACCACCCCTTCCTCATTCCCATAAAATAATCTCAGGTCCACCCATCTCTCAGACACCCAGGCTTCCAATCTTGACATAATTCTTCATATTTTTTTCCTCTTTTAAGAGTAAGCTCTGATGCATATATGAATAACTCATGGACATAGACAATAATAGTAAGGTGAAGGCCTGAGGATGGGGTGGGGGCTGGTTGGTAGTGGGGGGTCAATGAGGAAAAAAAGGGAACATTTGTAATAATTTTAAAAAAAAGTGTAAACTCTGAAATTACTTTTCTGCTCTAACCTTAGACAGACTCCTTCTAAGAGTCCCTGATCTTGGTACCACAGCCTTAATTTAGACAAAATAAGAGTTCTTATTAGATTTATTCTATTTCAAGAATGCTTATTCTAAAAGCTTCTCCCATTTTTTTTACTCAAAAATTAAAACTGATAAAAAATTATTTCAAAAGCAAATGAATGTGGCAAAGGTTTTTTGTTTTTTTACATCAGTTCTCCCTCTCCCCTCCCCTCCCCATTTAGTAGACTACTTGTGAAAAAAGAAATAAACAGATTATAACTACTGTCCTGGAGATGCAAGTCTAGGTAACTAGATTTTCTCCAAAAAATGTTTCATTTTACCTGTACCATAACCTCGAAACAGAATAGCATATCTCCATTTTCACTTTAATAGCCCTATTTTCATTTGACCACAGAAGACATACCAAACTAAAGAATGAGTATTTAAAAAAATCACAAAGAAAGTTTATGTAAAGAGGTGATAGGATACTGTGAAGCAACTCCACATTCAGTCCCGGGGGAGCAGGATGCTGTGTTACAGTTAGGGGGCCAGGCTAACTGCATGACTTCTATCAAGAAGTCTATATTCAGCAATAAACAAGGAGACTGAAAGACCAGTCTGAAATACCAGGCCAGCGAAGGTGATTCCAAAGTGAGAGGTGGCAAGAACCTGACTCAGGGACCTGATTGTGGGAAAAGAGAAAGAGAAAAAAGCACGGCCTTTGCAGAAAAGCAAGTTGGTAAATTCCTTTAATTTGGGTGAAGAGAGTTCTTGATGGTCATGGGATATAGAGATATAGTGATGTAAGAGAAAATGCAAATATCTGTCATTCACCATCTCAAATTTAAACCAAGATATAGCAATGGACTTTCATGGGTTAAAGCATCAGGTGAAGTGATGGCTTCCTAAAATGTACATATAAATAGGCCTATGCCCCCCCCCACACACACAAAAAAAACAATTTCCAAATTTTCCAACAAAAAATACTCCTTGGTCTTTAATCACACTCCTTGGTATTTATTCAAACAAATGAAAACTTAAAGTCACACAAAAACTTGTGCATGGGTGTTTATAGCAGCTTTATTCATAATTGCCAAAACTTAAAAGCAACCAAGCTTTGTTGAATAGAGGTGAATGGATAAATAAACTGCGGGACATCCAAACAATGAAATATTATTCATCACTAAAAAGAAATGGGCTATCAAGACACAAAAAGACATGGAGGAATCTTAAATGCATATAACTAAGTGAAAGAAGCCAATCAAAAAAGGCTACACACTGTATGATTCCAAATACATTTTAGAAAAGGCAAAACTATAGAGACAGTAAAAAAGTCATTGGTTGCCAGAGATTAGAGTGAGAGGAGGATGAACAGATGGAGCACAGAGGATTTTTTAGGGCAGTGAAAATATTCTGTATGATACTGCAATGGTGTATACATGTCATTATACATTTATTCAAACCCATAGAGTGTTCAACATTAGGAGTAAACTCATATGTAAACTATGGACTTTGGGTGATAATGATGTGTCAATGTGGGTTCATCAGTTATAATATATATAACACTCTGATGCTGAAGGTTGACAGTGGGGGCGGCTGTGCATGTGTGGGGATAGGGAACATAATGGAAATCTTAGTACCTTCTCCTCAATTTTGCTGTGAACTTAAAACCGCTCTAAAAATTAAAGTCTATTATTAAAAAAAGACTTGAAAACAACAACAACAAAAAACACAGTGCTTTTTTCTGCCCTGACAAATCACACTCTGTTGGTTCTGAAATGATTGATTCTGAATCTTTTTTTAAATTCAAAATACATTATATCATGTCTTGTTGTTATTGCTGTTGTTACATTTACTATCTAGAAAACACAAAAACCTAATTATATTTTCCTCTCGGACACTGTTACAATTGAATAATAATAAAGTTTTTTGATTGGCTAGTAGCCAATATTTATTAACACAAACACAAGAAAATACAGTAAATATTAAGGTAACTGTCAAAGATTTTTGTTCTACCAATTTGTGGGTTACAAATGAAAAAAACACTACTGATATTTTGCTCATGAGACCTCCCTCACATCTGAAACTTCACCATGGATCACTATGACAACTTCTAAACTTCATGAATAGGTTTTATAGGTTATTTCATTTTCAATACCAAAAAGGTGTACAAACTTTTTCCCATTATCAAATTTACTTTCTTTCAATAAGCATTACCTTGATGCATTAATCAAGCTTTTCCCCCTCATTTGATTAACAGTATAGTAGGCAAAGTGGCAGTTACTTTGTTTTTTAAATTGCTGTTTCCTCCTCCCTGGTCTGTGTGGCTCAGTTGGTCAGAGCATCATCCCATATACCAAAAGGTTGTGGGTTCGGATCCCCAATCGGGGCATGTACAGGAGGCAACTGATTGATGTCTCTCTCTCTCTCTCTCTCCCCCTCTCTCCTCTCTCTTCTTTCCTCTCTCTAAAACATATCTTCAGGTGAAGATTTTAAAAAATGATTGTTTCCCCACCCCCAGTATGAGAGGACTATTTTTGAGAATATTCTTCTAAAGGTGGACAAAATCTTCCCCAAACACAAAAAGATTGTGTTTGTTTAAAATAATTATTTAAAACTAGAGGCCCAATGCACGAAGATTCGTGCAAGAATGGGCCTTCCTTCCCCTGGCTGCCGGCAGCGCCTTCGCTCTGGCCGGAGCTGTCTTTCTGCCTTCCCACGCTGCCCAGAGGCCTGGAGCAGCTGGGGTGGTGCGGAACCTGTGTATGCAAATTAACCCACCATCTTTGTTGGGATAATTTGCATAGTCACTCCTGATTGGCTGGTGGGCGTCGTGAAGGTATAGTCGATTAGCATGTTACTCTTTTATTAGGTAGATAAAATAATGGAAAGGAATCTTCTTCCCTGGTCCAGTCTCTTACATTAAGTATGAATCTACTCCATATCATACCTGAAAGTTATCCAATCCTTGGCCAATATTGACCAAAGGGAGGACAACAAATAGAAGTTGGTAAATTATGCCCTTTCTTCATCAGTGTCTTCATCTAGCTTCTATTTGGGACTCTCTTGTATGTATTTCACAGCACCCTGTACCCCACCTTCAGATACTCCCCAAAGTTGCAAGTTTATACTTGATGACTATCTGCTTCCCCCACAGCCAACATCACACAGCTCTTCAGTGGCACGGTCAGGACTTATTCAAGCCCCTGAGGCCCACACACTCTGTCTACTGCATCACATGCCTTCTGATCGACCTTGAAACCATCTCACTTTCTCTTGGTAGTCTTATTCGGAAGGACTATGCAAATGAATAAATTGGTGTGTTATCTTTTCCTCTGTTAACATAAATGATCCACACAGCATTGTCACTTCCTTTCCCTCACTTTACACTCTGACTATATCCAGTAGTGACACATTTCACAACTTAACACACACCCTTCCATTTTCTGAGAAGTGGTGGTATTCACCCAACAGTGTGAGTCATACAGTATGTAGTCTTTTCAGCGCTCTTCATAGACCACACATAAGTCACACAGGAGGATCAGTCTTTAGCAGAGATGAGCCCTTAAAACAAAGGTTACGACTCCACATCTGAATATGGGGTTCTGTCCCTCCTTAAAAATCACCCACAGGCTAATGCCCAGAGTGAAACCCACAGACATCAATGAGAACTGGTACCTCTGCTCTGCCCTCAGAGCAGTGAAGAAGTAAGCACTCCACAAAGTCCCCCTTCCCACCTCGAGGCATTTTCTCAGGACTATCAGAGTGATAGGCTGTGGACACATGTGATAGGCATGTCAGCAAAGCATCTGATAGTCACTGAAAGCGCAGCTGATCAAGATAGGGAATCCCGGGCCAAGTGACAACTCAGTTCGGTGAACTCAGAGTTGACTGAGCACCAACATCACTGAGAAACAACATCCACCTGGAAGGAGGCCCTTGCACAGCAGGAGTATCGTTCTTGGTTAATGTTTTCATCAGGGTGTGCTTATGATCACAAGTAATTCACAGGTGAAAGGGGATAGTTAATTAATTGGAAGAAAGAACAGAAATTGTAAAAGATATCAGACTGGAATGACTGCCAAAACTGACCAAAACAACAAGAGAACCCCCCAAATTAACAGAGATAAAATCCTGCTTTTAATTGTACAAAAAAATCCAGTATCTATATGTCCAATCTGTTTAGCTGGGACAACGCCCCCCTGTTCGCAAGTTCTGCGGTGACTCTGGCCCCAGGCTCTGAGTGGCTGAGGTTCCAGGCCATGGACACTCAGACTCACATCAATGTTATGACCCTGGTTTCAAACCTGGGGCTTTTATCCTTTGGGCTAAAGCTCCTGTCTTGAGCCCCACTCCCATTTCAGCAGTTGTAACTTGTTCTGGGCCCAACTCTTTTCATCAGCTTCCTGGCTAGAGTCTTGTTCCTGCACACCGGATTCCTCTCTCTGGCCCTCGCCTTGCTCAGCCAAACAGTGCTGCTGCTAAACATCTGTCCCTCTAGACTGCTGCCTGCGGAAGAACCTCCTGGTTATGCCTTACCAAATTGTCCTAGCTGCCTCCTGTGTACTGCCTGCTACTGGTACCGTTCCCACGAGCATGGCCCAGCCTATGGATCTACCTCTTCTCTGGATTCCTGTCTGGACTATATTTTGGATCCCAAAGCTGATCTGATCCTTCTACTGCCAGGAACCCAGCTCTTCTACGTGGCAGGGGCAAAGGGAAAGGTTTCAAGCAATTCATATTTTAAAGTCTTAAGGATTTTTATTGAACACAAGCTCAATGCAAGCTGACGGTGTGATAGAGTGGCTAAATGAGAGATGCAATCTTGGTCTGCATTAGTTAAGTATATAATGATGTGGAAAATATGTGCATCTCCTAAGAATTAACAGTCTAGGCACAGAGTCCTTACTCTACCCTGAGTAAGCCATCTCTGAAAAACCTTTCATGTTTGAGAGCCACATTTTAAAAGAGGCAATGACATAAAGGGAACACATCTAGGAGGAAGTTATCAGAATGACAGAATTCCTGACACCAGGTAAGTAAGAATATTTGTAAAAACCAGGGCTGTTGCCCTAGGAAAGCAGGATTTGCAAGGTTTCAGGTGCTGAAGAGCTCTCATATGAAGGAGGACCCAGAGGCTTACATTCTGAAAGGCAGCTTGGGGATCTGTGTGCAGGAACAGAGAGGAAGGGGTGGGCTAAGCACTAAGTGCTGGTCCTATCTCTAACCTCAGTTTCCCCCAAGACTGAAAGGATCTGATTTCAAAGGTCCTTCCCACTCTCAGAACCCAGAATTCTTCATTCTTACATTAACCCCAATCTGAGAAAGAAGATAGGCATGGCCTTCCCTTTCCGAGGCCAAAGAGACAAGGTCAGGTCTTAGGTCTTCCTAATGGCTCCTTCCAGGAAAATCAAACTCATTAAAGTAATATGTGAAACAAGTGGTCACAAGCTTGTTTCAGGAAATGAAAAATATAGAAATTCCCTAGGAGAAGTTGTGGGAGGCAGAAAAATGTCCACTTCCTTCACCAGATATTCACTTCCTATTCCCCGCAATCTGTGCCTGTCACTTTCTATGGCAGTATGGTATGGTATGATATGATATATGATATGGTATGATATGATATATGATATGATATGATATGATATGATATGATATGATATGATATGATATGATAAAGTTAAGAGTCTGGAGAGAGCAGCTTATCCTGGATTGCCTGGTGGGCTCTAGAAGCCAGCACAGGCAGCCTTATAAGAGAGATGCAGAAGGAGATGTGATAGAGACATGCAGAGGCAAAGGCCATAAGAAGGAAGAGGCAGAGACTGGAGTGATGTGGCCATAAGTCAAGGAACACCTGTAGCCACCAGGAGCTGGAGAGGCAAGTAACAGATTTCTCTAAAAGCCACTGGAGGAAATTCAGTTTTACTGATATTTTGATGTTGGACTCTGGCCTCTAAAACCATAAGAGAATACATTTCTGTTGTTTTAAACCCCAAGTTTATGGTCATTTGTTATGGCAGCCACAAGTTAATCCAGAAAGTTTTCTGCTTTAATAAAATTTTGTTGTGGCCAAAAAGTGGGTAGTATTAACCTTTTTAAGGGAAAACCTTGAATTAATGTATTTTTATGGCTTATTCCATACCAGTCTCAGAACAAGTGCAACTCTGCTTTTAAAAGAGTTTAGGGGCAGGGACAAAAGCATCTTTCAAGCCATTCTTCATACATATTTTACTAATAATCTCTCCTTCACAGGCGATTTCAGCAGACAATAAGTCTATGCAAGGCAGACAACCAAATGATCCCAATCTCTACCCAGCAGGCCTGCTGCAGTGGAACAAATTATGCAGCACCTCACAGCTATAGGAGAAAGCCTACAGAGTGGTGGAAACTCGTCTTGATTCTCTATTTTAATGTGGGCAGTATTTCTCCCCAAGCTCTCCCGGCAACATCCTGCTCTCGCCTTGTAGAATGATGAATGCTACTGAGATGAGGAATACAATGAAATGATCCCAAGACTAGAAACCAGCCATGGAAGGACAATGAGTGTCCCACAGGCCTCCCCAGACTCCCACTGCCACAGAATGCCATCCTTGGAACTATTCTAATGCTGTTATCTAGGAGACCACCTGGTGAAACCAGATCAGGTTGGAAGAGATAGTTCCTCTTTTAAATTTCTAATTTCTTCTTAATAAAAACATCCTTAAAACCAAAAGTAAGAGAGAAAGTCTTTTAAAATTAAGTGAAGAGAAAATGAAAAATGCGTATAAAATTAACAGTTAAATACATGAAGCTGATGATGAGTCATTTGTCTTTTGCTCTGCTGAGCTTCAGAACAAGAGAACATCCACCCTGGAGTGGAAAGAGAAGGAAGTGCCAGGTCCCAGGCCTCCTTTTGGAACTTGCCACTTCCTAGATGTAAGTTTTTGGGCAAATCATTTAACTTCTGTTGGACTTTACTTTCCTCACTTATAAAATAGCGCAACTGAATAAGATAGCATGTGGACTAGTGACAGTGGTCGGCTACCGGTGGTCTGTGAGGTCCGAAAGGTTGGCGACCGCTGGACTAGAACAGTAGTTGGCCCACAGGTATTCATTAATGTTTGAGAAACGAATGATTTAACTGTTCTGCATCCCAGACAATGTTAAGTCATCAAAAATTTTCAATTCTTAAAAAAAATAATAAAAAAAATAAAAATAAAAATAAAAAAAATTTTTCAATTCTTTACTTGGATGACAATGTAAATACTGTTATCTGTAGCTCTTCCAAGGGTCATAAATATCTCCCTGAGTTTGTAATGTCTAGGAAAAAATATCTTTAATTATCTTGGAAATCTGAATTGGCAGAAGGCAAGTTTTTTCTTCTTGGACAGCAGCACTTAATTTTACAATCTAGAGATTTATGTAAAAGAAAGTTGGTCAGTTATTATGGATGATGCATAACAACTATTTTGGGTCCAGGACTAAAAATGTTTGCTCTTCAGTTTAAAACAGAATTCTAAGCAAGTTCCTCCTTCCTAAACATTATCCCCTAACCCAAAGCCATTCCCTTTCCCTGATCCCCGGTCACTAGGGAAGCAGGCTGTGTGAAGCCTGGCCTTCACTCATTGATTACCTAGTGACAGAGGCTGGTCTTTCCTGATGCCTCATCATCAGTAGAATGGGCCAATCTGTGTGTAAGGTTGGGGCAGTGGACATGAAGAATGGAAGCTGACTGGGCATCCTATAGGCTCTGGGGCTAAACTTAATATCCCATAGGCACTGGGGCTAGCAGCCCTATGCACGAACATCGGAAGAGTTCAACTCCCATGTGTGCATAGGAGTAGCCCTCTCCAGTCCCCATAAGTACTGGTGAGCCCTCCCCTCCATTCAGGAAGCAATGGCTTCTACAGATGGCAGGGAGTTTGGCCTATGCTGTTCTTTCCTTCCTCCTCTTTTTAAAATAATATTTTCATAGAATTTGAGAGAGAGGAAGGAGAGGGAGAGACAGAAACATTAATGTGAGAGAGAAACATAGATTGCCTGCCTCTGGCACGCCCCCTACTAGGGATACAGCCCACAACTCAGGTATGTGACCTGACGGGGAATCAAACCAGCAACCTTTTAGTGCACCAGAAGATGCCCAACCAACTGAGCCACACCGGCCAGGGTCTTTCCTTACTCCTCTTACTCTCCCCCTTAAATAACACACACAGTGAGATGCTGCTGTCACATACCCTCCTAGACACAGCCCTATGTCTTCCAAGTGACCAGCATTCTCAAGCCTTTGGACACAGGTAAGCACTGCTGACCTTCTGATTCCTGGAAATCCTATTCCTTCCCACTCGAGAAAAATCTTGTATGAATTAATTTTTCTGCCTCTAAACCAGGTGTGTAGGAATCATGTACCCATGGCTTTACAACTTGATTCCAGACGCAGTCTCAAATTGGAGCCTCAACTGTTTAAAACCAGATTTTGTCTTCATAAGACTATTAGTCCCACAATAAGAATCTAATATATTTTTATCGTTTCTCTTGGGACTTTATTAAAATAAAATAAACATTGTAAACTGAGCAACTTCTACATACATTCTACATTTATAGACTAACACATTTCAAGGAACTCACAGAAAAAAGGAAACATCTCTAAAGCAAGAGATAATTTTTCTATTTGTTTTTCTATTTGAATGACAATTTTTATTTGGGGAGGCCTGTGTCTATCAAATAGACAGTAGCATTTGTGGCCATAGTTGTAGCCTGAAGGCAACTATCTAAATCCTGCAAACAGTTGGAATAGCAACCAAGGAATTCTTAGTTTCACTCAAACTACAGAAATGATGGGGCCTCTCTCAGGGCAGATGCCAAAATACTTAAAAAAAAAAAAAAAAAAAAATATATATATATATATATATATATATATATATATATATATATATATATATATTATTGATTTCAGAGAGGAAGGGAGAGGGAGAGAGAGTTAGAAACACCAATGATGAGAGAGAATCATTGATCTGCTGCCTCCTGCATGCCCCACACTGGGAATAGAGCTTGCAACCCAGGGATGTGCCCTGACCGGGAATCGAACGGTGACCTCCTGGTTCATAGGTCAATGCTCAACCACTGAGCACGCCAGCTGGGCCAAAATACTTTTAGTCACACTAGACCAAGGACATGTATAATACATGAAAACCAAACGTCTCTCCTCAGCCCTTTGAGAGTAGTTATGACCAAAGTAGATGTTATTTTAATCAAATCCATTTAAATTATGATTTAAATTACTAAACAGAATGATTCAATTTAATCAGTTTTACTTTAAAAAATGCATATTTGTTCCTCTGACATAACCTAATTACATATTCTTTAAAATTCAGTTAAGTATGAGTTTCACTTTTAGAAGATAAACTTTATATATTTAAATCTGATTTATGGAAACCATACTCAGAAGTGTATCCCTCAACAATTCTAGAAGATTCTGTGCAAAAAGAAAGCTTTAATATTTCCTTTGTGCTTTTACTGCCCTCCCTCTTTTATCTTCAGATTCTCTTTGCTTACCCAGATTCGTTCATTTTAAAGAATTATCCATTCATTTGTCTGCTTGAAACTTTGTATTTTTGGAGAGAAAGCCAAGGACTGACTGTCTTATCATCATAAAATGCTATTAACAAGCATAGTTTCCACAGATAAAACCCATAGATGGAAAAGAGAAACATGATATCTGGCATACAAAATAATATTTTTTACTTTGCCACCTACCAAACTTGCTTTCATTGGCTCCCATTACCCCTTAATTTGGTCAGGTGCCATTCATTCATGCCTTAAGTCAACCTTTTAAGAGGAAGGCTAGGAGCCAGTCACTATGCTTAGCACATGTAAGAATTTAGTCCTGACAAAGCTTACAGTTCAACAGAGAACACAGATAATCCACAGTTATTGTACAAACAGCTATACAACAATGATAGTTAAGAAGTGCAAGGTGGTAGGGCAACTCCATGCAGATTGGGAGAGAGAGTGTCAAGGAAGTCCTCTCTAGAAAGTAACATTGCTTTTTTAATTACTTACTCATAAAACTTTTTTTAAAAGATTATACAAATATATTGTCTCAAATATTATAGCAATTCCAAGGTAAGATAGGGTATGGGAAAGAGAAGTCTGTTACTTCTGTTACTATGGTGCCTTGAGCAACTAACGGTAAGGGACATGGTTCCCTCACAAGATTATTACAACGGCCAAGTGTGACACATGTAAAGTACTCTGTATGTAGTGGAAGTCCAATAAACTATAGACAATAATTAATAATTACAGAATTTATGATTTATGTTTGACGTTGGCATGTCAAAATAAAGCCAGCTTTCCATTCAGTTCTGTCTTTACAAAAATATTCAACTGAAAGAGAAAACTCAAAATTCCATTAAAAAATACACACTATGACTTCTGTGACTTTTTTCACTTGGATTAGCCAATTGTCATCATTCAGTTGTACAATGGCAGATATATAAACAGAGAAAAAAGAACAGTTGATACATCTATGCTCAACAGTATTACCAATATTAGAAAAATATTATGGAATTGGAGCTTTTGAATTAGAGCTTTTAAACAGCAAACTCCCATAGGGCAGTTAACCATTCTACTGAGAGGGTGTAGGCAGAGCCCTTCAGAGACAGTTCAAATTCACACAGCCCAAGAAGCATTTCTGACCCCATTTTTAGCTTCTCTCATTCTGAATTCCCTCAATACTTACAAACACACAACCCACATGACAGGGCTGGTCACACTGCTCATTCCCTCATTAGACACTCCCTGTACCTCCAGGTACAAAACACAAGCCTGTGCCTTCGAGGAGCTCCCGACCTGTGGTGGGCCTTACTAAGCACTCTTCAGACTGGTGGCTAACGGTACTTTATCCTTTTTGGCACAAAGTCCAAACCAGAAAAACCAAAAAATATGTGTGGTTTGTGTTTTTAAGTTAAAAAATGAAGAACTTTACTTGGTCCTGGAAAAGAGACCACTTTACTCAGGAGAAAAATGAGGCCCAGAGAAGAGGAAAGATTTGCATAAGGTCTCAGAGCAAGTGAACAGCAGAGCTGAAGTAAGAATTTAATTCATTCCACTCAGGGCTTCCTACTCTATTTACTGAGCACTCCTGTCTGCCAGGCGTTGGGTTGTACAGGGAATGCAAGGTAATGGGCCCGCCTCCTGCATAAATTGGACCTCCCCCGCTCATGGTTACAGGATTCACCTCAGCCTGAGCTGCACCAGGCATGGCACACCCTGCAGCCTGGAGCTGCATCAGGCATTTCCTGGACTGCTCTGGCAGAGGTTCCAGCTGTTCTGTGCTACACCAACCTGAGGTGGCTCCTGACACCCAAAAGCTTCAGCCTGCTGTGAGTCTGGCCTGGCCCGGGAGGGACACAATGCTTATTCCTCCTTCCCCAGAGGCAGCGCCTTTGCCAACCTGGGCTTCCACAGCCAAAACCTCAATGCACAGGGATTCTAAAAAGGCTCCCCTCTGCCTGGCTTTGACTAGAGCCTTTTTATTTTCCTGAGTCCCCTTGGTTTGTCTGAGCTACATGACTGAAGTAGATCACAGACCATTCTGCAGGAGCTAGGGGGTTGCATGGGTCAAAGGTCAAGAAATGCTCATAATTGTTCTAGAAGGAATTTTCAAATAGTACACTTCCTCAACTTAAAGGCAGAACGTCTGCAATGGAATAGTGCTGGTTCAGGGAGAAGAATCGCTCTTCCACCCAAATTCAAAATGAGAAATAACCCCAAGTCATTCTCAGATGATGAAGTGGCAGCCCCCGAGTGGCCAGGAAATCAAGGAATGCAACTCAGAACTGCTGATAAATTACACCCAAGGCAACAGAACTGGGCAGTGGAGCTTGGGGCAGAAAAGGATCCTATAGGTGGCTAGTGAGTCTTAAATCCCGCCTTTTATGGGAACCCAAAGCACCTGGAAGATGAGAGAGAAGTACAAGCAGAGAAGATGGCCAACGTTCACAGAATGAATGCATACATGGTTCTTTCATACATTCTCTCCACCAAAGAGCTTTTCTAGATAGCCCAGCCCTCAGTCTGAGCTTCCCGAGCCCCTTCTGCACAGCTCTAACACACTGTATAATAATTACCTGAGTACTCATCTGTCACAGTCATTCCTGTCTAATAGAGTCCAGCATGGTGTCCAACACCAGTGAGCACCAAAAAAATGGTAAGTGAATGAAAGATGAGATCTTACACAGGGCTTTTATTTATTTTTATTTTTTAAATATATTTTTACTTGTTTTCAGAGAGGAAGGGAGAGGGAGGGAGAGATAGAAACATCAATGATGAGAATCATTGATTGGCTGCCTCCTGCACGCCCTACACTGGGGATCAAGCCTGCAACCTGGGCATATGCCCCAACCTGGAATCGAACCGTGACCTCCTGGTTCATGCTCAACCACTGAGCCACACCCTCCAGGTGAGTGCTTTTAATTCAAAGGTGCAAGTAGGGACAGAGGTAAGCAGTAGCCATCTGAGGCTGGAGAAAAACAACAATGAATGGACTAAAGACGACTTCCCTTAACCAGTTTGAAGAAGAGTGCTACCATCCCACACCAACCCTGAAGGCTCATCAGGCACAGGACAACTGCTCCATTCTATTTCTAAGGTGAAGAGACATATCTTGTAGCTAAAACATATGTCCTCATACTTATCAAAATTGAGTATTACAACTCAACTTTGGGAAAGGGGAAAGAGTAGGTTCACCTAAGTGAGCTAAGACTTGCTATTTCATATATTAGCTCCATCTCCAACTCTACGTCTCTCTTAGAAACCTATAGACTCAGAGTCACAATCCCAAGTTCAAAGTGGACCAAGTCTTGGGTTCCAATTGGAAACCCTTTTTAATTTATAAGGTAGGTACTCTCCGTGTGAAACTTAACAACTTACTTTTTCCAGTCTAGATCAGCATCCTGCTTCTTCAAAAAACTGTAGAAGAAAAAAAAAGAGACATCAAAAGAGAACTGAGCACTTTGCCTGTTAAACCACCCACAAAACACCACCATAAAATTTCCATTTGCTACAGAAAATCATTTTGCCCACAATTTTTTTTTTGTTCACACAATTGTTGCAAAGTCATAGTTGCCACAAACACCTGCCTGAAACTGCAAAGAACTGGCCCTGTACCACCAAAAGAAGCTAGCATTAGATTTTAACTTTCAAAAGCCAGGAAAGATAAGAATGGAGGTCTTAAATGAGAACGTGCACACACACACACACACCTTCTTCAGGGTATCTACAAGTCATCCATAGTTGGGACACACTAAAAGTGAGTTTTTGAGTTTTCTATGGTCTTGTTCAATGTACCTCTTGGCTTAAATCTCCCCCAACCCCCAGTACATGTCTGTCTCACTTCCTGTCTGACTGTGGGTGGGCCTCACTGTCAAAACAACCTTCTTGAGATGAACCCCATTTCTCATTAGCTGGGGCTCCCCCTCTCTGGGAGACTTGCCAACTCACCAGCCTGTACCAACTTGCCATGGAATGCTAGCCCCAGGATTACCTTAGAACCTCATGCCAAGGCCCTGGCAAAGCTGAGTGCTAATTCTGATGGCACCCATGCCCACTTCACATTCATCTTTAAAGTGCTAGCAGGGGGATGGCAGATTTCCAGTTTGCTCATACACTCTGTCTACAACCTGCCAAAAGTATAGTACCTCATTTATTATTTGCAATTTTAGCTGTTTAAACAAAAATGTCAGTATTAATAAGGTGTCTAAAGAAAACAATAAAAATGGTTGAATGGAATTAGGTTGACAATAATATGTTTAGGGCAGAAAGTGAAAGGTTTGAGGAATCTGAAAAACAGGAAAAAACAGAAGCAATTTTTCCTGTCTTAGTAGAGATTCAAACTTTGCTCAATATGATTCTTAGCTTCTTTCTTCTTGGTCCATGGTTTCAAACACCCCCATCATAAATTACTATCCCCATCAAAAGCATCCCCCCACATATACAAAAGAGAATTTTTGTGCTGTTTCAAAGGATGCATAATTAACAGTAGCATCTTTGTTTTGTTTAATCAAAGATGACTCAGAGTGTAGGGGGAAAAATGACCATGGGGAAGAGAATTAAAAACTCATATATTGTCTTTTGCAGATGGGCATTCAAATCATGAACTCAGTGCAGACATGCAAGAGAACTAGCAAAGAGGCTGGAGGGAGAGAATGTGCTAATGAGCATGCCATGACAGCCTGTACCTTAGCAACCCATGTCACTCCATCTCTTTATTGCTCCTGAGACACGCTGTCCTGTCCTAACCAAGGAGATGTCACCAGGCATATATGCCTTTTCTTCTGGCTAACCCACTGGGAACTAGATGTTGCCAAGCTGTAAAAAATGGGAATTCTCTCTGTCCAGAAATATTAACTGGTCTCCTGATAACTAGAAAAGAGTAATACAGTACTATGAGAACTTTTCTCCAAAGGGAACAGATATACAGAGAAAGTCTGACTTCCATTCTTGCACACTTCCACAGAGGTTTAGGAAGGTTGTCATTCTGATTTGTAGGACAAAATTTTCTATTTGCAAGGTGAAATATTTCTTCACTGGCCACAGAAAGAGCAGCTGGAAAACCATTACCCTTTTCCAAACTATTGGGGAAACTTAACATCTCTCATGCACGCAGCACAACTGCAACCACACAGGATGCCCAGTTCAACAGCAGGCTGTGAGAGCATGAGCCTTCACTTCACGGCACTTTAGCAAACAGTAACAAAAGGAAAACTGGAAAACCGCTTGGAGCTACGGGCTCACCACTGCACAAGGAATCTTACCCATATATGTATATAGAGCATCATTTGATTTCTGTTTCTGGCTTACTAAACAGATGGAATTAATTAACGAAAACAATATATATATACACATCATTATGCAGCCATAAACCAGAAGGATGTCACAGCTTTAACTTCCAGACTCCCAGCAAGCACATATGACCTTAGATATTTTTAGGCACTGCCTCCATTGTTTCAAAGAGGGTAGGGATGGATGAAACAGAATTGCGTAAAAGTAAAATTCATATGACAACCTCATCTAGAATGAAGAGTGGCATTTGTTTTAAGAACCAGGTATATCTTTCGTAAATAAAGGTTGTGTTTCTGAAAAGTTGGGAATAAATAAATTTTGGTCATGAAGTGTTTCAAGTGAAAAGAGGTATATTTAAATGACTCCTACAGCCCTAACTGGTTTGGCTCAGTGGATAGAGCGTTGGCCTGCGGACTGAAGGGTCCTGGGTTCGATTCCGGTCAAGGGCATGTGCCTTGGTTGCGGGCACATCCCCAATGGGAGGTGTGCAGGAGGCAGCTGATTGATGTTTCTCTCCCATTGATGTTTCTGACTCTCTATCCCTCTCCCTTCCTCTCTGTAAAAAATCAATAAAATATATTTAAAATAAATAAATAAATGACTCCTACATTTTAAAAAATAATTTTTTTAAATTGATCAATTAGTCCTCTACTTTATTTTTATTTGAAATCTAGATGGTCAGAATATTCAAGTTTAAGTTTCCAAGGCTTAAGGCAAGATAGGCCTCCTCCACCCCTATATGTGTGTGTGTGTGTGTGTGTGTGTGTGTACAGGTACGGATGTGCATATTTAGTTATATAAACATTTAAAATAGTTGACTATGTAATCAATTGTGAGATTATGTGCATTTTCCATGCTTTTATTTTTTCTCTGATTTGGTGCTGATGTTTTGCTTGAGAAACATAACTGAAGTGATGCAGATTCCTCAGGTTAAAAGCTGATGCATAAACGTTACAGATTTGTGATCTACTGCAGAAATAGGTGCCAAAGGACAAGGCTCTGGCCAAAAAAGAACTACTGTAGTCCCCCCTTATCCATGGTTTCACTTTCTGAGGTTTCAGTTATGTCCAGTCCTGAAATACTAGATGGAACATTACAGAAAACAACAACAACACAATTCATAAGTTTTAATTTGTGCATCATTCTGAGAAGCCTATGAAATCTTGCTCCGTCTAGCCTGAGATGTGAATCATCTCTTTGTCCAGCATATCCATGCTATATACATTCCCCGCCTGTTTGTCACTTAGTAGCGATCTCAGTTATTAGATCGATAGTGCTTATATTCAAGTAACCCTTATTTTACTTAATAATGACCCCAAAACACAAGAGTAGTGGTGCTGGCAATTCAGATATGTGAAAGAGAAGATGTAAAGTGTAGTATGCATAGGAAGAAACAGCATACACTGAGTGGCCAGATTATTATGATCTCTGAACACATAATAATCTGGCCACTCAGTATATATATATATATATATGAGGCCTGGTGCATGAATTCATGCATGGGTGGGATCCGGCCAGCCTGGCCAGGGGGAGGAGACATGGGCGGTTAGCCGGCCTGCCTGCTGGTTGAACTCCTCCTCATCGAGGGGACAATTTGCATATTAGCCTTTTATTATATAGGAGGATATATACTGAGTGGCCAGATTATTATGCGTTCAGAGATCATAATAATCTGGCCACTCAGTGTATATGGGGTGGTTCCGGCATCCATTGGGGCTCTTGGAATGTATCCCCTGAAGATAAAGGGGGACTACTGTACTCCTAACTATTTAGATCACATCAAATCCTCCATCTTTGGAGGATTTTTATTTTTAGAGAAAAAGGATTTTATTTTTAGAGAAAGGTTTTTATTTTTAGAGAAAAACCTGAAAATAAAACTGAGAAGCCCTCAACTTTGAGCTCTCTCTTGATATGACCATCTCTCCAACCCCCACCACTCTCGTATTTCCAAATGCCTAGGGGACATCTCCAATAGGTACCTACCAAAAGCACCTTATGACTGGGCAGGGCAGGCAAAGGGATAAAGAGATCGTGAAAGAGGTGTCAGCCACATGTTCAGAGAATGGCAAGAGGCTTGGTAATGCTACCGGATTGAGAGACGGATAACAGGATGGTGGCAGGCTGGTGGGAGAAAGGCTATAAACTAAGGTAGAGACCAGATCATAAGAGGCGGTATATGTCAGCTAAGAAGTCAGCCAGATAGGAGAACATTTTTGCTACCTTTGACCAGGTATTTTCAACCTGCCTCTATCCCCGGAAGAGGCAGAAAAATAGATGCAGCCCGAGCATATTCCTGGACTTAGCATCATCATGTCAATCTCACTAACCCTGCTGGGTCAGTAGAATTTTCTCCTAATTGGTCTTCAGGGTCCAGGACAAAAACCACCTTTTCACTCTTGTTTCCTTTGGTCCCACTTCTATGCAGAACTAGATCTCCTCTCCTCTGTTCTTACAGCACTTTATTCACTACCTGTTTCACTGTCGCCCCTGCTCGAATGCCAGCCCGTCTGTGGCCAGACACACACACTGAGCACTGTGCCTCTACACAACTGGTGCCATCTCTGCTGGCGGAGGGGTGAGGGGGATGAGGGGCTGTGACAGAGTAACTAATGAAGAAATAACTGACAGAAAGGAAAGGAGTGAAACTGTACTAAACCACGCCCACCCCATTCACTCCTGCATGTAGGAGGAGGGTGCATGTTGGGAAGAAAGGGTATACCCACAAATCACACACAGCATATCCATAACCAGAAGACAATCTTTTCTTTCAATTTAGTCCTGTGTCTTTAGATATAATTAGACAACAATGATCCCATCTGGAGAGTCTGTTGTTACAGTATCTTTAATATTCTCCAGTGTTTCCTGTTTTATTTTAAAAATGTGACTGAGAAACTGAGATTCAATAGGTTAGAATCACAGTCACATCTCATATGTGATGAAGGAGATTGAAGGGGGCCATGATGGATCCAAGAGTAGAATCACGGTTTGAATTTTGTTTAATTATTTTAAGAAAAGAAAGGTTGAGAGAGAAATGAGGTGTACTTTTCTCTTGCCACAGATCTTCTCTATTCCCAATTCAACCCTTTTCACTACTTGCAAATGATTTAAAATATTCATTGGCCTGCCAAAAAACATCCGCACATTACTAGACACGTCCTCACACATTCACATTTGAATGGCTTCTTTCTGCTCCAACGATCATGGCTCTATTCAATCAAAATTAAAGTGAGAACCTCAGAACTGGACGTGGCGTGATGTCGTGGCGACTGAGGATAAAATAGTCATTTGATAGCAACTTCTATATAAAGCGTGTCAACGGGGGCAGTGTTCCTTCAGTTATTCTTAACTTAGGACCTAAGGCACAAAAAGACCAGGCAGGGCCAGACTCTGCCACCATGCCAAAGAACGCTGGGATACACACAGCGTGCACACAGACGCTCCTCAATGTTCTCTGGCGCGGGGTGGCCCCTGGCTCCCAGCCTGAAGCCCAGGAACAGGCCCATTCTCACAGTGGCCTCCCAGACGCCTCCACAGCTGCACAGACACGAAGTGCAGTGTATGGGGCCATCCACGCTCAGGGTCGCCACAATCTCCTGTGTGTCTGACGGCTGGGGCAGGCCTCAGAGACAGGACCCAGCTCAGACAAGGCCCTTTGTTGCCGTTTCCCTAGGAAAAATGCATTTTCCTCTAGCCATTCCTTCTGGACCTAGACTAGCTCATTATCCTGTGTCCCCCATGCACAGACGAACCTTCTAACAGGGCTCGAGATGGCAGCACTGAAACCTCTCATCCCATCTCACTCGCCCCTGGTAACAGTGCAGTGAGTGATAAGTGCACATTCAAAACGGGGAGGGGCCCAGAGCAGTGACAAAGTTGGTAACAAGTCGATGCCACCCAACGGAATCTTCAGCACATGGACATGGTGCCAAGGGAATTCCTAGGAAAGGGTCTAATCTAGAAGAGGCCAGCAACGATGACCAGGAACATCCTGAGTCTCCCACACTGGGAGGACATCACTGGCTCAGCCAATGTCGTATAAACTTTGTCCTACCGCCTTGTTTTTACCTTCTTTTCTGTAAATATTCATTTACTTCACTGGAGAGGTACTATATGCTCATTGAAAATCTGCACCCCCTAGTAAGACACTGGAGCTTTTCCCTGCTGGCCAGTTTTCTATATGCAAACAAGTGGTCACACTTGCTTGCAGTACCCCCATCTTGCACGTCACAACTGGCAGCACATACAAATTGACTTCTGATAGAAGCGAAGCAAACAAGAGTGAGAGGCACCCCAAATATGACAATGTACCCCATCAATTAACTGCATAATCTTTTGCTATTAGTAAAGTACAAAACATAGGCTCTACCACCTAAGGGTGCCTCTTACCACTGAACTATAAATTCTCACCATTGACTTATAAATTCTGTGTCCACAGCTAGGGAGGGAGCAGTTGGTTCGGAAACCAAGTTCCAATCCTAGCCATTTATCTGCTCTGTGAATGAGTGGAGGGAAGGGGGTGCAGCAAGGGAGATATTAAAACACCCACAGGGCCAGGCCAGCAGGTAGAATAAACAATGGAGCTGATGGTCCTCCCCATCGCGAGAAGACAGCTGCTATGCTGCTTGGGTAGGCTGTTGTCAGGAGAGAATGCAGGCTTAATTTTGCCGGATCTTCCAATATTTTCAAGAGAAGCTAGACATATCAGTTTTTATACAAAACCAGTTCTAGTTTACAGTTTTTTAAATGCACCATGTGGCCCAAACAAACATAAATGAGGGTATTATCCACCCCGTAGACTGACTGGTTTGCTACTATTTTATAAGTAGTAAGATCTATTCCATGGTTTCTCTTTCTTTTAAATAGGACGTTGACTGCTATCTGCCCTCCACTCAGGGTTTATTAAGAGCACAGAAGGGGTTTTATTATCATATAACAAAATAATCCAAGTACATTCAGATGCAAAAAGCAGCATAACATGATCTGACCCCCCCCCCCTTTTTTTTAAACCAGGATTTATACAAATGTTCATACATGAACTTGACATTTGGTAGAATTATTTGAAATATGTACTTAGGTATGTTAGCTTCTAAATAAACAAAAGAGGAAAACTGTAATATCCATAGAGGATGAGGGTGTGACCAACTGGTTCAAGTGGTGGGGCGAAAGCCTGGCTGGAACAGCTCTGATTTTTTAAACAAACGCTGTGTAGAGACAGGTAACGTAGACAATACCTCTCAGGAAGCACTGCCACAGAGGGCAGCAGGGAAATGGGGTCGTTGCCAGAAGAGAATGCAATGAAGGTGAAGATAATGTATTGTAAAAATTGATGGAATTACAAATGTTTGTATGTTGATGGAATACATCCTGTTAAAGCAAACAAACAAATATGAGTACTGACTGAAGGGATTTTGTCTGCAAAATACTGGACAGTGTGAGGTGCAGTAAAAATTTTATTAGTAAGCGTTAAGAAGCCAAGATCTAATAACACAGGTTTTCCCTAAACAAGAAGTCAGAAAAAAAGAGAAAAAAAAATCTTTACTATAACACACATTGCCCCACATTTTATACTGTGCCATTTCCGTATTTGTCCTTTTTAGCCTACTTCTAGCAGTCTCTCTTTGCTAAAATACATTAGTTGCCATGGAAACGATGTTACAGTGTGTGAAACCATTTACTGTCCTTGGAAAGGCATTCATGATAAAACTGAACAGTGGTATGTTTTAAAAAAAAAGAGAGATCCAACAGAAAGCAGTTGTGTAAGAACACAAGATCTCAAAATCGTGACTTCATAGTAAGTATTCCTCTACCACCAATATCATATTCCCAGTTTGGCCCACATCAATCAGAGAAGCATTTTCCTCCTCCTGTACGCCAAGTGGTACCTAATCTCTGACCTGTTAGGGAAAACAATAGACTCCCTATAATTCCCATTTACCTCCCCTTAGGGCGGCGTTGGGAGACTACAGAATCAGAATGGCTTGTAGGCTAGACAACACCTCCATAATTGGGGAGGATTTAATCCTGATACATTCTGCTGTCCAACTTTGTTATTAAAGATAGAAATGATACTTGGGACATAGAGATTTGGACTTGAATTTCCTTATTGCCATAGATTAGCAAGACACTTATTTTTTTTCTCTTTCATCTATTCGAAGTAAACCATGCTCATTCTTTTGAGAAAATATACTGAGCAGCTCTCATGCGCAATATTGGCAAAGAAAACCAAAGGAGAAGGCCCTTAACAGCTTAAAATCTAGTGGGGCCAAGTGGACAAGGGTGGGAGCACGAAAAGCCTTCTGGGCCACAGTGAGGAGCTGGACTTTATGTCATAGGAAGACAATGAGGGGTTTTACCCAGGAATGTGATCTCACATAGATTTTTAAAAGCTCACCCAGCTGTTGTGGGAGTGGGATTGGAAGACAACAGTAAAGGAATGCAGAACGGTAATGTTATCAGAATAGTCCAGACAATCAAGGATGGTGCAAAGGAGATGGAGAAATGTGATCTCTAACTAGGGTACCCTTACGCCTAGGCTTGTTTGTGAAAGTGCTAGCTTACACCTATTGTTCCAACAGCCAGTTGGATTAAGCATTTGTCCAGAGGTTTCATTTTTTAAACCAAGTATTACTAATAGTTGCATTAAAATGTACCAACATTGGTGCATATGCACTTCCAGCTTCTGCCAGTCTTACCAGTGGGTGAGACAACTGCATGGAGAAGAGAATTTTCACCATAACATGGGATTAAGTCTGAAAGGTGACCAACGACAATCCATCTCCTTTTCTGTCCTTCCCAACCTTGGCTTAAGTAAACACCCCCTTTCAAGGACAACACGCAGGATGCTCACCAATAAACAAAAAACACTTGGACATGAGCAGCTAAGGACAGCCAACTCCTCCAACTGTCAAGTCTACTAGTCGCTGGATGCTACTGGCCAGCTGCGCTGTGACCCATGCCGCAGCCCGAGATGTCCAAAATAACGAGGCAGAGGGACCAACAGGAATCATAGAAAGTTACAGGTTAGGTTTATATAAAATATTTGTGGGAAATAGGCCTTCTCAAGAATGGTGTGAATGCTCTCATTTCAGTGTTTTTGTCATTTATTGATAATTAATGCTATTTTACTCTGCAATATTTAATGAAAAATTGAATTTGTTTTTCAAGAAAGGTGATGATGAATGCTAACTGGCACAAAATGTTTACTGATATTAACTATCTACCATGGAAGCCATAGTGATATCATTTACTACATAAACCATAAGTCACACATCTACTCTAACAGCAGCAGCAACTACTGCAAATGTTAATAGTAATTGTAAATAGCACTGTGTCTGAGGATGACACGTTCTTAGAGTTCACTAACAGCACTCTAGGAAACCTGACTCTTCTTTTAGATTGAATGGCTGCTTTTCTAGGTTGATTCTGCTTATTTTTGAGTTCAGGTTTTTTGTGCTTATATGGAAAGTGAAGTGATAGCTTTAATGTGTTGGTTTTATTAGCAGAAGGGAAAAACTTCGCAAACAGTTAAGTGATTCCAGCTTTGTGTTAGTATTAACAGGTATTTTAAAAAGAAAAATTAATCAGTTCTAATAATCGTTTGATTTTTTCTCTTTCCTGAGAGCAAAATAAAGCTGTGGAGGTTCATTCTGTCACAGGTAAAACATCTCATGTTATTGCGAATGCTACTGTGACTTGTGAAAAGTTTAACACAAGAGATGAAATTTTGGGGGTAACACAAATACAAATTTTGTGCTGCTAAAAGCAGTTGTCCTTACTAAATCAAAAAACCTATGGAGAAAAAAAAGTTACTTGGAATTGGGTATGGCATATGAACACCTCATAACTGCATTCAAACAAGTAGTTAAATCCTACCAAATGAAAAATAAACTATAGGTGAAGAAATTGACAAGTTAGAAATATTGAACTACAAAATTTTTGTGACAGTATTCTGTGAATATTCAGCATGTTCGTACATGCCTTCTGTTTTGCTGCCTGTCAGCATCAACCAGGTTTTAAAAAGGTCTGAGAAACGTCTGAATCAATGTAGGTGTGTCATAATGGTATGATAGATGCATTCTATAAAGTTTGGGTGGGTTCTGTGCCAAAACAGTTGGAAATCTTTGTTCAAAGCAGTGACACTACACTTCTGTTTCGAAAGCCTTTAGCCAATAGCAGGTATTAAAAACAAGACTTGCCAATAGAAAGATGTTGAAATTTATCCCGAAGAAATTATGAGAACTCAAGTAGTGTCCAAGATTTAATTTTCATTCTGAAATTGTATTATGTTTTGGAGTATCTCAACTTGTGGTGATCTTTTGATGGTGCTCCTAGTTTTGTTGTTTTGTTTGTTTGTTGTTAATGTTTTTATTGATCTTTAGAGAACGAGGAAGGGAGAGGGAGAGATAAAGAGAAACATTGATAAAGAGAGCAATACATCGATAGGCTGCCTCCTGCATGCCCCTACCCGGGATCAAGCCCACAAGGGGCATGTACCCTGATCAGGAATCGAACCTGCAACCTCTTGGTACATGGGATGACGCCCAACCAACTGAACCTCACCAGCCAGGGCAGTGCTCCTAGTTTTAATTAAATACATTTATATTCTGTACCAGAATGAAGAGAAATTATGAAGATCTATGATTTTGTATCATCTAACTGTGATAAAAGAACTGAAAGAACAATAGGGGAACTTATTTTCATTAGTTTTGTCTTATAAAAATACTGAGGATAAGAATTCTGAATGGGGTAAAAGACCTGTGACAATATTTGGGCTAAAATATTTATAAATTTCAATATAAAAAATTATTCTGAGGCCTCCATTTAGCAGAACTTACTCTCAGCTGAAGTGTATCTATAGAAAGAGCTATTTCCTCAGTTAAAAATATTATGACATATACATAAATGCCATTGAACATAGTAACAATTTCAAATATTAACTATAAAACACAACTTTGAAGATTAAAAGTAGCTCTATGAAAAAATAAAAAAACATTCTTCACAAAAAAGAATCAGTGACATGAATACTAGAGACATATGGCTAAAAAGCTGAGTAAGGTGAGTGAGTATGTACCAAGAATAACTAGTTTTATGTTCTTTTTAATGTCTAAAAAGTTCTTTTTTTTTCTAATGTATATGGGCATGATTATAATTTTTAGAAATGTTATTTTTGAGATTTCAAATAAACCTATAAATACTATAAAATGATGTTGGTTAACAAATCAACATTTAAAAAATTCTATAATTTTAATTATTTTACTTTAAAAATTTTTCATTGTTGACACTATTATAGAAATTCCCATTTTCCTCCCCTTTGTCCACTTCCACCAAGCCCCTACCGCCCCCCTCTTCCCTCTGACCATCACCACACAGTTGTCTGTGTTTATGGGCTATCCTAATATTGATCAACCAAAGGACTTGTACACATGCATATAAGCATAACCAATGGATATAAGACACTGGGGGGGGGGGGGCAGGCATGTGAGGGCATGTACTGGGGGGTAGGGGAGGCCGGGGGGGTCAATGGGGGGAAAAAAGGAGACATATGTACTACTATTTATAATACTTCAAACAATAAAAATAAAATGACATAAATAAAAAAAATAATTTTTTAAAAAGCCAGGAGCCGCCACGACCGAAACAACCAGATGGACGACTGAACAGCGGCTGTGTGGGGCGACCAGGCTGGTAGGGGGGGGGCAGTATAGGGCGACCAGGCTGGTTGGGGGGCAGTTAGGGGTGACCAGGCTGGCGGGGGGGGGGGCAGTTGGGGGCAACCAGGTTGGCAGGAAGGTGATGTTGGGGGCAACCAGGACAGCAGGGGGGGCAGTTGGGGGCAACCAGGCTAGCAGGGGGACAGTAAGGGGCAACCAAGCTGGCGGGGGGGCAGTTAGGGGTGACCAGGCTGGTAGAGGGGGGGCAGTTGGGGGCGACCAGGTCGGCAGGGAGGGCAGTAAGGGGCAACCAGGCTGGCAGAGGGGGGCAGTTGGGGGCAACCAGGCTGGCATGGGGGGCAGTAATGGGCAACCAGGCCAGAAGGGGGGCAGTAAGTGGTGACCAGGCCGGCAGTGGGAGCAGTTAGGGGCGACCAGGCCGGTGCAGGGGGCAGTTGGGGGCGATCAGGGCGCAGGCAGAGGCGGTTAGGGGCAATCAGGCAGGCATGCAAGTGAGCAGTTAGGAGCCAGTGGTCCCGGATTGTGAGAGGGATGTCCGACTGCCGGTTTAGACCCAATCCCCGGGTTCGGGCCTGAACCGGCAATCGGACATCCCCCAAGGTGTCCCGGATTGAAGAGGGTCCAGGCTGGGCTGAGGGGACCCCCCACCCCGTGCATGAATTTTGTGCACTGGGCCACTAGTTCATATATATAGGGTGTCCCAAAAAATGTATACACACACTTAGAATAATTAGAAAGTCATGTTTATTAAAACACATTTCTTTTTCAAAACTGAACTATCTGCTGTTAAAGTGTATATACATTTTGGGGGACTCCCTATATGTTCTTTGGCTAATCCCTTCACCTTCTTTCATCCAGCCCCCTCTTCTCCCTCCCCTCTGACAGCTGAGTGGCTCCTTTCAGTAAATGTTATGGTCCCCCATCTCTAGCTCTCTTGGCTCCCACTGACAGATGAGGGAAAATATGAAAAGTATTTACCTTTTGAGAAGATGTGCTCAAAACATCACAGTAATTTTCTAGTAGGAAAATACATAGTAGGTATCCCAACAGGCAACATCCCACCTCACTCCGCCCTGCCAAACTCATGTTTTTTTAAACAAGACTAAAGATTTCTCTTCCAAAATTACTAGGCACTTCAAGAAACAACAGGGTTGAAAACATCTTCTTAAATGCAATATCATCCCTGTATGAATGTCAAAGAGGAATGAAATGTACTGAAAAAGAGCTAACTGGTCCCCCCTCCCCCTTCATTTGAGTGTTCTAGTAACTACTTATGAATTATACTTGAAAATGAATCCTTTCATAAACTCATGCTTTATTTAGTCAATGAGGATGGAATAAAAATGAAGAGCTTCTCCTCTCACAGAGATTACAATTCCTAGTATTCACTCTGATACCTTTAAAATATGAAATTGAAGGGTCACACCCAGTGAAAATGCTTGTCTTCAGCATCTCAGGATATTGATTAGAGAAAGGCCTAAAATTCGAATACTTTCCTCTGACCTGAGGCTCCATAGCAACTGAGGTCCTTCCTTCCAGGGCACTCGGAAGAACTGCCTTTTACCAAACAAGGGACGCCCAACCCCCACTATATTTTGGAATATCTGGTGGACAACTCTGCTCCTCCAAAGGGCAGATCGCCCCACTTCTTCTCCAAGATGAACCGACCATAAGGGATGTTAACCCACAATTTACTCAAAGAAAATAGCATACTAATAGTATGCAGCAGCAGCATACTATTAAAACACAGCTCCAATGCAGTGCGGCAGGTTTGAAATTTACACTGACTACTTAGCTGTATATACACTAAATATGTTACTTCATTTCTCTACAGTTGAATTCAACTTGATCATGACCATCGCATTTCTGCTTATGAAGAAAAAACCAATATTGCTACTTCCAGATAACTTAATCTCTTCAGATACAAAATTTTGGCTGCTTCAGGGCAATAAGTCAAATTTAATTAATCTCAAACTGCCTCTCATGGCTGTGTTCATTTCTCCCTCCCTCCTTCCCCAGGGGAAAATTATAGACCACCACGGGATGGGGAGAGAACCTGGTCCAGGTGCTGCCCTGCAAGCCCTCACCGGCCTCCTCGGGAGGTGCCATCCCTTTGTCTCTGAATGTTGGCCTGGCTCTGCTGATGGGACTGGTGGATACCTGCAGTCATGATCCCAGCCCGCCTTCAGCAGAGGCTGGCACAGTCCATTCTGTGCCCGCTTCATTCTGACCCCAGGCCTCTCCCACCTGGCTCTCTCAGCACCTCCACATTTACCTGAGGAGGCCTGCAGTGCCGTCAGGATGTCTCCTATGCCACAGGCAGGCACCGGGAACCATGAGGGGACACATCTCAGGGCTAGTTTCCACAAGGTGCTTTCCTTCAAGAGTTCCAGACAGGATGCGGGGGCCAAGGGCTGCTGCATGCAGATTATCCTCCACCCACCTGGAGTGGGGGATCCCAGCCACCCATTCATTTCTCATCTCTCATTTCATCCAAATCTCTACAAGCTCCATCCTCCAATCCAGAAAGGTATTTCCTGCTTCCTGCAGCTTCCCTCCTGCACGGCTGACTGTTCAATATATGCCAGGCCTTCTGAGATCTGGCTCCTTGGAATATTTTTTTTTTTTTCTAACAAAGTCTGCCTCTTTTAAAGGAAGGCCTGGGCTAACTCTGATCTCTGAAACATGCTTTAAGTGCCTGTTTTGAAAGTCCACAGCTGAACAATGTCTTCTTTGTTCCAGCCTATAGTCTGTCCTCTCCCTGAAGTAATAGAATCCTTAGCCTCCATGGGGGAGACTCCCAGGGCAACAAGAATTAGGAGGGAAGTAAAGTAAATTGAATATCAGTTCAAAATATTAGCCCCAATAAATTGGCTGGTCATCATGAAAGGTCTCAGAGGTCCCAGAACACTCACTCAGAATGTTTAAAACGTGCCACATAAGACAAGACATTCTTCTGGAAGACACCGTTTATACCTATTTAAATCAAGGACTAAAGGGGCCTGTGCCTTTCAGTTTCTTGAATTCTTTGTATCTAAGGTCCTAAATTTCTATTTTGTTAAGTGGAAATCCATTCAACGGGAAGTGACCCTGTGCACTATCATTGTGGATCTCTCCAATTCTATGGGTTCCCTCTTCCTAGGGCCTTCTCACCGCTGTCTCTCCTCCTCCACACCTGCTATGTTTACTCATCAGATTCCTAAAACTTCAGAGCCTTCCTTACCTTGGCCATCCTCCAGCTCAATCCCCTCTTCAGCCTGAACCTACCTCCAGCTGATGCAATTGATATTTTCTCTAGTCTCTTAGAACATCCTCCTCACTTGACCATTTAAACCAATTCTCAACTCTAGGTCACCCCCAACATGATAAGTACTTTCAGGCAAAGTCACAAAACTGGGCTAAAGAGAACCATAAAAAATACCTACAGATTCCAATGGGACCTCACAATTTCTCTGCAATACCTTCTATCCATTTATTAACAGATCATCCTATATTTTTGTTACTCTGGAGTTTTTCTGCATTCTCCAAGCCCCCTTCCCATCTCTAAATCTATGACCCTCAGATGATGGCTTAGCCTCTAATTTTACTGAAAAGTTTTAGGAAACTCCACTCCTTCAAACTTCTTTCTTTTCACATAAAAATGTCACTGTATCTTCATCTATCTCAGAGTTACAAATCACACATGTAAAGTACTGTGCCTGCACTTTCAGCACTCAAACCTATAAATACCTTTCTCTTCTGTTATTTCTCCCTCCAAGCTGGTAATTTTTATCTTTCTGAGGGCTATCATGGATTGAATATGCCCTCCTCCCCCACCCCCCCCCCAAAAAAAAATGTCCATCTGGAACCTGTGTGACCTTATTTGGGAAAAGGGTCTTTAAAAATGTAATTAAGAACGTAGTGATAAGTTTATTTTGGATTAGGGTGGGTCCTAAATCCAATGACATGTATCCTTATAAGAGGAGAATGCCATATGAAGATGGAGGCAGGAATTGTTGGTCTACAAGCCAAGGAAAGCCCAGGTTTGCCAGTAGCCACCAGAAGCTAGGGAAGAGGCATGGAACAGTCTCCCTCAGAGCCTCTGGAAGGAACCAACCCTGATAGCATCTTAATTTCAAGACTTCTGGCTTCGATGTGAGAGTTTTTGTTGTTGTTTTAAGCTACCCAGTTGGGGAAAATTTGTTTTGGCAGCCACAGAAAACTAATGCAAAGACTCCTTCTATACTCACCATCACCTTGCCCATAACAACTCTTTGTTGATTCCTTTCCATCCATTATCCCCTCCATTTCCAGCCTTACCAACATCACTCTCTTTAGGGAATAATTGCCGTATGTTCTAGCCCATTCAGGAGACACTGAGAGTGCAGTTAGGTGTTCTGCTGGGAGACACGGGGCAGGGTTCTTGCCACAGCAGCAGTTCTGGATCTTAAGTGCACAGGAGTGCTATTGTGGGGATAGAGGCCCGGAAGCCTCATCCCTGGGAACAGACTCTGTCACATCTGGGGAGGTGAGATCAGGGAAGGCAGTGGGGCTTGCCTTCGGCCTCCCGTATTGGACTCTCCCCATGTGGCCAAGGTACAATCAGAGAATGTTTGGGACTGCAGTTTTCCAAGTGCCAATCCTCCTGGTATCACACCCAGCTATAAACTAACCAGAACTTCCCAGGAATTACTGGCACCCACAGAGGCATCTGGGTTTGCTCCTTATACCACAGTCCTTATAGGTTCTTCCCAGCCACGCCTCACTGGCTTTCATTCGCAATTCTTGACCTCTTAGCATTCTGAAGTCAAGAATCAGTTGAATAATGACTATAAGACAGTGAGAATTGTATGGTTAACCTCACTAGTATAAAAAGGGTGTGGTATGGCACATCATCTATTCTTTGAACCCAACTTGAAGATAGGACTAGGATTTGAGATCACTGCATTTCAACCTAAGGACGTGTAATATAAGGTGGAACTTAAAACATTATACACAACCAAAATATGGATTCTAAACATGACTGAGGATCTATCAGTGAAGAGGACCCAATGTATTATCTACAAGAAGAAAATTTATTCAAGATGCATCTCATTCTACAAGTACTGAAAACACTTGGGAAACCTCCCAGTTTGCACAGTTCAGTATTACACTGAGCACAAAGCAAATTAAGTGAGGTGAGCTTCTAGCCTTCCAGTAGCTTGCTACTGAAAATGGACAATTTTGATGCTGACATGTACGAAAGTGAGTGAACGTGAACAAATTGGAAAAAGTGGTGACATTATATGCCAGCCAAGGGCAAAGAGCATTTTGTCAGTAGCATATGATCTCCCACACTTAAGGCAGTGGTTCGGCAATGGGCAGGAAGGTGGGAAAAGCACTGAAATCACAGATAGTGAATGGCTGAGGAAGAAAAAACAGTTCACCACTACTTTCCAAAGACCATAATGGTACCCCTTGCCCATCTGGGCTGCAGTAATTGGTCTACACCCACAGAAAGTGTTCTTCTTGGTCTCCACCCTTCAGATACATTAAATCTGACATCTAGGTGAGGGTTGGGCAAGGGAAGCCATTAATGAGGAACCACAGAGGGCTATTCCCAGGTAGGTAAGAAGACCCTTAATGACAGGTAGGTAAGAAGAACCTTAATGAGTGGCTGACAAACACTGCATATTGTGCTGCTGTGTCTTTTGTTACACATGTTACTTGAGTAGTGCCTCCCCTCAACCATGGAAAACATTTTATAAGGCTTATTTTCAATCATTCTTTTGAAGGCTATAAAACAGAGACTGTGATATTTTGGGGGATATAGTGTGAAATAATTACTTTAAGTATATGATGGAATCCTCCCCGCCCCTGCTAAGGAGAGTCTTCAAATGGTACTACTACCAAGTGAAATAACGCATGGAAAGAAAGGCACTCCCCACAGCCGAAGCTGGGGTTCATATGGCCGAGGAATGCAGTTAAATGCTACTCTGAGAGGTCCAGAAATGCGCAGGTACATAATAGGTGAGTGCCTGCCTTCTCTCATACCTCCAGGATACACTGGTGGTCCCTTTCCCATCATTTATTACTGTATTATTCCAGTTTCCTCCAGATTTTGAAATATTCTGCATTTACCCGGGTCTTAGATGTTCTTGTGCACTGGTGACTTCCTATTGTTTTTAGTGAAAATCTTAATGAAAGTCGGACAGCACAGGGCAAAGAAGTAACTATTTCCTTGACCACCTTAAATTTTTAACAAAAAGCTCAATATTCTGAACAAAAAAAATATCTTTAAACATATACCATTCTGAAATACAATGATGGGTCCTAAAACAGTCTAGGACAGTGGTCGGCAAACTCATTAGTCAACAGAGCCAAATATCAACAGTACAACGATTGAAAGTTCTTTTGAGAGCCAAATTTTTTAAATTTAAACTTCTTCTAACGCCACTTCTTCAAAATAGACTCGCCCAGGCCATGGTAGTTTGTGGAAGAGCCATACTCAAGGGGCCAAAGAACCGCATGTGGCTCGCGAGCCGCAGTTTGCTAACCACGGGTCTAGGACAATCACCGAACCTAAATCGTGTGAACTACAGAAGCTCCATATCTGAGGAGATGCCAGCCTAGCCTCACAGATGGCCGGAAACCAGCTATACATTCCAGTATCCTGCCCCAGGGCCTGTCTGAGTAAACATCTGCTGACTGTCTACACTATGAAAGACATCCTGCTACATGCTATAGGGGAACCAAAAAACAAAAGGAAGGGGGAGCAGCAAACAATATTTTTGCATACGTGAAGCCAATAGTCTCTTGAGAAAACAGGACCCATAAATACGTATTTCTAGGAAACCTAGATTCTAGTCTAAACTAAATTAATAACTGGATGTATAACCATGGGCAAGTCACAGAATTTCTTTACAGCTTGGATTCCTCACACCAGGAATTAACTAACAACATAAGGCATCACATATTAGGAGGTAACCGAGAGACAAAAATGTTCAATGCAAGAGAATGAGAAGACTAAGAGAGTCTTCCCAGATTTGGGCTTCCAACTGGACCTTGAAAAATGGATAGAATTCTGAGAGAAAGAAGGGTCAGGGAATTCCAAGAGGAAAAAAACAACAACAACCGCACAAAGGCTGGAACACATAATTCATATTAATGTTACAGTAGATTGACATCTGGCTAATCAAGTGTTAATGTCATGGTGAACGAGGTCAGCCAGGTATGACTAAGAATGTGGAGACAGTTGGAGGCATTGAATATCCAGTTAAGAAATTTGGTCTTTCTCTTATTCATTGGGTTGTTAATAAAGGAACAAGGCAAAAGAACCAATATCCAGTATCAGCCAGCACATCCATTTTCACATGGATCAAACCTCCTCATTCAATCTAGAAAATATAGGAGTAACACAACAGGAATTGTGTGTGTGTGTGTGCGCGCGCTAAACACTTTGTTTTTTAGCAACTGGAATTGTTATTTGCAAATCATGGGAGCGCCTAAAGGACATAACATATCAAGAGAATATAGATCAGGCAAAGGTATATACAGAGGACAGACACAGCATTGACATTTTCAAGGAGACAATAATAAAAGATACATAATGACGGAATGCTAGAGTTCATTGATATCTGAAAATAATGAGGTGCTCGCTCTGTTCTAGGAGGTTAGACAATAAACTAGACAACAAAAAAGTGAAACCCTCCAAACTCTGAGAGCAAACAAGAGAAAACATTAACAGAAATCAGCACTTTCCAAATTATCCTGCGTGCATGTGCCTAGCTATAGGCAACATATCACACAATTTCTAAAATAAAATTAAAATCAAATTTTACAAATGACAGTATTTAAAATTATTATTGCTTTAAAATAGACACTCCAATGTGTGGGAATGAAGGAACTTGTTCATGTTTATTTGCCTTTTCAGTAGAATTTAAATTGGGCAGGATTTCACAGAAATCCAGATTCAGTAACTTTTTCTAGGGATCAGAGAGAAAGGACTGGAAAAAGTGCCCTGGGCTTTGTTGTGGGAAAGACGATCTGGATCATTTTTAATTTTCCACTAAAGTCCTGCTTTTCAGTATACAGCAGATGGAATCCTTATACAACTCCATGAAAAGCCTACTATTTTTGGGTACTTCAAAGATGGAAGCTCTGAAGAAAATAAGTGTTTAAATTCATCAGCACATTCAAAAGGAGCAGGTACTTAGAAATCTTAAAAATACAAGGGAAGAGGTCTTTCTGTGATGGATTTCTGATCCCCAGCCTCCTCTGGGTGCTGCTCCCTCCGGCTCCAGCTGATTGATGATTCTCTACCACTTCATGGCCTGCTCCCATCACTGTGGCTCAGACTCACTACATTTGCTTCATCCCTCGTCTCTCAGAAGCTGCCTCCCAGCCATTCTCATATACAGGCAAGATTTTGGGGTTCAATCCTGCCAGCCCCATACTTACTAAATGAGAACAGGGTCTGGGAACATGCATTCTGTAAGGTCCTCAGAGGATATTCATGCAATGATGGCCCTAAAGCTCTTTCCTTATTATGAGCTGGTTCAATAGATTATTAGTCGTTGTGCCAAGGCTGATGTTTACTGTGTGTGGACTATGAGGTACAGGGCGAGGTAGTTTATATTCTCATTTGAGACAGAACAAATTTAGTGTTAAAAGCACAGACCCTGGAGTCAGACTGATTGCCTGGGTTCAGATCCTAGCTCTGCTGCTTACTAGCTCTGTGACCCTGACTAAATCACTTAACCTCCATGCCTCAGTTTCCCTACCTGTTAAATGGGGATAATAAAGGCAGTGCCTCATCAAATAGTGCTGGGTTTGTGATGGGAAAATCAAACCATGAAAAAGATACAATACCTGACTTACAAAGAGCCCACAAGTAATAATCTATATATATAAAAGCCTAAGCAACCAAATGACCAAACAACCAGTCGACGGGTTGCTATGACATGCACGGACCACCAGGGGATAGACGCTCAACACAGAAGCTGCCCCCTGATGGTCAGTACGCTCCCACAGCCAACCTCCTGCTGCCAGCAAACTGGCCAGCCACGGTCCCCCCCTTCCCCTCCCACGGTCCCCCCCCCTCGGGCCGGCCCTGATCGCCCTGAATGGGACTGGGTGAGATGGCCCCAATTGGCCCTTATTGCCGGCCTGGCCAAGGGACCCCACCTGTGCACAAATTTGTGCACCTGGCCTCTAGTAATAATAAAAAAAGACAAGTATCTGTCCATTCTCCCACCCAGCTGACTTCACTTTGTCAGACTGTGACAAGGGTGATAATGGGGCAGTAACCAAGTGTCATGGGAGCCCAAAGGGGGGACTTCCCAGAAGGTAAGTCTTGAATGGAGCCAGAAGAAGGAATGAGATTTCCACAGGCGGGGAAGGTGCCTTTGTACCACCAACACTGAACACAGAAGGAAGTGCAAAGCAAAGGCAAGGAGGCTTGAAAATAGGCAGGGAGTGAGAAACCACAGCTTTGGAACAAAAGCAAGCATGAGTTTAGGAGCCAGACAGACCTGGCTTCTCTAGTAATTAGCTGTGTGACGATGGGCAAGTTACCTTTCTGAGCCTCAGTCTTGCCATCTGACCAATGGGGATAATAATACCTGCCTCATAGAGTTATGACTAAATAAATTACTGTAAGTAAAGCACTTAATAAGGCCTCTGGGGTTCAATAAAAATGGTAGGCATTATTATTTTTATGGTGTACTTAGAGAGGCATGAGCAGCTGTGGTATGCACAGACCAGAAATAAGTACCCTTCAGAAAAAGCCTTCTGAATTGAAATAACCAATGGGTTAAAATTTTCCCATACTGTATTTTTTTTCTGCCCAAAACTTACAGTTAATAGGCACTCAATACATATTTGCCCAAACAAAGTGGGTGTTGCTTGGGGTCACAGGGTCTATAAAGATGCTCTCGGCTTCCTGCGAATACCCGGGAAAAGGACCCAAGTCTGTCTCACATCCAGAGAGAGGCACCGCAGGTCATTCTGGAAGCTGGCTCAGATGAAGGGGAAAACGCTCTCACCCGAACACGACGGCGCAGAGCCTTACAAACACTGTTAAAGTTTCATGAGTCAGTGAGCATTATCTTTTCTTCCCATGTTTTTATTGGGCCATAAATCCAGTTCAATTTATATCCTTCTAGGATTACTGTGTTCTAATCAAGTCCAGAGTGCCACTTATTTCTAGGTTATCTGGACTGCATGTCACCCAAGTCCATTTGGACAATACTGTTCAGGCTACTCATGTGTTTTAGCAGCTAATAATTAGATTTGTTCAACTAGATACATTAAAAAAAGATCATATTCCCCTAAATAACCCAAACCACCCCAGTTTTATAGGAACCAAGTGCATGAAAATCATAACGTGTGGGTGGTGGTGGTGGTAGTTCCAACTTCATAGCTTATTCCGCCTTTAGAAAATCCAACTCAAGTGATTTTACACTGTAAATAGGTCAAAATTCTGATTATCTGACTAAAATAGAGAAACCCTTTTACAGGGCTAACTTCAAAGTGCTTTTGTTTTCTATTCTCAAGAATAAAAAGGCTCTGCATTTTTTAAGAACACTTGCTAAAAATGCTGTTTTCAAGCATACTATATAAATTAATTTTCTACCTTTTCCCAATAACTCTTGATCCAGAATTGGCAATCACCCATATCCCTTTCTAAAATATTCAAAATTTCTTTTTATGCACACAATACATTTTCATCCTCCCTTCCCTAAGGGGCCATATATGCTATATGTATGTATGTGTATATATGTAAACGTTGTGTGTATACACACACACTTTAACAACAGTAGCAAACACAAGGCTTTTCCTGTGTGGGGGGGTACTATTCTCAGTGCTTTATATTTATTAACTCATTGAATCCTAACAGCAAATATTTGAGGTAGAAACCATTATCCCCATTTTAAAGGTGAAGGAAGGGAGGCAGAGAAATTAGGTAATGTGATCCAGTTCACAGAGCTGGGAGGGACTGAGCCAGGACCATACCCCGGGTATGGCCCTGGGCTGAAAGGCTTGAAATCTGGCTCTCCGTGGTAACTCTGCCACCTTGGTTAAGTCACTTAGTTCTCTGGAGCTCACCTTCCCTCATCAGTAAAATGGACATGTTGGACTACATGATCTCTAAGCCCTTTAGGGTTGTATGTTCTGCAGGTTTTGACATCTATTTCTACCTTGGTCTGGGGAGCAGTAGAGTTGTAGACTTCCATCCCCTATTCCCCTGATGCTGCTCTGCCTGGATTCAGAGATCTTTGGTGCTAAATGCAACTGTACTTGTCATTCTTAATCTTGCTTAATATCTGAGCATACCCGCCGCCCCCTGGGGATCAGGGACACCTCGCTCCCCAGGGCCTGCCCAATCCTCCCGCTGTCCCTCTCCCACTCAGGGCCTGGGCTTCTCCTCCCCCTTCTCCTCTGTTCCCAGGCTCTCTCTCAGCCCTGACTGCTCTATCTCTATGCTCTCTCTGAGTGATACCACCCACATCTAGGGCTTCAAGTATTTTGTAATTTGCTGCTGATAGATTTACATTTCAGTCCTACTCCTCACTCCAGACCCATCTATTCAACTGCCAATGAAATACCTGGACCTGGAAGAGAGAAGTATTCATGACAAAGTCATCACTTTACACACACCAGCTTTTCCTACTGAATTGATGCGTCTCAGTGTCTCTCTTCACCCAATTCCCAAGGAACCCTCTTCTGGCCCCTCCATATCTATCTCACTCTCTCTTATTCTGCCTCTTTTGCTCCATCCAGACCCTCATCTACTGCTCATCTGAGTTTCCATAATTATCTTTCCTCCATCTTGACCACCACTGGTCAATAGCCCACTGTGGCCAAAGGATCTTTATAAGTTAAGATCAGATCAAGGCAGTGTCTCCACTTACAACACTTAAATGGCATTCCTGACAAAATATAAGAACATTCTCAGTTTTTCCTCCAGCCCTATCTTCTCCCTCTGTCCACCTCCCGCCCACCTACCCTGAACTTCTTGAAGTTTCCCAGAAGGTCTGTGCATTGGCCCTCCGGGCTGCTCTTTCTGGGGCAACAGCCATCACACAACACTCAACCAGGTGACTCCTACTCTTCAGACTGTTACTCTTCATCTCGAGGACACCTCCTCCACCCTCTCTTTGTGGGGGTCATGCTCCCTCCTGTATGTGCCCATGCTCCTATGAGAATCCCTAGAATCGCAGATTATCATAGTGGGCAGAGTTTTCCTCCTGCAGGTAAGTTCCTTGAGGCAGGATCGTACCTTTTTGGCCCTGAATCATCTAGCTCAATGCCTGGCAAGTGGTAGATGCAATAAATGAATGCTACTGAATGAGTACATATGTAGGACAATCCACAATCTCATAGAGACCTATCTGTGGATCACTAGAAGAACCCAGCTTAAAATAATCACACTGAGTAAAGGTATTTCCAGTATCAACATGCTGTGCTTTCTCATTTAAAAATTTTATCTTATTTTCTATTTTCTAGGTGAACAACAGATGAGGGTCTAAATCAGTGGTTTCCAACCTTTTCTTGGCCGTGCCCCACCTAAGCATCTCTAATATCTTGATGCCCCCCTGTGACATATAATTCTTATTATTCAAAAAGTGAACTCCTATTCATGTGATGGAAGCCTAAAAGGCCATTAACTTGGTCTAAACAAGCTTCCAAAGAACATGGCTTCCATGAAAGAGAAAAATAAAAGGACAAAAGGACAGCTGAAATACTGAGGAAGAAGTCACTAAGAAATTGTTAAAAAATAATAATAATAATATAAATTGATAGGAAAATTGGCAAAGTTTCAAAACATATAATAGAGAACTGAAATACATAAATATGTCACAACATATATTTATATACTGTATATGCCCCTAGAACCATAAGAAATGCAAAAAATTCACTGTTAATAACTCATTCTCGAATTGCTCCCCTTAAAAATCAAAATGTCCCCCCTATGGGGCGTGTGCCCCACGGTGGGAACCACTGGTCTAAATGGAAGAAGTGAAAGTGGGAATGAACATTTTATTTTTTATTGAAATATAAAGTCCTATTTCCCAAGCAGAGTATCAATTTCCAAAGCATTTACACCCCTCTCCACTCCTTATGGCATGTAACACATTTAATTAATATCATCATTACATCCATATATAGTATTTTGCATATTGCCTAGCGGCTAAGAGCAAAGGCTTTGAAACCAAACTAATTAGTCCTAAATCCTGACTCTACCACTTACTGGCTATATGATCTTGAGTACTTAACTTTCCTTGCTTCAATTTTCCATCTGTAAAATGGGGATTACATATGAAACTACTTCACATCATTATTGTTAGGACTAGAATTTAAACAGTGCTTGACAATAGCAAATGCTCAATAAAAGTTAGCTATTATCAATCATTTTTATCTCCTCTAGTAGACCGTGAGCTCCTGAAGAACAAGGACAGCAGAGGTATTCATTTTGAAGGCCTTATCTCCCAGCGCCTTGCACACAATAACATCCTGGCCTAATGTTTGCTGAACAGGTGAATATAATGAACTGTTCATAGCAAAAGTATGTACATTATTAAGTATGATGACTAGTACAGACCGAATTGCTCCAATAATTTGGAGGCCTGTGGAGAACAGAGACTATACTTTGTAGAACATTAGCAGTTCACCCTGCTCCTGGAGGTCTGGAAGCTCACTTAACCTCCTAGGAATACACAAGGCTCACAGTCACATGGTCAGGGTAGCTGTGTGACTTAGGGACGCAGGTGGGACTGAAGAGCTGGGCTGACTGAGGCTCCCTTCCCATTAGCATGGCCTGGGGCAAGAAGTTTCTCCTTTGGAGTCTGCTTAATTTCCTCTTCCAATGAACAGAAGGTTGGACTCTGATTTCTAAGGACTGCCCCCCCTCCCCCCCCCAGCCACTTGGGGAGTCTCTAAAATGAGCAGATAAAAAACTAGGCCAAGAAAGGTGCTACTGGAGTAAAAAATAAAAATGAAATATCAAAGGCAACACAGGAGCTGTCACATCACTGTACTACAAGGGGTTGCTGTGAGGGAACTGGCCACTTGAACTGACAAAAAGCAAAGTGTTTTGAAACATGTTCAAAATGAAATGATCTGAGCTTCTAAAACCAAAAGAACAAAAACAATGATGGGTATAGACTCCAATTAATTTGTCATCAGCCTACAAACTCCTTGAGGACCATGACTATGCCTTGTTGAGTGGCAGCATATGGCAAAGCTGCTGGCCAAAAATGCATTTCTTCTTGATCTTTCATCTACTCACATGGCTAACCTCTATTTCCCAGGCTCCCTTGCAGGTAAAAGTGGCCAAAGAACTAGCCCTCATGTAAAGGATGGAAGGAGAAGTGATGGGTGTCATTTCCAGACCAAGGTAATTAAAAAGTGGGTGCACCCCCTCCACCCCCTGTTTTGTTTTCTGCCAGCTGAAAGCAGGTTACAATGGAGCACTATGAGACGGTAGAACATGGGTCCCAGAATCAACACCTGGAAGAAAGCCACCCACCGACCACAAACACCCATTTTGGACTATCACATGAAGAATAGTAAATATCTATTGCTTTTGAGCCATTATATTTTTGCAGGTCTACTTGTTACAGCTACTAAAATTAGCCTAATTAATCCAGATGCCTAGCACATATCAAAGACCCAACTCACATTTGTTGAGAAAAGATAAATAAGACCAGGTCCCTTCTCTCAACTAATGAGGGAAACAGACACATGCCAAACATAATGTCTGCTGCTGAAGCTTGAAAACAAAATTGGAAGCATGGTGTGTTTTGGAGGAGAAAGGATGGAGAAAGCTTCACAGAGGAGATGACTTTTGAACTGGGCCCTAAAGGTGAAATGGTACCCAAGCAAATCAGATGGGGTTGGAGATTCCATACCCAGAAGAAGGCACAGAGTAAAGGCGCAGAAAGCTGAGGGTAGATTTGTTCACATTCAACCTTATCATTAAGTCTAACTTGGTCAGCAGAATGCCTATTTCCTGTGCACTGACTTTCCTTCTTGGGTCTGGCATCAAACAAACAACTCTTTGTTTTTCTAGTACACTCATTAACCCTATTGCTTTTTTTTTTTTAATATAAAAAGTTCCACAGTGAATGTCCTTAGAAAATGCAGAAATAAATGTTTAAGATTAATCTTAACCTTTTTCTAATAAAATTCTTGAAGAGCAAACTTGAGGTAGTTCTATTACTTATAACAGTTTAAGAATCACGCTCGTAGGAATCATTGGTTTCAACCTACGTTTTGACGTTATCAATTGAGCATGTAATAGTTACTGGCTTACAAAATGTAACACTAAGCCCCCAGATTTACACTAACATTTCCTCTTTAATAGGAACATCACGCAGATGGTTCAAAGTTCAGTCAAAAGATTCTCTACATCCTTTGCTCATAGCTAAGTGCCTCCAAAACCTTGAGAGAGTAACAAACCACTTCCTCCAAAAGTCTGTGAATCCCTTCCTCACAGTACCCATGGGGCAGAGATCAGGAGAAAGAGAGCAGAAGGGTGGAAAGTATTGCAGTCACTCGGGTGGAGAGGAAGGATGTGGGCCTCTGAAGGCTACCCTGAGATAAGAAAGAGACAGTGTCTCGTGGTCTCCCCAATACCAATTTAATGCTGTTATCAATGCCCCAAGAACTTGTTTTACTATAAGGGCAAAGGGAAAAACACTGGGAAGACAAGATTTCATTTCCAAAGACTTCAGTTTCAGCACTCTGAAGACTGGAGAAGCAGCAGCAAGTCAGGCTGCTCTCCTCATATCAAACACCAATTTAATTCTCTGACTCAGAAACAAAATTTTCTGCCCCCACATTAATTTATCCCACTCCAGCTCTTAGCACCAAAAGAGAGGGGGTTAAAACGGGTAGGGAGGGCTACCTTGAAAGTAAAATAACTCTTAAGATGGCTGGAATCATTTCCCCCTTGAATCTAAGAAATAACTGCAGCTGCCAGTCAACACTGCCAGTCCAGGATTACTGCAAAATGCTAGCACCTGCTACCCTGCATCTGGGGCCATTTATTTTTCTTCTTCTTCTTCTTTTTTTTTTTTGTAAATGTGGCAGGAAAGACTGCTTTATCTGAGAGAAAGGGAAGCCCCAAGCAAGAGAAGGAAGAAGCATTGCGCCCATCCTTGGGTACTTTGTGCGTCTCTTCTCTGGGCACTGAAAGAGCTCTTTGTGTCACACACACACACACACACACACACACACACACACACACACACGGAGCGTCTGTGTGATTTATTGGGGGAGGAGGGACAAGAAGGGTGACTTTATTATCCCTCTTCTCACTGAGTCCCAGCAAATCTCCGCCTGGGCCCAAGAAGCTCTGTGGCCTCTTTCTGGCCCAGTCCCCTCCGCCTGTGGCCGCAGAGATAAGAGAGGGGAGGTGACCAAATAAAAACAATCATCGACCTAGGGAAGTAGATAGGAAATCCAGCGACCAGGGAAGGGGGGAGGAAGGAGCTTGGGGGAGCAAGAGTGGGGAGCAGAGGAAGAGGAGCGAAGGCTCCAGCACTGGGGACGGGGAAAGGACGGGTGGGTGGCGGCACAGGAAGAGTGAAGGGGAGGATGGGGGAAGTGCAAGGGAGGTGCCAGAAACAGGCAGGAGGATGCGCTGGGGAAGGCGCCGGCCCTCGAAGGAGGAGGCCGAAAGGTGGAGGAGTGGGGCAGGGGTGGGGTGGAGAGGGAAGCAGCACGGGGCATCAATTATTAAGTGATTACATCATCCCTGACATTAAAACAACACACAGCCCGGGTCCCCGCGGGGGGCCCCGAAAGGAGGGCGGGGGCGGAGTCTGGGCCAGCCTCGCCTCTCAGCCGATTCCCATTCTCACCCGGCTCCCGCTCGCGGACGGGAAAATGGGCCCCCATTCCTGCGCTACCTCGGCGCAGCACCCGCCTCGCGCTCGGCAGCGGGAGGACTGAGAGCGGGGCCACCTCCCCGAGCCCCGCAGGGCGCGCAGGACCCGGAGACCTTAGCGCCGGGCCCCACCGCGGGGGCAGCGCTGCGCGGGGCGCCGGCGGCCGGGTCCCCGGAGCATCCCCGCGGCCTCGCCGCGCATCCCCGGACGCTTACCTGTGCGGCACTCAGGCTCCGGAGCCCATTCACATGGTCCTCTCCCCGCCCTCCTCCCGTGCGGCCGAGGCGGCTCCTGAGGATCCGGTGGCTGCGGCGGGCTCGGGAGCCGGTGGGCCTGCCGCGGGCGCTGAGGGGGCGGCGCCGGGTATCCCCGGCCCGGAGGCCGGATCCTCTGCAGGCGCGGCCGGCGGCCGCCGGGTGGTGCGGTGCAGGCGGCGGCTTTGTGTGCGCCCGGGGAGCCCTCGGGGCGCGGGGGGAAGCGCCGCGCGCCCGGACGGCGAAGGACGCGCGGCTCCGAGGGCAGCTTCGCTTCCGTTCCCGCGGACGGCCGGCGGGCGGGTCTCGACGATCTTCGGCTCCCGACGACCCCTCCTCCTCACCCGCGGCAGCCCCCTCCCCGCCGGCTCAGCTCTGACAGATGGCGCGACTGCAACGACGCGCCGCCGCTGCTGCGGCTGCTCCCAGCTACTCGCGCTGGATGCTCCTGCCCCTCCAGCCTCAGCCCTGGGAGAAGGGGGCGGGACACACCCTAAGAGTGGCAGGCAGCGCTACCCTATCCACGGGCCCCTCGGGAGCTTCGCGCGGCGCCCATTGGTGTTTGGGGCGGGGGCGGTACTGAAGTGGGTGGGGCCACCGAGTGGGTTGAGCGTTGCTGTGGCAGCCGGCATCCTGGCTCACTGAGTGTTTGGAGAGACGCGAGGTTGGAGTTGTGTGTGTGTGTTCTTAAGGGTTGTGTGGACTTGTGAGGTACTGAGTTAGGGCGGGAGAAGGAGGGGCGAGAGTGAGCTGCAGCTTCTGCTTTGCGGAAGGTTGCAGCTGTCACTGCAGAAAGACATCTGCCATTCTCTCAAACCAGGGGACTGTCTGAGAAAGGGCTATCTTGCCTTTCTGGTGTCTTTTTATTTGCAAGGTGGAAGGATAAATTGGGGAAGTATTAGGGTGGTGAAAGTGTTTTCTCTGATCAAACTGAAGCATACAGAACAAGGTGGAATCTCATCACAGAACCCTGAAAAGGCGAAGAGAACCTTGGAAACGCACAATTAATATTATTAATAACAAGAACGAGGAGGGGGAAATTAGGATTAA
This sequence comes from Cnephaeus nilssonii, assembly GCF_951640355.1. Classification (NCBI taxonomy): domain Eukaryota; kingdom Metazoa; phylum Chordata; class Mammalia; order Chiroptera; family Vespertilionidae; genus Cnephaeus; species Cnephaeus nilssonii. Next base: position 35,708,852 of record NC_137080.1, on the reverse strand, counting down.
TTTATTAGTCTCCTATTTTCGTGGACACACACACACACATATATATTTATTTTCAAGCAAAAAGTCTGGAGGAATTATTACTGAAATGGGGGGAGAAGGCGGAGAAGACAGGTGTTGATTAAGGAATCTGCAACATTGAGTGGAGATTTGTTTGTATATATTTTTTCCAAATCATGTTTAATTGCAGCCATTGGTTGTCTTTGGCTTCTCATATCTTCTTATGTTTTTTCCCTTCACTGAATTTGAGCTTTGGCTCAGATTTTCCTTGATGGAATAATAGCCAGTTTTGCATACATTTGGGAGTGCATCAGTCTTTATTTCCTATCCAGCTTTTCTATGGCAGGATGTAACTTCACACAAAGAAACGCTTTGGCTTCCTGATTTTCTTCATAGGTAATTCCTGTTTACTGAAAGTTCTGCTTTAAGGCATGCTCAGATTCATTCTCAATGATTTTGGCCAGAACCCATCTCTCCCCCCCGCCGCCCCATAAAATCTAATGTCCTGAGAAATATAAGTGAATTGGCTTCTGTCTGTGCTCAAAATCTGTAACACTGCCTTTCCTGCCCACTAATTTTTAACTGTAGCTTAAAAATATCAGTCACTTTTGCTGAGTCTTTTTTTGTACACAGTACTTTTTAAAAAAGTCGCTAATATATTAAAGGATCCCTATTTTATGGATGAGGAAACTGAGGACAAGAGAAGTTAGTAATGAAACTCCAGGTGATAGCATAGGGTAGTTACTGTGTTTTGTTTTCTCCTTCAATAAAATGATAAATGAAATTATGTGTCTGGTAATTCATTCCATAGTCCCAGGAATTGGAACCACAACCAGGACTAGCAGATTCCCACAGAAGAGAATTGTTTAACTAAAAATAAAAGACTCCTCTTTTTCAGTACTAGCCTGCCATGGCTAGCCTAGTTTTTGTGGTTTTTTTTATTCAATTGTCTAGAGCAGTGGTCGGCAAACTCATTAGTTAACAGAGCCCAATATCAACAGTTCAACGATTGAAATTTCTTTTGAGAGCCAAAATTTTTATAAACTTAACTTCTTCTAATGCCACTTCTTCAAAATAGACTCGCCCAGGCTGTGGTATTTTGTGGAAGAGCCACACTCAAGGGGCCAAAGAGCTGCATGTGGCTCGCGAGCCGCAGTTTGCCGACCACGGGTCTAGAACAATGGTTCTCAAACCTTAGTGTGTATCAGAATTACCACATGGGACTTGTTAAAACACAGATTGGTGGGTCCCACCTCCAGAGGGTCTGATTCCGTAGGTTTGGAATGGGGCTCAAGAATTTGCACTTCTAACAGTTCCCTGGTGATGGTGGTGCTGCTGGTCTGGGTACCACACCTTGAGAACCACTGGTCTAGGACCAGGCTGTCCAATGTGGTAGCCAGTGGCCACACGTGGTTATTAAGCATTTGACATGTGCTTGAGTATTTGTATAGCTTATATTGAGATGTGCTGTAAACATAATAGATATATGGGTTTCCGAGATTTACTAGAAGCATGAAAAGAAAACATCTAAATTTTATATTGATTAGATGCTAAGAAGATAATAGTCGGACTATAATATGCTAGATAAAATATATTACGAAAGTTAATTCACCTATTTCTTTTAAATTTTAATGAAGCTACTAGAGAATTTAAATTAGCATATGTGGCTCACATTATGTTTCTATGGGTAGCATGGTCTAGAGTAGTTTTTTTTTTTCTCCCATAGAAACGTAGGTTTATTTCGAAAATAACAAGAGCAATGATAAAATTAATGTTTTCTTCATGACACTTGGCATCTCTTCTCTGCTACTATCTTTCCGACTTCAGGAGAAATCTTGATCGCAGTGATTACTTTCAAAACTGACTCAAGGTGAATGTCACTAATTCTGGATCTGATAGGAGACTTATTTCCTTTCATAATTGTAAATAACTGCTCACACAGATAAGTACTTCCAAACATGGAAATAATTTCATATGCGAATTTTCGAGTATTTTCAAAACTGGAGGTAAATATTTGTAAAATTCAGGCACCCCAACCTCACTGGATTTTGCCTTCAAATCTGAATCACACTGGATCTCAATTACCTCCGTTATCATTTGGTTAGGTACTGAGATTTTACATTTTTGGAAGACAAGTTTTCTTTGTTTTCTTCGATTTTTTCAATAAATATAGAATCAGTACCTAATCAAATGCAAATAGGATAGTTTTTGATTCCAGCTCCACAGTGCAACTGTTGAGAGCACTTAATGAGGCAAATCACATGTTCACATACGCAACATGGGGAAATAGTAAAACGGAGCTCACACGGCTTTTGTAAAGATTAAATGGACATGAAAGCTGTTAGTGCGTACTTCCTCCTTTTTAAAGATAAACTGTCAGGTATTCTCAGAAAACCACCCTTAAGATATACACCTCCTTGGAATTCTTGCCTTGGGCCAGGAGGAGTTGACCCTGGGAAATCTCATGTGGGAAGGGAAGGACCCTTCATATTCCCCACCCCAGTGTAAGCTTGGGAGGAGGTAGGGGTAGATGGTGTTAAAACTGCCTTTGGGAGAGGCCCAGCAGAGTGTCTGAAGCTGGGATTCTGGTGCTGCTTTCATACCTGCTCTTTCTTATTAAATTTTGTCCAAACTGGGTAGTTGCCTCTCTTGGGCCACAGCAGAGACCACTTGTTGTGTGGCTCTCCAGCTTTCTTCCCATTTAAAAAGGTGGAGACTGAGATGAATAGACTTAATAGTGTTATTATGAACATGGTTTTAGAGAACTGGACCTCTGCTGGTGGGTGCTCTCAACATGCGAGTGTCCATACTAGGCAAGCTGGGCCTGTCAGGAAGGATTGGACCTACAGAACAAGAAGCCTGTATCCCAACCAGACCACAGGGAAAGTAGGAAAGGGGGTGGTGATTGAAGATGGGCATCTTTGATTATTTGCCTGACTCCCCAGGGAAGGCCTGGTTTATTACCTGATATGATTTAAATGTCAGGAAATGAAGCTTAGTCAACTTTGAGGGTATACATAGAAATACTACTTAATTTCACGAAGTAGTTATCTTCCAACAGATCTCTTACAGGAATCATTGTGGGATTCTAACAAAGGAGGCTTTCTTCTCATACCATGGCCTGTTCCTTTCCTTTACTCTAACTAGTTGTACCTCCCACTCTGACCCTTTCTTGATTACCCACTCTTATCTACTTCCTGGTTCCACTCTACGCAGCGATGGTGCTTGAGACTCAACCAGTGTGGCTGAGACATAAGAAAGCCCCACCCCTGTGCAGATAATTTGACCAGAGGCCTTCAGAGTCTCCTCTTTGGAGGCCTAGGTTGGCAAGGCCTGATTTTATTTGAGTGAGGTGAGCCTGATTTGCCACCTCTGGCGAGATACTCAAGAGCCACATAGTAAGGCAGTGAGGCCAATAGGTGCTGTGTGTGTGTGTGTGTGTGTGTGTGTGTGTGTGCGCGCACGCGTCCTTGGTGATCAGATCTCAAAGTCTATTGTAGCTCTAAAGAAAAAACAAAGGTAATGTTTCAGCTTTCAAATTATTTTAGGGATCTACACCTGTATGAGACATGGATTTTATAACATTATCTTACTACTTTTTTTTTTAAGTTTTTAAAAAAATATGTATATTTTTTATTTCAGAGAGGAAGGGAGAGAAATAGAGAGATAGAAACATCAATGATGAGAGGGAATCATTGATTGGCTGCCTCCTGCATGTCCCCTACTGGGGAGGGGCAAGGGGGGATCGAGGCTAGGGCATTTTACCACTTTTAAGAATTCAAATATCCTGTCAGGTTGTCAAGGGGGAAAATATACAGAAGGAAGAGAAAATTATTGGTTACAAGCATTAGAAACTAACTATGTCTAATTTAAGCAGGATAGGGATTTTTTTTATCAGGATATTAGTGGTTTATAGAATCAATGGGAAAACCTAAGGCCCAGGCTCAGAAAATGAGCAGGCTCAGATACAGCCAGAGACGTATCTGAGGAGTGATTAGGACGCTCTGTGAAGACCTCACTGCCAGGGGCTTCTGCCACTACTGGAGGTGAATTCTAAGCTATCTCTTCATCCTCCTCTCCTTTGCTATAGCTGTCAGCTGGGGGGGGGGGGGGGGGGGGTGGAGGAATGGTGAGACCTTGTCCCCAACCAACTCAGGTAATAGGATTCTTCCCAAAATAGGAGGAGAGGTTGGATGCTGGGCGGGGCCAGAATTTTAAAAATGACTAATGCCCCCCTGCAATTGTTCACCCATACCTCTGCAAACGCCGATGTTCCATGATTGTCACCACTCATTTAACAGGAATTTCTTCCTTTCCAAAAATGACTCTGTTCCCCACAAGAGTATGACATGCTAGGTCCCACAGCAAGGTACGCAATATCTACTTGAACGTGTCTCACATGAGTGACCTTTTAACTTTCATTTAATTCAGCATTTCCCATGGGAGAGTTGATTCTCTTTGACAGAGAAGGATTTATGATGGTTTTATAGAGATCTGAAGCTCCTGAGGAATAGGAAGATGGATGAAATTTTTACCCTTGTTCCTTCCTACCTTGAGAGCCAGCATAAAAGGCTCGGCTAGTCTTGGCCTTTTCCTGTGTGTTATCATCCTTCAGGTACAAGAACTCTTAGAGTGGCTTCCCAGCTCGCAGTGATTCCTGGTTTTGGAATCGCTCCCAAGGCCCAGGGGTGAGTGTCTGGAGGCCACGTCTACATGGAGTGACCCTCTAACACCCCAAGCTAGCCATAGCCATGTGATCAGGGGGAGACAATTACTCCAGAATGAGCCAAGTATTATTTACTAAGAATATGAAAATTTGATCAGAGATATACAGACCTGGGTGTATTCGTTAGGAAAAACCAACTGCTATAAACAAAAGAACCTTCAAATCTCTGTGGCTTTACACAACAGAGATTTACTTTTCTCTCAGGTAGTAGTCCAATTGGGTTTTTGTTGGGGAACTTTTGACAAAATGATTGAGGGACACAGGCCACAGGCTCCCTTCAACCAGGATTTTGCTGGATTGTTTTCATACCATTGGGAAATGAGAGAGAGAGAGAGAGAGAGAGAGAGAGAGAGAGAGAGAGAGAGAGAGAGAGAATTGTGAAGCTAGACCTAAAACTGAAATATATCATCATTTCTGCTCACATTCTGTTGGCCACAAATAGTCATATGGCCATGCCTACTCGTATATGCAAAGGAGCTGGAAATGTAGTCTCGCGGTGAGCGCACTAAATTGGCAGATGGTAAAACTGAGCAGTGCTCTGGGGAGACTATCCACAAAGCCCTGCTGCTGAGCCTCTTTCAGCATTTTGGTTTCTTACCTTCTTCTAACTTGGTTTAGTCGATTCCTTCTTGGACTCACTGAGGCAAAGGGATGTCCAGTAAGTATCCCTTGGCAAGTAGATGGGAATATCAAAGGTATTTGGTGGGCAGGACACTGGTAGTGTCCACCACATGTTAGTAAAAGAATGAGTTGGACCTATATATAAAAACTGCACATTTCTACTGAGAATCATGAATAAAAATTCAAATGGAAAGATGGATTATATTCCTGAGAGGAAATACTTAATAACGTTAACATTCAATTTCCCTAAAATTAAACTGTAAAACGAATACAATTCCAATTAAAATTCTACTGGAGCTCCCCGCCCCCCACCTTTAAGTTTATCTGGAAAGAAAAAAATGAATGAGAATAGTTTCAAAAATTTAAAAATTTTCACGTAGTCAATACTATCCTTAAAAATCCATTAGCCCAGCTGGTGTGGCTCAATGGTTGAGCATTGACCCATGAACCAGGAGAACACAGTTTGATTCCCATTCAGGACACATGCTCCAGCTGTGGGCTCAATTTCCAGTAGGGGGTGTGCAGGAGGCAACTGAAATCAATAAAAAATATTTTAAAAAATCCTTTAAATAATGAAAGGTTACTGTCCTTATCTGATAATAAAATAGAGTGGTACTGGTGCAGGAATAGAAAGGCAAACAAAGGAAAAATTCTAAAGATTGCAAGAACACACCCAAACATTTATAAGCATTTAATATATACTACATGTGGCATTGCAAATCAGCCATAAATGAAAGTAATAATTATAAATATTATTGGGACAAGTTAAATGTGCAAAGGCCTTGGAATGGCAAAACATTTAGTGATTTCAATGAATGGAAAGGAGGCCAGTGTGGTAAGGGAGAGGGCAGAGAAAGTGGTACGGAATGAAGTGGAAGAGGTAGACATGGTTAAAGTCATGCAAAGCCTTCTACATCATGATAACTAGTTTGGACTTTACTAGAAAAATTACGGGACTCCAATGAAGGGCTTTAAGCAGAAAAATAACGTGATCAAATTTTCCACTTATGGAGCATGTCCTGTGATTACTTTATGAACAACAGACTAGAAGAATGTAAGAGAATAAACAGGATGACAAGCTGGGAAGTTATTGTGTTTATGTAGAGTAAGCTAGGTGATGTTGACATAGATTGAAGATTATAAAGGAGATAGAGAGGAACTAAGATATATTTTGGAAGGAGAAATAATAGGACTTGCTTATGAATGAGAAAGGAAAGAGCATAATAAATGACCGTCAGGTTTTTGACCTAAGTAGCTTTGAAAATGGTGGTGACATTTTCTACTACAGGGAGGACTGTTTACTTAAGAATATGTGTAATTTGAGATCCAAGTAGTAATGTTACCATCAGTTGAATGTCTGATTCTGGAGCTAGGCACAGGGGTAGGGAGTTGGGGAGTTTGGGCTACCAATATAAATGTGGTAATAAGTATATGTTGTAATTATATGGGAGGTGAGTGAGAGCACCTTGAGAGGAGTCTGGGGACTAGGCCACAAGAGAACAGAAGAGGAGAAGAGGAGACTGAGAAGGAAAAGGTAGAGAAACAGGAAGATGTGGTATCTCAGAAGGCAAGACAGCAGAGGGTTTTGAGGAGGAAGTGCTAAGTGGTGCCAAATATCACTAAAAGGTTTAGAGAAATGAGATCAGGAAAATGGTCTCAGCATTTGGTGAAGTGTAGGTTATTGATGATGGGTGGGAAGTGGGCTGAGAGGTGAGTGAACAGCAAGGTGGAGACCCAATGTCTAAGAAATGTGGCCCTGCAGAAGCACTGGAATCAGCAGCTCTCAAGGACAAAACACAAAGGTCCACAAACAAATCGAAAAGCATTTCAACTCAGTAGCAACCCATGAAAATAAATTAAAACAAAAAAGGCCAATCTTTTTAAAACTATCAAATTGGCAAAATACTAGGTATTTTCTAAGTTTGGTGGTGGGGAGGGGACAATGTATTCTTCCACACACTACTAAAGGGGTTGTAAATTCATATAAGATGTCTGGAAACTTAGCTTTGCATTAACCATTTTGACTCAGCAATTTCATTCCTAACAAGATATCGAAAGGAAATAATCAGGAAAGTGTGCAAAAATGAGGCTATCAATGTTTTTGTCACAGTGTAAGGCATATAAAATTGTGAAATATTGGAAACAATGGGAATATTTAACAATAAGAAATTAGTTAAATTGTAATAGATCTTTACAACTGCAGCTATTAAACATCTTTGTAGCTACTAAAAATTATGTTGTTGAAGATTGTGAAATAATATGAAGAGATAACAGTATATACTACAAAATATATCATAATGGGTCACATTTACTCGGTGCTTAGCATGTACCAGCACCATTCTTAGTGCTTTACATAAATTAACTCATTTACACCAAAACTATGAAATAGGTATTATTCTTCTTTTCATTTTATAAGTAAGGAAACCCAAGCTGAGATTGGTTAAAGAAACTTGCCCAAGGTTGTGTAGCTGGTAAGTAATGGAACCAGCACTCTGTTGCTGTTTTTCTAATATCCCATTTTTACTAACAACAATACCATATATTAATGAGATAATAAACCCATACAAAAATATTGCCATTGAGTATTTCTTGTGGTGGGACTATGAGTGATCTTTCTAATTTTTTGTATTTTTTTCTTGTCTATATTTTATAGATTTGCTACAAAAATGTATACTGCTTTAGTCATTTAAAGAAAAATAATTTCAGAGAATGAGCAAAGGACAGGGTTTTAACATCATGAATTGTGATATACCTTAATAGACAAATGGACCTGTGGTCTAATTTCTGCCAGAAAAAAAAAAGTGACCTTAATCATAATTGATCATAATTCCAAGTCATCTCTTTGGGTCAGGTTTTCCTGCCTCCTCACTGATGTAGTTAATAACCCCTGTCACTGGTTCATTCATTCATTTATCTAGTGCGGGTTATGCAGTTTATCTTAACTGTGTACCAAGAAAGACCATCAAAGGCAGACATTTTAGGTGGGAAGGGTCTCCTGAGAGTTCTTTACTAGGATAAGACACAAGCAGGAGTTGATTACTCCTGCTTTCAAAGTTTTTCCAAACTAAAATTGTTAAAAATAAGACTTTATGGCACGGAACTTCAGTGCCTCAACGACCTGTTGGTGTTTGTTTCAGAAGAAGTTCAAAATTATCTCCTTAAGATAATCTTGACCTCCCCGGAAGCAATTTCAGCCCATCTCTGAAGATGGTGGTGAGATGGGTAACTATTATATGGTTTTGTTTATATCGGAGGTCAAGTCCTATTTCTTGAAATGTAAAACAAGGCACCTCACCAAAGTGTTCACTCCCAGTGGGCGATAGTGTTAGGATGGATTTATGTTGTGTTTCTCTGGGTAGTAAATGGCTTCCAAGGCAAAAAAAGAGTCCTGGCTCCGCACTTCAGTCGCTGTGTGAACTTGGGAATGTTACTCAGCCTCTCTCAGTCGCACTTTCTCATTTATAAAATGGGGTTAAGAGCACTCACTTTCAAGAGTTATTGGGAAAACTAAATGAGGTAATGTAGACTAAACCCTTAGCATAGAGCCAGGAAAGATTTCATGATCTGTTAGGTAGGAGCTCAAAATATGTGTTTTTAATTATTTCAAAAATGTAGTCTGTTTGTTTATCTTGAAAAGCATAGTGATTTTTTGGTTTCTTATGCCTTATTTTATAAATAAGAAAACCAAGAACTTGTGAGGTCATTCGTTTTATTTTATTTTTTTTAAAGTTCATTTATTTTTGCTCAAGGTCATGTGGTGGCTTGGTTTTAACTCCTTTAGTAATTAGGAATGCTTTCAACTACAAATAATAGAAAACCTGATGAACAGTGGCTAAAGCAAATAGACTTATTGTTCTCATTTCAAGAAATCTAGAGATAGGCAGTTGCTGGCATTGGTTCATCAACTCATTGAGGTGAGAAATTCAGGAGCTTTTTATCCTTCCAACATCTTGGCTTTTCACCTGAAGACTTACGCAATAGCCTAAAGCTTCAAAACATTTGAAGGCCAGAAATGGTGGAGGATGGGTGGGGAATTAGCCTAGGGACAGCCAGGTAGAAAGCGACCTTCTACTCATACACCTTTAGCCTTTTATTAGGAGGAGACTCCCCAGCAAACTTCCCCTTACATATATACTCGGGTCTGGGGAGAGATGAACAGGTGATCTCTTTCTTTCCAATGATATACACTGAGTGGCCAGATTATTATGATCTCTGAATGCATAATAATCTGGCCACTCAGTGTATATTATTATGTGGCCAGATTATTATGATCTCTGAACGCATAATAATCTGGCCACTCAGTATATATCTTCCTATATAATAAAAGGTTAATATGCAAATTGTCCCCTCGACCAGGAGTTTGACCAGCAGGCAGGCCGGCCAACCGTCCATGTCCCCTCCCCCTGGCCAGGCTGCCCGGACCCCACCCATGCACGAATTCATGCACCGGGCCTCTAATATATATATACACTGAGTGGCCAGATTATTATGCATTCAGAGATCATAATAATCTGGCCACTCAGTGTATATCATTGGAAAGAAAGAGATCACCCGTTCATCTCTCCCCAGACCCGAGGCCAGAACTATGTTTCTTGATATCAAAGGCTCTCTGCCAATAGCTGAACACAATGAGGATCTGTTGGGAAAGCAACTATAGTGTCTGCCAGAGTTCCCCCCTATGGCACCGGAGCCACCTCACCATTTCCCCTGTCCCATGATATCTCTCTGCTCTGACACCTGTCTGTCCCCCAGTACAGCTTTCTAAGCTCTGTTATCCTGGCTATTTCCCATAGCATTTCTGACAGGAACTCTGCAGACAAGATTGCTGAGCCCCTATTCTAGACAAATCTGCTCACCAATATATAAAAAAATACTGTTATGTGTTTTTTATTGCCCCCAGAGTTCCAAACACCAAAAAAGCAAGTAAACCCTGAATGTTTGATGAGCGTTTTTGGTTTGCAGCCAAGCTCTTAAAATTTCAATACAACTTGAAGTTTATTGAAACGTGTATAATAGTCACACACATCCATAAAACGAATCCATCTTTGCAACCTTTAAAGGTTACATATTAAAAGCCCCCATATGCTGCCAAAGTCCACACTGGAAGACAGGAAAAATATACTTCTGGATGCAACTTATTATTTTTTTTTGAGACATCATTTATGCTTATTCTTCTTATAGATCAACTTTTAGTGTTTTCTTTGCTATGAATATATTCTTCATGAGTTCATAAGACAGAGACTAATTACTGAGGGCACTGCTATGGTTCAGTCAAACTATAGAATTCAACATTCCTGGGCAAGTGCAGTCAGAACTTAAGACAGGCCAGGTAATATATCTATAGGAAATACTTGGTTTAAAAAAAACCAAAACACTGAAAAATTCTTACTTTGCACAGGATTTGGCTATCTGAACATTCCAGAGTATGTGAAATTATTTTAGAAATAAGGTGATACAAATTGCTTTAGCAAATACTATGCCATATTTACTCCAACTAACAAAGCAACAAGGTTGGATCTTACAGTTCCTGGTAGAGACTTGTTAACAAAAAGCCATGCATGAATTTAATTATTAATTCACTTGGAATTTCTCTTCTCCTTATTTTCTATCTTACATGCCCACTATTGTAAGTTTTCCAGGATCATGATCTTGGAATTCTGCCTCATTTTCTGGTAAATCTTTAAAGACTCAGGATTGCTCTTTTTATTCTTTTGAAATCTATTAAGAGGGTTTCCTCTCTGCTAACCCCATGGTGTGTGTTCTTTCTTTCTTTGTGTTCTCACAGCTATTTCCACTGTGTCTTTCAACAAGCACAATGCAATGATGATGAGAGGGAAACTGGCTGAGAATTTTGAAGATTGGAAAATTGGGTCGATGCCAAAAAGTATGAGCCCGCCTGTCTCTCCCCCTCCCCCCGCCCCCGGAGGCCCCTGCCTTTGCTCATTTACTTGCTCAGGTCACTGAAGACTTGAAAGTCTGAGGCCAAAAAAAACATATGACAAAACATTATCTTTTGTCAATATAAGCAAACAAACACACAAGTGTGCACATTTTAAGCAGTATTGTAACTATTCAATATGATGAAAGAGAGCACTCTCAGCAGGTTCATGAAAAATATGTATGGAAATCATTCGGAGAATTTTTATATGTATTTTTATTGATTTCAGAGAGGAAGGGAAAGGGAGAGAGAGATAGAAACATCAATGATGAGAGAGAATCATTGATTGGCTTCCTCCTGCACGCCCCCTACTGGTAATCAAGCCCGCAACCCAGGCATGTGCCCTTGACCAGAATCAAACCTGGGACCCTCCAGTCTGCAGGCTGACGCTCTATCTACTGAGCCAAGCCAGCTAGGGGCATTCGGATAATGTTTAAAGAATTGTTATTTTAACCAAAACTCTGATTCTTCCTTATTTACTTTCTAGTTTGTGGTTCTTGCCATCTCAGGTCTATCCTCTCATCTCTAGAAAGGAGGATTTGGGTTTTCTATTTAACCTGATACTCAATCAAGGTAAGTCAGCAGCAGGATGCTCTCCGCATCTGAGGAGTAAGGGTCTCCTACTGGGAAAAGGACAGAGCTAGAGAGAAGCCCTAGGGGAAAGCAGAGAGAGACCTCAGTGTGGGCTTAACTTTCCAAAGTTGCTTGCCCCTTTTGGAGGAGCCAGAGGAGGATCAGAGGGTTGAAGTTTCCTCCAGCACTTCTAAAACCTACTGAGGGCTTTATCACTAACAAACCAAGACTACAATGCACAGTTGGTATGTACACTTCAGTTAATTCCGTGGAAAGGAAAAACAGGCCTACTTACTTGCAGATTTAGACAGAAGCCTAGGACTGTGGCCACATAGGGTCCAGGTGATCCTCACTCCCACCATCTTCCTTTCACATGAAATGTTATCATTTTTTTTGCTCCCAATAACTACTGTCGAGGGTTACCTCTGGGGAGAGGCATGGGGCAACAAAGGAGTGGAGGAACTTTTATCTTTTATTTTTTAAAATATATTTTATTGATTTTTTACAGAGAGGAAGGGAGAGGGATAGAGAATTAGAAACATCCATGAGAGAGAAACATCGATCAGCTGCCTCCTGCACACTCCCCACTGGGGATGTGCCCACAACCAAGGTACATGCCCTTGACCGAAATCGAACCCTGGACCCTTCAGTCCGCAGGCCGACGCTCTATCCACTGAGCCAAACCGGTCAGGGAGGAACTTTTATCTTTTGCTCAATATCCTCTGTGCTGTTGGAGCTTGTTATAAAGTTCGTATGTTATTTTTTAAAATAGTGATTCAACATTTAAGTTATTAAGATATTAAAGATGAGCTACTTTATTGTGGAACATAAAGATAAAGAGAAGTTAAAAAGGAATTAAAGAAATTCCTTTTTTTAGAGTCCTCCCCCCACCCAAGAATGAAATACCAGACCTGTCCATTCAGGTAGAAAGATGGACAATAGAATGGTGGTACTTAGAAGCAGGGGGATTTGAACTTTAACACAGTGCTACAAACATGGATGCACTGTATTGGGTTTCTTTCTTTTTCTGTTCTGAGGTTTCTCCATTTGCTTTTGATTAATGATATAGCCTTCCTACAGCCATACAGAGCTTTGAGCCTTGCTCTCTAGAAGCCCATTGTTTCACTGGTTTCCTGGAGCTTTCCTCCCACAGGATTGCATGCTTGATTGCAATTGGATTTCTCCTTTCTGTTCCAGTTCCTACATGTAAATTGAAAACTAAAAAGCCTGTGGGTTCAGATGCAGAAGGCTGGAAATAGATGTATCTTCTTCCATTTGGCACTAGGAATACAAATGCTGGCTTAGCACTGAGGAGGGAGAGAGGACAAAACGGAGAGAGGGAGGCATAATAGATAGAATTAATGGGCATGGTCTCATTTTATAATTAAACATAGGAAACTCTAATAGATATAGGGATATTTCTCATAGATAATACAGCAATACTACAATCATTTCTTAATTTCTACAACTAAAGTATTTCTTAAAAAGAAATGTAAATATAATTCTTTTGAAAATCATATAACAATTTATGGGCCCATGAGGAACTTCCCATTTAGAAGACACTAATTAGGAATGTATTTGTAAAACTCATTTTATTAGTTATCTCTTCCCTCTTATATGCCTCAGAATTTTTCATTCTACTCATTTTTCCTTCTTATCAAATAGACAACTTAATCTTAAAACAAAAAAAGAACCCTTTCCCCAAATGTTTCTTGCCCTGTCTCCTCCCTTTCACAGCTTACAGTCTAGTGATAGTGACTTTATTACATACTAGAGGCCCAGTGCATGAAATTCGTGCACTGGTAGGGTCCCTAGTGGCTGCTGCCTGCCGGCCGAGTACTCCTTCCCTTCCCCTGGCCGCCTGCCGCCGCTGGCCAGGGCCTCCCTCCCTTCCCGGGGCTGGCCCCGCCCCCTGGTCAAACTCCTGGATGAACTCCCGGTCAAGGGGACAATTTGCATACTACACTTTTATTGTATAGGATGTGCTAACGGTCACTAGGATGAGAAATCCAGCCCAGACCTTTCTTTTCAGTTGTAGACTCATAGAACCAACACCTGCTAGACATTTCTACTTGCATGACTCAGGCATTTAAAACTAAACATGCTTAAAATAGAATTGTTCCTCTTTCCATTCTTACCCAAACACTCTCTTTTTTAGAGGTCGGTGGCTGTCTACTCAGTCACCAACGGCAACTTGGGAGAAAATTTCTTGTCTCCTTCTTTTCCTTTAACCTTTGCATCCATTTGTCACCCAGGTCAGTTGTATCTTTATGAACATGGCTCATATTTGCCCTCAATGCTCTCCAATCCCAATGTGTCCACTATCACTTAAACCCTTATAATTTCTTGCCTCCTAACTCATCTTCCTGCCTCTATATCTATCCTCTTATTTCTTTACTATATGTTTCCCAAATATTTCTGAAATGCAAGTGTAATCCCGTCACTTGTCCATTTAAAAACCTCTGTTTTCTGTTGCCTGCTGGGCAACACCCAAACTAGGAAGCATGGCGTGTTAAGCAACATACTAGGCGCACGTAACAGATGATGTTCTGTGCTTCACAAACTTCCATACCTGCCATATTGTAGTGCATATGTATAAATACGTACTAATGTGTCCCCAGAACATGTTGGCTGCTCTCAGGCCTTGTGCCCTTGCATAAAATCTTCCTCTTCTTGGAATGCTCTCCTTCCTCTCAACTGTCTAATTCCCATTTTTTCTTAAAGAGCTAGCTCAGTGTCATGTTGACCAGGAAGCCTTGCTAAACCATCAGTCTGGATGAGGTGCCCTGCTGTGACGTTTCGTCTCACATAGGACTCAGTACATACATTATATCCCGGTATACTATAGATACTCAATAAGTGTTTATTGAATGAGTAGTGACTATAGTCTCCTAATTTATGTTGGAATCATAGAGTTGCAATGTCCCAAGGGACCTTATTGAGTATCTATTTTACAGAGTGAAAAACTAAAACTAGCATGTAAATCTCATCTCCTTTTCATTACTTCTGAAATTTGTATTTTCATATTTCTCAACTGATTAAAGTTAGATATCTTTGTTATGAAGTTTTAACTAGGAAGTGACCAAAGTTATCCAAAGGTATAAATATAGTGGCTGTTAGATGAGATGCATAGTATCCTTACTATTCTTCTAGGTTTAGCTCGTTCATATGTATTTATAAATGCAAAGGATGTCCTGCCAGTAGTTACCATGCCACTTTTCTTTGGTGATATTACCATTTTAAAACTATTCTTTATTTTTTAAAAAAGAGCAGATAATGAGTATTTCCCATGTAGAATTTTCATTTTTCTTTTCCCAGTTATTTTTAGTCTTTTTTTCTAATCATCATCTTCATCATCAGCACATCATCCAGAGAAGCAAATCAGTTTGCAGAGAGGTTGCTAACACATTGGAAACCAGCCAAAAAAAACCCTACAATATCAGTTAAAAGGCCTATGTTTAAGAAGCAACAAAAATAATTTGGCATGCATAACTTAGAAGAATGGCAGGAAAACAAGGATATGGGGATTTATAAATAACTAAGAGCCACTAAAAAAACGAGAGAGGAATGATATATTAGATATGATCAAGGAGATGAAGTCAAGACAAGAGAAGAATGAAATAAGAAAAAAAATGTAATGTATAAAAACTATGTTGGTAAATAGCTTAGCAAGAAAAGTAAGAAATTAAGCTGTAAATATTGAATGCTTACTAAATGTCAGGCACTATCCAAGAGTATTACTGTATTAACCCATTAAATTCTCATAACTCAGTGAGGAAGGGTATTATCTCAGAGGAAAATACTGAGCCTATAGCAGCAAACATCGAAGAAGATAAATCATAACTAGGACTGGCTAGCACCCAAAAGACAAGCCTGAACCCCTTTTAGCTTATCTTTTTTCACAAAAATGTGTATTTAACAGCTTTATTAAGGTGCAATTCATATGTCATAACATTTTCCAATTTAAAGTATACACTTCAATGGTTTTTAGGATACTCAGAGTTGCATAAGCATCACCACAATGCAGTTTTGAAACATTTTCAGCACCCCCTCTAAAGAAACCCCATATCTATTAGCTGTTATTTCATATTCTCTCCCCCCTCCAATACCTAATAAATACAAATCAACGTTCAGTCCCTATGGATTTGGCACTTCATATAAACAAAATCATTGACCATGTGGCTTTTTGTGTCTGGCATCTTTCCACTTAACATCTTTTCAAGGTTTATTTATTTTGTAGCAATACTTCATTCCTTTTTATGGCTGAATTATATTCCATTGTATGACTGTGCCACATTTTAGTTATCCATTCATTCATTAGTTGGTGGACATTTGGGTTATTTCTACTTTTGGACTATCTACACTAATAAAAGAGAAATATGTAAATTGACCATACCTCCATGACGCCCACCAGACAATCAGGATGGAATATGCAAATTAGCAAGACAAAGATGGAGGTGGCTCCACCCCCCAGCCGCTCCAGGCATGGAGCGGCCAGGTGGGGCAGGATGCCTGCTATGAGGGGCAGGGTGAGGGGGCGGGGGTGGAGGGAACTACAGGAGTGGTGCTCTGGCCGGAGCGAAGCGAAGACTCCAGCCGGAGTGAAGCGAAGACTGCAGACTCTGGCCAGAGCGAAGGCGGAAGGTGGCAGCCAGAGTGAAGGCCTGGGTCCCGGGTGCCGGAGGAAAACTGGTGCTGGCAGCCAGGTGAAGGAAGGCCTATTGCACAAATCTTCGTGCAATGGGCCTCTAGTCATGAATAAGATGCTAACAAGTGTTCATGTACAAGTTTTTGTGTGAAGGTCATGCATTTTAAAATAACTATTTTCACAAGTGTCCTAATGACTGGTCCTAGAGAGGACTGGTCCCATGAAAACAAACAGACAGACACGTTCTATGGTCAAATAAATTTTGTTAGTGCTTCAAAATGTACCTCTGTGCTCTTTTAGAGTCACATCACACAACAAAGCACCAGGAAAACCTATGCTAAGGAAACCTCCTTAATTTGTACGCCTATATCCCCCAGCTTCTATAATGCTGGGACCTTCCCACATGATGAGGAACTGGTGCACTATGGGACACATCTAGAGAAATGCTGCCCCAAATGGTATCAAAAGGGCCTTTCAGGGAGTAGAGCAGAAAGCTTGGGATTCATTATGGGATGCCCCCTTCCCTAAATCTGATCCAGCATCCTTGTATATGACATGCGTGGTATAATAATAGACAAGCATATGGCCCCATTTCTACTTTGAATTGGGGAAAATAAGTTAAAAATGTCTCTCAAAATACGGCTTTTTTGGGGTGTTTGTGTAAAAATAGTAGGTTGCTCTGTCTGCTTTGTACCTGTTTCAGTAGAACTCGATGTCAGTTAGTGACCAGAGAAGCCAGGAATGAAGGTTCCGTGACCACATAAGTCATGCCTTTGTCATCTCTGTGATTTTCCTAGCACCCAGCAGAGGGTTTGGCCCACAGTAGGCACCCACACTGCTGGGAAGGAGTGGGTGTCGATGATAGCATGTGTCGGGACTCACCATCTTACAGATGAAAACATGAGCCCCCAATGCACGAAGTGATTTGCCGAAGGTGACGCAGCTGCTACTCACTGCAGCCCCAGACAGGATCCAGGTCCTCTGACAGTTCTGTATTCTTTCTGACATGTGCAACTTGGGATTGGAAACATGTATTTCAAAATTTAAATTTCAAATGAAACTTTACAAATGTTTTTACACTTTTTTTTTTTTTAATGAGCTGGGCTTGAGCAAGGCTAAAGGAAATCGTGCCAAGAAATCAAGGTCTGAGTTTTTCCTTCCTTGGAATGGTGGAATCCTGAGAAGAAAGTCAGCACTGGACCCAGCTGGAGGCTGAAACTGCCAGGGCATAAGCAATGAGCAGTTAAGAGAAATACTAAGACCGAGAGATGAGAGCTAAACTGCAAACATCATGTGGGGTTTGGTGGGTCTGCCATGCATTTTCAGCCAGTTTTTGGAGTGGCAACATTATCATGAAAAAAATGTGTCTGAATACAGTCTGTGCTAAACAAGCTTGCGAAGACAAGCAGCTTGCTTCTCCTTCCTGATTTTACTGGGTCACTCAACCTTTGCGAGAGTACATGACTCTGGTGTGCAGCCATGGAGAAAAATAGCATCGATGTAGTCTAGGCACCTAAATTCAAAACAAATTAGACCCTGCAAAAGAGGAAAGCGTCTGCTTAAATTATTCACCGATATTCATAAGACTATTCTAAAAAATTGCTTAGTATCAAGTTTTATAGGAAGATGCTGTCACATTGGAGATGAAATGTAAACTCAGGAATCCCTTTTGCCTTTCGGAAGATTTATTTTGATACCCTTTGCCATATATGTGGAGAACTTCAAGTCAGTTGGTTTGGTAAAGCATTCTTTGGATCATTTTGCTCATTTTCACTAGAAGTTATGAAGGTGCCAAACAGTTCTTCTGGGCCCTCCCCTGGGCCCCCCAAATATGCCCTCTTGACCTATTTTCCTGAATTGTAATGTAAACCCCTAGTTGGTTTTCTCTTTTCTGCCACGTTTAACACGGTGTACTTCCCCCTAATATTTAACTTGATCCTAACACACTGTACTTCCATAATATTTCATTAGGATAATAATAACATAGTGATTCTCCCTAACACTTGCACAGTGCTGACCTCAGTGTTTAATATAAAACACCCACTGAATATAACTGAAGGCCTAAAATAGAAGTTCCTTTTCTGGGAATGGGAATCAAGGGTGGAAACCGATCCTTCTATCATTTGCGTGCAGAAAACTGCCAGCATGGAGGCTGTATCCCCCGGCACACGCTTCCTGACCAACTTATCTCAAATAGCACCACCCCAAGTTGCTGTTTCTTACATCCTTCTGTCTCCCTTATTGCACGTGCCACGCCTATTTGTTCGCTTGGATTGGTTTGTGTTGTGCCTGTCCCCACGCTAGGAAAGCAGTGTAACCCCCCTGCTCCAGGTGGCTGGTGTGTCCCAGCGTTCAAGTTTAAAAACTGAGGGCTCCATAACCCTCTGCGGGGGACCATGGGAACGAGTGCAAAGAAAGGGGAGATACCTGACTCAATGTTTTCTCTTCAGGACACTGAATGGCTTAGGCTTGAGACAGGCAGTGCCTCAGGGACCCAGAACTAGAGATTCACTTTTTTTCTTCTCCTCCTTGGGTATAAACCAGCCTCCCCCAAATCCACAACATAAGCCCTAAGACGTGATTTTCATACATTCAAATTCAATGACTTTTCAGGAATGCATTACGTGTAAAAAGTAGGAGATGCAAAATGCCTGCCGCTAGGCACTTAGCCTGGCGGGCAATGGTTGCCTGCTTTTTGATGTCGTTTATCCCGGGTTCCCACGCTGCTGCCCCTGGCTCTCAAGTCCTGCCACCGCTGGGCAGCAGAGAGAGCTTCTAATAGGAAACATACCTTCCTGACTTGGGTCCCGGCAGACAATGGCTTCCCAGGTGAGCAGGAACACGAGCATCATTTCACCTTCCAATAAATACTGCTTTTTAACCCTTTCACGATCATTTGAGCTGCCCTAAGAGAAAGGAAAGCAACAAGAGGGAAACAAAGTCATCTGTCATAAAAAGGATGGAAACAAATTTAGGATTCAGAAGATAAGAGGAACTGATGCAAACTGACAACACTAGTTTCCGGTTATAGTTAGATTGTAAACACGTGAATGGACATAGGACTCGCGGGTGAAAGAGAAACAGCAGAGGAAGTATTAGGGTGCTCAAAAGGAAAGCAGGCTTAGGAAGCACTCAGTTTGTTTCCAAAATTCGGTCTTTGTAGCCGCTCCATAATTTTGGACTTAGTGGCATTTCCTTTGTATGATTATTTACCTAATAATCTTCTTTACATAGACTTACCATTTTTAACTGAAATAATTTCACTTAAATGAAAGTTTATATAATTTTCACGAATGAAAACCAGGATTACTTGCCAAAGATAGCTCATTACTGTAAAAACAAGTTAATGAAAACAAAAGAATGTTATTAAAACATAAAAGTTAACAATGAGTTAAAGGTAATCATAAATCCATTCATAAAAATATATATTTAAATAGTTTCCTCAGTGGAAACAATGAGGTCATTTTTGGTTAACTGGTAACTTGATGCTGCTAAATGTAAGACTAAATGAGATTCTATATCAATGAAAACATTTTAAAAACTTATTATTATTTTTTTAATCCTCACCTGAGGATATGTTTTTATTGATTTTTAGAGAGGAGAAGGGGGAGAGAGAGAGAGAGAGAGAGAGAGAGAGAGAGAGAGAGAGAGAGAGAGAGAGAGAGAGAGAAACATCAATTGGTTGCTCTGACCTGGGGATGAACCCTAAACCTGGGTATGTTCCCCGACTGGGAAACAAACCTGAAACCTTTTGGTGCACAGGATAATGCTCCAACCAACTGAACCACTGGGCCAGAGCTGGCTGAGTGGCCTTGGTGAGGAAAGCCATTGAACCTAGCTGGGCCTCTGTCTTCTCATCTTCTCTTCCATTAAGTGGTGCGTGTGTGAGGGGCATGGGGAGGGGTGGGATGGGGGTGGTGGGAGGGTGGGGAGTGAATGATACCTACCTCACAGCTTGGCTGGGAGGATTAAATGAAATTCGAAACTACTGGATTCCTTTGTAAACATTGCAGCTCTCTCCAAGAATGAAGCATTTTACTGGTGTTATAGTTGGGTCTCCCACTACAGTATCTCCAACATTTATTTCAGAAAACACTGACTTTTCATTTATTAAAAAAAGTTAACCCCAAATGGGTGAACATTTGTGCATTTTGGACAGTTGAACACGGCCCCAGAATTCAACCTATATCACGGAAGGGAGGGGATGGGCAGCCCCCGGAAAGAATCTGAAGGTGTGTAAAACAGCCACTTCCTCGGATTTAAGGCAAACATTTTAACTTACTGTGAACCTACTCGTTGGTCTCAGGACTGCAGAGGGAACAGTCTCTTCCCTTTCCAAGTCCTGTCTCTTATTGCCTACCCCCACCTGCATCCGTCTGTCCTTCCGTCCTTGGTTACTCCTCCCGAGTCCAGTGCTTCCATCTGGCCTCTCCTGGGTGCCCGGGGCTGTCCGATGTCAGGAGAATGCAGAGGGTCCTGAACTACCTGATGTCTTTTCGGGGAGCTGTGCCTGCAAAATAATCAGCCTTTCACCAGCCTGGATGAACAATCCTGCAAATGTCTCCCTGAGGCTCTGATGTCGCAACAGCTTCCTGACCCAGGTGAGCGGGTGGCAGGAGGAAGAGCTCATCCTGTGGCATAAACATTTAGTGCATGGCTGTAGTGACTGGGGGGGGGGGGGGGGGGGGGGGGCTGTGACACTTGGGGGAGGAGCACCCAGTTAGGGGGAGTTTGAGGATCCGCTTCAGAAAGGGTCACTTCAAAATTTAGACATTCAAGTCAGACTTGCAAATAAGTGTAGAAATATCCATCACCAGCCAAATAGGAAGTCTCTAAAATCCTTTTACTCCCTGGGTCAGTGACCTCTGAGCCATATCTGATCATTCATTCATTCATTTATTCATTCATTCATTCATTCATTCGGCATTTAGAAGTGCCTACCAGCACCAGGTCTCTGTCAGGATTGCATTTTTTGGCTTAGCTTGTAAATATCTAAGAGCTCAGCCAAATGTTGGGTTCCTGGGGCTGCTGGTCACCAACTTATTTAGAAGCCTGGTTAAAAGCGCCACATTCAAAGCTTTCCTGCTTTGAGATAATTAACTGCCTATCACCTGATGAGAATCAAAACCTGCTTCATTTCGTATTGTTAAGAACCAGCAACTGGTAAGTACTTGTTTTGTTATACAAGTGCTTTTTAATTTTGCATTTCATTTCTGAGAGTCGCTTAGATGCTATCATTTGGAAACATGACTGTAAAAATACCAAATTATACAGAAATTACAGCACAATAAGTATTTTAATCACTTTTTATGGCTTGCAATCAAGTTGACAAATAAAAAAAATTGCTTGAGTATTATTTCTTGAAAGATCCTGTAATTATCCCTCTTGTTTTCCATCTTCTTGGAAGAGGATTCGCTTTGCTGTGAATGTTGCTTAATGATCAAGAAATATGTGAGGAGAGTGGTGTCTTCTAGCCAAATAACCTTTAATTTATTTATTCAAAACTCCTCATGATGGACTAGTACTTTCTTGAAATAATTTTCAGCAGTGTTTTCTTATGGAGCTTACTTTTTTATTGTTAAACTTACTGGGGTGACATTGGTTTATAAGGAAACTTATTTTCTTAACAATAATATAATCACATAAACTCCTTAAAGGTGCCTCCACAGCCCCCACCCTGTTCATCTCTGACGGTCACAACAAGAAATGCATTGTGGGAGGGCTTGGTCATCTTTCCATGGGACTGACCCCAACTCACCCTGTTTCCCTTAACTCCCAATTATTCTATTCCTTCATTAATTTATTTTCTCTAACCCTTAATAAAAACAGATTTATATATTCAGCAAGAATGATTAATATTCTGGGAGGGCATCCAGTCACAGTAATTTGCAAAGTTGTTAAAAATACTTTATTTTTAGTTTATTAGGTAAACATTTATAGAGCAGGGAAATGATCTGCCATCGATGACATCAGATATGGGAGGTTCATGGTCACAGGATAATTTGAAAGTAACAGTTAGAATCTGATGAAATCACAGCGGGTATTGCAAGAGACACCCTTACAGAAATTTGAAGATTATTTTGAAACTGCTTAGTTAGTGTATTCTTTTAAATAATCCTATGTACTGCTTATGAATTGTAATTAGCATGGATGTTCTGTCATATCGTAAGTATTGTCAATGGCTTTTGTAAATACACATTTGCTTCATAATTACTCCAAGTCACTGAATGCCAGCCACGTACATGGTCACCTTTAATCGCTGCACAGCTCTGCCAAAGACTTAATTACAAAGGAAAGGGTGGGATTCTTTCAACCAGCTCTGTAATCCTTTATAAGGTACATTGCATTATGGGATGTTTAAAATTTCAAGCTTATCTCAATTCTTGTTTGTGTCTTTGTATGTTTATTCATTCTCCCTCCCTTCCTTTGCCTCCTCCTTTTTCTTCTTCTTCCACGTTTTCCCTTTCTTTCTTCCTGATATCTGTATACCATGCATTGTTCTAGGTTCTAAGAGTTGGCAGAAGTGTCAGAAAACAGCTCACTCAAAATTTTCAGTCCAAATCCAATTAACCAATACCCTCAATTTGGAACAACTCCAGATGGGCCACCTATTACAGAAGGGAGCTGGCAATCAATTTTGTGAATAAGTTTATTGCTCCAAAAACTTCCATGTAGCACCATCAGCCAGCAACTTCATGTAATCATGTGTAATCACAATTGGAAATTTATTTAAAAAGGAAAAAAATTCTGGCTTCTTTTATCTGAGGATACAGTAATGTGTTATGAAATGCTGTGCAAATTATGAAATGCTACAGAAATGTATAAGGTTTTTTTTGTTATTCATCAACATTGATATGCTCTGATTTCTGCTGTTTCTTCTGACTCTTGATTTGAATTTTGTCAAAGGTTAATATAGGGGCCAAGGTGTTGGAAAATAGTATATGGATAAAAATAAATCTGCAGGGACACAACCTGGCCATGGTGAGAACTGACCTTTTCCCTTTCCTTCCTCCCTTCCTTGGACACTTATAGTCTCATCCCCATATGCTTTCCTCAAAGATGCTATTTAAAGGGAAACTATATCTACTTGGCTCAAACCATCCCTGTGAAAAAGACACTGTCAATTCTATACTATTTTGTTTCAATAAGACAAAAATAAACACAAATTATATCCATTTAACTTTTATTTTAAATCATCTGCTGAGATTCTAGCCTTCTAGAAACATAATTGTATATCAGATAACAATCCAAGTTAGGAAGATTATAGGTATAATGTAGGACAGGGCATTAAAAAGAAAAAAGAAGAAGAAGAAAGATCTTACTCTTTGAGACAGCATGGAGGGACCTGGAGAATATTATGCTAAGTGAAATAAATATCACATGACCTCACTTATATGTGGAATCTAATGAACAAAATAAACTGATGAACAAAATAGATCCAGAGACATTGAAGCATGCAACAGACTGACGTATTTCAGAGGGAAGGGTGGCGGGGGGAGGAGGTTAACCAAAGAATTTATATGCATACTAGAGGCCCAGTGCATGAAAATTCATGCACTGGAGGGGGGGTCCCTCAGTCTGGCCTGCCCCCTCTCACAGTTTGGGAGCCCTCAGGGGCAGGAGGTGACCAGGCAATCAGGAAAAAGCGACGCCCCCATCACACCTCTGCTGTTGCCACTGCTGGCAGCGCAAGCCTCGGTCAGCCCTGGTTACCTGGGCCTCGAGCTCCCTTGGGCGGCTGGGCAGCCGCCATCCGAGGCTTGCTTGTGCCTTGGGCTGGCCCTGGGCGGCTGGGGGGCTGAAGGGACTGGGGGACTCTGGAGGCAGGCGTCCTGGGGGTGGGCCCAGCTTTGCCGCGTGCCTGCCGCCCTGGCCGGGCTGAAGGGACTGGGCACCACCATCTTGTGGCTGTGGGCACCGCCATCTTTGAGGGCATGGCATTCAATTAGCATATTCCCTCTTTATTAGATAGGACATGAATAACCCATGGACACAGACAATAGTGAGAGGAAGGTTTGAGGAGGGGGCAGGAATGGGATGGAGGAGGTCAATGAGGGGAAAAAAAAGGGACATTTGTAATACTTTCAACAATAGAGGTAAAAAAACAATGAAAACATAATAAAATGAATAGGAAACATTTTCTATATTGTAAATGAAAATTAAATCTTTAGAAACAACTTTTGGCAAAGTTAAACGTTGGTCACACCAACTGAAGTTGATAGATAATACATGTGTGTAACTGTCTAGCTCTCCAGATCAAATGTCTGTTACATATTGGGCTCTGACTATTGAACAATAATCTTATCCTTCAATTATCTATCTGTTTAGCCAGTCTAGTGATCTACCTATCTACCTTATTTTCTGGCATTCTAAGATTGGTAGATATGTCCTATGTGTTAGGATATAGGTTTGGCTGCAAGTGACGGAGACCCAAAATAACAGTGGCTTAAATATAGGAGCTCATTTTTCTTTCATATAGAAGTTCAAGATAGTTAAAGACCCGGTCCCACCAACTCATCAGTGGCCCCTGCTCTTTCTGAGTAGTCCAAGAGGCTTTCCCTCCATGGCTGTATTCCAGTCAGCATGAAGGAGGAAGGTGAAGGGTCTGTGGTATCCCTTTAAGGGCACCACCTGGAGGCTGCATGCATCACTACTGCTCATATCCATGAGCCTTAACTAGATCATGTGGTCTACAAGTGACCACCTGCTGCAAAGGATCTAAAAATTATTGTCTCTTTTTTGGTCAGCTGTGTGGTCAGCTAAATAATCAAGGTTCTATTGCTGTGGAAGGGGAAAATAGATAGTAGGGAGCAACTAGTGTTGTTGACTAAATATTCTATTAAACATTTAGTCCTCTGTCCATCCTGAAGATCCAGTGGTTCTTAACGTGTGGTCCCTTAACCAGCAGCCTCAAAATCACCTGGGAATTTGACAAAAGTTCAAATTCCTGCACTCCACCTTCCCAAGGCACCTGAATCAGAAATTGGGGGTGGAGCCCAGCACTCGGGGTTTTAACAAGCCCTCTAGGTACCTGCTAAAGTTGGGGAACTCCTGGTCTAGGGGATGCTTTTCCCAAAAGCCAGACGGGAGGCTGGCCATTAGAAGAAGATAGGAGTCAAGAAGGAGAGGTGCAGAAATGGTCAGCTTCGGATCCTTCACTGCTTCGTCCTAATGAAGGCACCCTGGTAAGTCCCTCTTACGGAGGCTCTTCTCAGTAACCCAGAGCCAAGGCCATCCCTTATGATGAGAAGATCATGCGACTCCCAGAAAACGGAAAATTTACCTTTCCCAGCAGCATATGTAACCTCTTTGTGACCCATTTTTATCCTACATGAAGTAAGTTGGGGTGGAGAGGGCGAGCAAATGACCTCGCCTTTCTCCTCCAGCCCTGCTGTGCCAGGGTTGCCTGCATTACTCTCCTGTCTCCCTAGGGTCACAGTTCTGTCCTGTGACCTGAGATGGTGCAGTCTGGGACATAAAAACAAGGGCTTCAGAGTCAGGTAGGTTTGGATTTGAACCAAGGTACCCGCACTTGCTAGCTTAATGACCTTGGGCAAGTTGCTTCCTGGTAATCCTCTGGGTCTTAATTTCCTCTTAATAACCTACTGAACTGTTTTGGAACTTAAAACAGATGTGTTTCTGTGTATGAAACACAGAGCAAAGTGCCTGGCATGAAGTAGATACTAACTAAATGGCAGCCATTGCCATGCTGTGTATCATGTACTTAACTGGTGCACATCAATGGAAAAATTGTGTGTGTGTGTGTTTTCCCCAAGAATCTCTCCTTATGTGAGGGATATTCATCATGTAATTTTTTTCTTTTCTGAAGTCTTAGACACTTCAGAAAATAGAGACCAAACTGAAGCATAATTTTCAGGAAATGTAATGCCATCCTTCCATAGAAAAAGATACGGCCATTAGTAAAGCTACCTTACAGGAACCTCTACAAACCTCTCATAGATACAGTCTCCCTTAAGCCTCCTATAAAAGAGAAGAGCCACTTTATTCCTGTTTTACTGGTAAGTAAACAAAAGCTCAGGATGATTAGATGCTGAAACAAGGTCACCCAGCTAGTCCATGGGGAGCCCAGACTCAAAGACTCATGTCTGAGTTGGATGCCTCCGCAGAAACCAGGGTTTAGTTATGCTGTAAAAAAACAAACCCTGCTCTTCTCTGTTTCTCTCAATAGCCAATCAACTCTTTGCACCTCCCAGACCTCACATTATCTTTGGGTCCCCAGCACCAAATGTGGCCTGGCATGGAGTAGATGCTAAACAAATGTTTGTGGAATGACAAAATCAATGGAAGAAACAAAGCTGTTGGACTCCCACCCTCGGGCTCTTTGCACTCCACGGAGGACTTCTCTGTGCAAGTGTTTGAATCATGGCACAGAACTTCTCGCCAGAAAGGCTTCCTCTGCTGCCCCTGGAGACGTGGCTCTGCCCACTCACCACCAGCCCATCACTTGCCACAGGGAGTGGTAGGTGTGGTTCACAGGTATCTAATTCTCCACTCCTTTCCTCCTCCTCCCTTTCTTTGGGACTCACTAACCCCAGCCCTCCCCTCAGGAACCCAGAGTTATTATTGCAGGTGCTCTGCAGAGCAGGTGTCCCTGAGTGGGCATCCAACTTCTCTTACTATAATGTCTTTTACCCAAACAGCCCATCATGCTGCTGACGTCCCTGGACACCAGAGCTGGGGGAGGGAAAAAGATGAATCAAAGTAATGGGAGAATTCTGCCTTTCAGACATCACACGCTCCCCCACCCCCTTGCACTCTATCAGGTTCCTCCTTCCCACTGTCAACATTGGCATCTGTCAGCTGGTGGCCAGACACTTGAACAGACTTTGCCAATTAGAGAAGTCACACCTCTTGGTTGGCAGGCACACCACTGGGAGCCATATGGCTTTCGGGCAAAGGGTTTGCCAGGGAGGAACAAGGGAGTACCCCTGAGGGCAACTCCAGTCGCTGGGAGGCCCCCTCTGAAAACATCTCTCAGGTAAAGACGCAAGATGAGCTGTCTTCTTTCTCAGTTTTAATTTGAAGCTCTTGTTGCTTCACTTCCAATCATCTTGCTCCATTCCCTGGGGGTGGGGGGGATAGGTGGGGGGTGGGAAGCGGTTTACACTGAACGTGTCTTGGCAGCATTAAAGGCAGTCTGTTGTTTTGTTGTTCTTTATTACCATCCCCACACCAACTTCTTCAGTGAACTCGAAGTTTTGCTATTCTATACTGAGCAAATTTAACAATACTGATTATTTAAAAATAATGACTTCTTACAGTTTCGAAGAGTTTTGCAAAGCCCTCTTCACCTCCCCAGGGTAGTCCTGAATGAATGAGAAAGAGAAGGTTGAGTTGTTCTCATTTTAGTGATAGAGACACCGAGTTCCAGGAGAATTGTCATTGGCCTGCCACACAACGAAGAAGAAAGAATGCTGGACTGAGAATCTGGATCTCGTTCCTGGTCATCTACAGGCTGGCTGTATGTCCTGGATCACTCACCCTTTTTGGCATCAACTTTCTCATCTGCCGTTCAAGGGGGAAAAAATAATCCCTGAGGTTTTTAGGGCTCCAAGAGGCTTTATTTCCATGGTCACTTAGTTTATAAGTGACCTAAATGAGATTAAATCTCATATGGCCATGCCCTGGCACAGAAATTGATCCTTGAGTGAGTTCATTTTCCCCCTTAATTTTAATGACAGAAAATGTTCAAACACACACCAAGTAGAGAGAATAGTATAACAAACCCTCATAGACCAGAAACCAGCTTCAACACTGAGCAACATTTTGCCGGTCTTGTTTCCTCTGGCCTTCTTTTTAAAAATCGGCAGTATTTTGTACACCATAGGAAATATAGTCAATAACATTGTAATAACTATGTATGGTGCCAGTTGATTACTGGAAATATCAGGGGGAACACTTTGTAAAGTATATAATTGTCTAACCACTATGTTGTATAACTGACACTAAAACAAAATAATGTTGAATGTAAACTATAATTTAAAAATTTTTTTAATTAATAAAAAAACAATATCCCAGCCAGTGTGGCTCAGTGTTTGAATGTCAACTTATGAACCAGGAAGTCATGATTTGATTCCTGGTCAAGGCACATGTCCGAGTTGTGGGCTTGGTCCCCAGAGGGGGGGTGTGCAGGAGGCAACTGATCAATGATTCTCTCTTCATCATTGATGTTTCTATCTCTCTGTCCCTCTACCTTCCTCTCTGAAATCAACAAAATATATATTTTAATAAATGAATTTAAAAACCTGCAGTTTTTAAAAAGTAAAGCCCTGATATCTTACTAATTAACCAGTACAAATTTTAGTATGCATCTCTAAATGATAGGAATTAAAAAAGACAAACAAACCACCATGCCATTATCCCACCTAACAAAATTCACCACTCCTTAATAGTATCCTATATAATAAAAGGGTAATATGCAAATTGACCCTAACGGTGGAACGACCAGAATGACTGCTCGACCAGTCACTATGAGGCGCACTGACCACCTCTCGGTCCCTTTCCCAGCCAGCAGGCTCTGATTGCACACTGGCGAACAGAGAACTGGGTGTGTGTGTGTGGGGTGTTGGCAGCGGGGGCAGGGCCGGCTGTGGGCAGCCAGGGAAGATGGCCCTGATTGCAGGCCAGGCCTAGGGACCGTACATGTGCACGAATTTCATGCGCCAGGCCTCTAGTGTATTCAAATTCACTGACTGCCTCAAAGATGTCTTTTTATAGTTGACTGATTTGGATAGGGATGCAAACAGGCCCAAACATTGTGTTCGGTTGTTAAGTCTGTATCATCTCACCTCGAGCTCTTTTTCTTCTCATGCTATTGATCTGTAGGAGAAAACAAGTCGTTTGTCTTGGAGAATGTCTCATATTCTGGATTTAGCTAATTGCTTCCTGCTGTCCTTTTACTTGTACCTCTGTCCTCTGTATTCCTATAAATCAGTTGGTAGAGCTAGAGACTTGATCAGATCCATGTTCAATTTTTTAACATATAGCTGGTGCTAGGTACTTTCTATTGCCAATTTTGAGGCACATATGGTCAGATTGGCCATTTTTTTGGTGATTCTAAGACTAGAATTGATTAGAAGGTTCAGATATTACCAAAGAGATCCTCCATTATAAATAGTCATTCTTTATTTGCACTCTTCTTCAGTCTACATGCCAACAGAGAAAATGTATCTGCCTTTATCCTAGTCCAGTGATGGGCAACCATTTGAGCTTGGTGTGTCAAACTTCGCCAAAAAACTGAGCATAACTCGGGTAGTGTGTCACTTTGAGGAAAAAACTAACTCCAAGACTCTAGTCGCAAATGTTTCATCCTCAGGAGCAGCAAATGTTTCATCTTCGGCATGCGGCCGCGTGTCATCAGAAATGGCTACGTGTGTCGGTGCTGACACGTGTGTCATAGGTTCGCCATCACTGTCCTAGTCTCTAATCTTTTTCAGTCTTTTCCTATTTCCCATGGTAGATACTCATTTTCTTCTTCTTCCACCACTAATAATAAAAAGAAAAAAAGAAAAGCAGTATTCTTAAAAACACACACACAAAAAAACCCAAAACAAAGAAACCACACCTTCAAATGTATAACCAGACATTTGACTTGGTGCAAGGACAATCTGCTGCTCATTTCAATGTTATTGATACAAATAAATTTCACATTGCTGTTTTGTAAGCCTCTTGGTAGGAATTCTTAAAAGTAATTGAGAATTTATACGTAGGTAAATTATGTAAATGAAGAACCTGGGAAAAATGATAAATAGCACTCTCAGGAATGCAGCTAAGGATTTTTTCTTTTCAGTTCAGGGTTTTTAAAATGTCCTTTTGCTCAGCAGGCCTGCTTCTGCTTTTGTTTCCTTTCCACACCAAGACAGAACACTCCTGAGGGTGGGACATGGAGGGAGGGCAGCAGTCTGGAGGCAGGCAGGCCAGCTGGGCAGGGGTTCCTTCTCAAGGAGGGTGTTGGCATTGCTGGTCTCACACACCTGAGGTGGAATCACACACATGAATGGCGCAAAATCGCGCCTCAGTGGTATTTACCACTTGTGCATTGTCATTATATTAATTTAGATCAGGGACACTGATAAACATCACAGGGTACATGCTATCATAAAGAAAGCAGCAGGAACCTGTCAGAGCTACTTCCAGTTGTCTGTAATTACAGTGGAGAACATGCATTCCCATACATTCACTCCCCCCATAGAAAGGCAACATGCTTCTTAAAGAAAGTCTATTACAATAATAGACAGTTGAAGTTGGCTTTTAACATATAATACTGTCTTTTATGCTGCCCTGCCAGACTGGTTCCCTGCCTGTCAGCCCTTTCTTTACTTCCCTGTTCGTTCTTTTCTTCTTTTGCTGTAAGCCTGCCTCTGCTCCCTACAGCTAGTATAGGACTTGGTGGGAAGCACAAAAGCTCTGGGAGCCTGGGTTGCCTCTTCCTCATGAAGGAGTTAATAATCCCTACCTGGGGGTCTGTCCATTGTTAGGACGAAGGAGATGGAGTCCTGTCTTTGAAGGCCTGGTAAACTGGGTAGTACTGTACATTCCAATGGTGCTGCTCCTGCCTCTTATTCTGCCCAAACTTTGGAGTTTAGAACCCTTTGGTGGCTCCCCCTTGCCCTTGATGTAGCACAGACTCTTTAAAGGGGTTCCAAGGCCTGCAGGATCCAGTTTCTCTTATCTCTCTAACCTTATCTCTTCCCACTCTGGGCTCTCTCAATCCAAACCTACAGACTTCCTGAACTTTATTTTGAATGCTTGAATGTGCTGTGCCTGCTTGTCTTCCTGTCTTTTCACATGCTGTTTCCTTGGCTTAGGTCATTGTCCCTCACCTCCTCCTCTTTGCTTGGCTAATGCAACCTCCAAGTTCATGCTTCTGTATAGAGATTGCTTAGTCTAGGAAGGTTTCCCTAATCTGCAAAAATTGTAGGGTACTATCAGATAGCACTTGTCACCCACATTGTAATTATTTATTTGTCTCTTCTTCATTAAATTGTGATTGTTTTGAGCACATTGCTAAGACATTTATTTTTGTAGCTCAATTTCCTACCTTAGTGAAGAGAACATATTTAGTACTCAATTTGTGTGTGTGTGTGTGTGTGTGTGTGTGTGAATAAAGCAGTAAGTTCCAACTCTACTTTCTTTTTGAAAAATTGATGTCTTCCTTCTCCAACTGGTTTTTTTGCATTTTAGAATTATCACTTCATTGTACACAGTCTTGTTTTCTATAGTATATAGTTTATCACCTCCCTTACTATGGTTTTATTCTCTAATGTGTGTTTGTATCTTGTTAGAGTCCCAGTATAGGTAAACCAGGAACTTTACCCATATATATATATAATGCAAATAGACCAAACAGTGGAACAACCGAACAACCAAACAACCAGTGGCTGCTATGACATGCACGGACCACCAGGGGGCACGCATGGAACACAGCGGGCATCATTCACAACAGGATGGTGGAGCAGGTGAGCGGGGGTGCCAGACCAAGGTGGGGCGCTGCCATTGGGGCGAGCCTCTGGTGGTTACTGAAAATTCTTTGCTCCCGTGCACCAGGGTCCTAAACACTCAGCGCTGGCAGCCAATGCGAGCGGTGGCTGCGGGCCCCAATCACCCCTCAGGGCATCTCCACCTCCCCCTGCTGCTGAGGGGCGATCAGGGCAGCAGCCACCACTCGCACCCACTGCTGGCGCCAGCCCCAATCGCTCCGTGCCATCGGTGGGTGCGAGTGGGGCTGTCAGCGCATGGGAATGGCAGCAGGAGCGGGGCTGCAGGCAGATAGGGGACGGGGGTGGGAGGGCAGGGGGCGTGGCAGGAGTGGGGTGCAAAGGATGGGCCTCGTGGCCCACAGTTCCTTTCAAGGTGTACCAATTCATGCACTGGGCCCCTAGTATTGTATAGTTGTCTATTGCTATGCAACATGTTTTCCCCAAATTTAGCAGCTTCAAACAACAAGGATTATCTCACAGTTCTCATGGGTCAGGAATTCAGGAGCAGCTTAGCTGGGTGGTTCTGGTTCAGAGTCTTTCAAGATGTCAGCCAGACTGCAGTCATCTGAAGGATCTGTTCCCAAGAAGGCTCACTCACTTGGCTGTTGGCGGGAGGCCTCAGTTCCTTACCACGTGCACTGCTCCACATGGGGCTTCTCAGGTTTCCTCACAACATGGCAGCTGGCTTCCTCCAGGAAGAGTGATGCCGAGAGAGAACACAGGAAGCCACTGTGCCTTATGTGACCTATTCCTCAAAGTCCCATACCATTACTTTGTTTTTCCGATTGCTGGAAACGAGTTGTTAAGTCTAGCCCACACTCAAGAGGAAGGGAACTGTGGTCTGGGAATATAGTCTGCATGGTGTCTGTCCTTTGAAAATTCTTGAGACTTCTTCAATGGCCCTTTAGGGGTTCAATTTTGTAACTGCTCCTCCTATCTGCTTAAAAGACAGCTGTTGGGTTGAGAGTTCTATATGCGGGTTTCCCAATTGTTTGTTCAAATCTTTTATAAGCTTACTCATTTTTGTTTGTTTGCTTGATCTATTGATTACTAAAAGAATTGTGTTAAAAAAGTCCTATCATGACTGTAAATGTGCCTATTTTTGCCATATTATTCTGTCAGTTTTTCTTTGTATACTTTAAGATAATATTTTTTAAGATAATATTATTAGGTGTATATTTAGAATTATTATATTTTCCAGGTAAATTTAACCTTTTTTTTTATACAGTGATTCTCTTTATAGCTAGTTATGGTTTTGCCTTAAATTATATGTTGGTGATATTAATAGCATAGCTTTCTTTGGATTAGCATTTGCCTGGTATACATTTTTCTTTCCTTTCCTTTCACCTCTTTTGTATTCCTGTATTTTATGGGGATCTCTTGTTAGAAGTATATAAGTGGAATTAAAAATACTTGGTTTAACTATGTTTTTCTTTTTATGGGAACATTTTGTCTAATATAATCATTAATATATTTGGACTTATTAGTAATCTTATTTTATGCTTTATAATATCTCATTATTTTCTGTTTCTTTTTCTCCTCTTTCTTGCCTTCTTTTGGATTGATTTTTTTTTCCTCTTTCCTTTTTTCCTCTATGAATTTGGAAACTGAACGGTGTATTTCTATTATTTTAGCACTTACCCCGGACACTTTCACATGTTTATTTAACTAATCAATTTTGGTGTTCTGCAGTTTCGGTGTCCATTTCTAGGTGCATGTATCTTTTTATTTATTCTGCTTGGGTTTTATTGAGGTTCTTGAATAAATAGCGTATTTTATTAGTTCTGAAGATCCTCAGCCATTATCTCTTCAAATATTGCCCCTGTCCCATAATTCTCTCTCTCTCTCTCTCTCTCTCTCTCTCTCTCTCTCTCTCTCTCTCTCATTTTCATTCTGATTATGTTAGGCATCCTTACTATATTTTCCATACTCGGCCTTTTTTTTTCTATCTCTTTATATCTCTGAGCTTCATTCTAGATAATTTATTTCACTTCCTGTTTTTTAATTATCTCCTCAACTTTGTCTTTTTTGCTGTTAACCTTATCTATTAAATTTATAACTTCAGCTGTTATATTTTTATTTATAGAAATTATATTTATTCTTTTAAAAATATGTTTGGTGATATTTTAATAGACTCTTGCTTCAGTTTCAGCTTAAGGATTTTCAGACACCTTGGTAGTGTGAATTGGGGTTAAAAAATGTAGGTGAGAATCAGGACATAGTATGAATTCTCAAGTGGTATTCCCCCATTTTACTCAATGTTAAGTTCAAAACAGGTAAGTTTCCTCTTAATCTATATAGGAGTATATTTCTGATTTAGCCTGACTGACACTGAAATTATTACCTACTTCCCAAAGCCTTCCAGTCTATGAAATCTGAAGAACAGGTTGACTGGTTTAACAGAAAAAAGAAAAAATGAGAGAGAAAATATATAATATTTTGTTATATTAATTGTTAATATATAATAATATATAATATTTTGTTAATATATTGTTATATTAATAAACAATCACTTAAAAATAATTAACTTTCAAAACATTTAGAACCAAGAACAATACACCAACTAGTTTAAATTAATAACAAGGCATTTATTTAAATTAAGTTAAAGTGATATAGGACAAAACAGCACAGAAAACAAAAACTGTAATGCAGCAACCTTAGATGGCCAAAAGTGAAATCAGGAAGATTATTATTATTATTATTTTTAAAGAAAGCTGCCAGCAGCTATTGCAGCAACCAAGTTCCTCTGAGAAAGGACGTCTGGACAAGGCGAGTTTTAGGTAAAGGGCTCAACAAATGAGAAATCATAAAGTAAATGATTCTGACACCTCAGACTTTTTATACTGTGACTGCCTCCAGGGCAGGGACTATTTCTGGTTGGTTAATTCTGTTTGGAATTGAAAACCAGAGCACATCATGTGATTTTGATGGAGCTAAACACCCACAGAGCACAGGGCCCATCATATTGACTTCTCTGGGTGCCTGCTGCCACTCAGCAGAGGCAGGGGTGGCCAACCTAGCCCTTAGCTGCAGCACCCGTGGGAGGGGCCCAGGTATGGTAGTGAGACCCAGGGGTAGGTCAGCAGGCTCTTCGGTAGCAATTCTTTAGCCCTGACCGGTTTGGCTCAATGGATAGAGCGTCGGCCTGCGGACTGAAGGGTCCCGGGTTCCATTCCAGTCAGGGGCATGTACCTTGGTTGCGAGCACATCCCCAATAGGGGGTGTACAGGAGGCAGCTGATCGATGTTTCGCTCTCATCGATGTTTCTAACTCTCTATCCCTCTCCCTTCCTCTCTATTAAAAATCAATAAAATATATTAAAAAAATTTTTGGCCCATATGTATACCTCTCTATTTATACACACATAAATATAAATGAATGGCAATTGTAATAGATGAAAATTATTGGCAAGATAATTCTTAGCATCTGTAAAACGTTTTAAAAAATAGCAAATTCCTTCTCAAATTTACTTGGGAACTTGCTTAAACCAAATAGGAATTACCTTTGTCTTTTCCATTTTATTTAGGCATCTGTGCCATCCACCAGAGGTTTAAGTTAGAGTGTTTCTGGATTCTATTCTTTGCCCTCCTATTGAAATATTTATTTTATTAGACACATACAGCATTTCTCATGTATTAGGTACTAGACTACCTATATTAACGTTATTAGCTCTTTATAAAATGAACCAAGATGTCTTTTTGGTTTGGATGGGGGAAACAACCCTTCCCTCTCTTTACACTGGTAAGTCTCGTCCTCTTCAATTACTGTGCATGCTAGTTCCCAATAAACAGTACTGCTTAATGAACTGTGCTTTGTGCTGGACAGTAGCAGGTCCATCAGATCTGCTGGGCTTCACCTGGATGCAGGCTCCCTGATATAAGCATCAATCCCTTTTCTCAGCCCTGTCTGCTGGTGAGCTGGCCAGTATCTTACGCTTCTCAGTAGCAATTACTACATAGCATCTGTAGAGGAGCTGGTGGAGGTCACTTTCAATAGCGATAATGATAATCTCCCCTTCCCCTCTCATCTCCTTGCTCTTCAGTTATTTTGTTTTAAAACAGCATTTACATTGAAAGGGAAGATATGACATTCTGTGTCCAACTCTGCTTACTGCCTGCTACAACAGGAGGACTGACTCGCCCAAGGTGCACACCAAAGTTAACATCCCCAGAGCTTCAGTCCCCAGACATTTTTGTCATTTAACATAGACTCTTCCATTCGCCAGTGAAGGGGTTTCTATCAAGCAGGTTTAATACCAAACAGGCCTCAGGTGGGGGGAAAGAATGCCTCTTGGTAGATGGTAGAAGGAAATCTCCCTTAATTCTTCGTACAAGACTGGTTCAGATGGATGACCCTCTTTCCCCACACAGTGCCCATCCTGGGAGATGCCTTAGAGATGACTTGAATGAGGTCTTCTGTGAAGGGTAAAGAAACTGATGTCAAAAGGGTCCAAAGGACTTGGTCAAGGAACACAAATTGGCAGCGTAATCAGAAGCGTTGGATAGCCTCTGTGTACCCTCCAGATTCATGTCCGCCCTCTTCCACCCTGCTCTCAGCCTAGGAAGCTGACCCATCCAGGCTGTATCAATACACACCCTCCCTGCTTGGCTGAGGCAGTGTGAGATCATAACTTGCACTTCTATTTCTTCAGCCACACTCTTCACTTGCAAATGCTCCCCTGTTAATCCTCTGACTAAAATCCTTGAGAACAGGCAAGACCCCTGCATTGTGGGGCCTGGAACTGTGCCCATCTTGTTCCTGGTAACTGGCACAGCCCTGGCACACGGTGTGAATGTGTATGAGGGAATCAGTCTTTGATTTCCTATACCAAAGCTTGACACAAAGTAGGACCACAAAATATGTCTATTAAATAATTGTTTTCTCAATGCATTCAGCTCAATAAATGGAAAGATGTCCAGATACCTCTGATAGCTGTGCAAATTTTGAGGAAATTACATCTCTTTAGCTTCCTCAACTCTACAGAAAAATGAATAATATCCAATCCTGTGTTTTTCTCTTAGGAATGGCGAGAGAATTTAAATGTAATACTTGATGTGAATGGAATGCCTTGAGATTCTTGGAAGAGAAAGAATCTGTTTTTCAGAAAAGATAGAATCTAGTAAGAATGCTATGTTGGCAAAGGGAATATTGCTTTGTTACATAGTGTATTTTACATTAAAGTGACATAATGTAAGTTAAGGTCTCAGTCTAATCTAGTGTTTGGCATAGAGAAAGCACTTAGCAAATGCTTGCTATTGTCTTTAGTGATTATTTTGCAAAACTCTACTCCAACATTAGGTAATGAGCCCCAGAATCTCTTTGTCATTATATTGTTGAAATGGAGTGTTATGTGCCTATTTGTAGTGTTCTTTGCTCATTGTATCATTGTTATATTAATAAACAATCACTTAAAAATAATTAATGTGGGTAAGGAGGTACATGGGTGTGTGTGGGATTATGGGAATGGAATTTGTTATAGAAGATCCAGCAAGGGGATAGAAAATAAAACAGGTTGCGAAATAGCCCATTCAGGGAACTTGGAAAGCTGTTTGCACTTTGAGGTTCCTGAAATGATATATTTTTTAAAAACACAAAAATTTTCTTTGTTATAATAGCAATATCTGTCTATTACAGAAGAACTAGAAAATATCCTATATAATAAAAGCTTAATATGCTAAATGTGCAACCATTCGTTTGACTGTTTGACCAGTCACTATGACGTGCACTGATCACTGGGGGAAGACACTCTGACCAGTAGATTAGCTTGCTACTGGGGTCCAGCCGATGGGGACTGGGCGAGACAGGCCAGACACACCCTGGAGCCCTCCCGTGGTCCCTCCCTGGCCTCTAAAATATTTCTTCTAATTAATTTTCTTTCACTGTGCACGAATCCATGCACTGGGCCTCTAGTAATACATAAGTTGATGTTTTATGGTCTCTCAAGTTGGCAAAATAAACCTCAAAGCAAAACAGAATGCCCACCCTGTATTGGAAAAGGCATGTTTAATACCCCTCTGGTCAGCTCACAGGATGGGACTAAGCCTGGGTGGGTGGAGCTGTTCTGTCTGTCTTCCCCGAGATGAGATGGCACACGATTTTCTTGCTGGGTGACCAATGGTCGGTCTCAGATAGTAACCGGGGAGGCGAGGATAAGAAAGAATAAGTAGGCAGAGGAAGGGGTGAAGGAATAAATCATTTCAGAAGAATTTGGGAGACAGGAAGGAACACAGGAAGGAACATTAACCTTTGAGATTAGAGGTAAATGATGAAGAGAAAGTCACTCCCATGGGTCTTGGAGCTGTGATTCCATTGGCACTTATCCTAATCACTAGGTGCAGTATGACATGTACGTGTTTAAAGTGAATAAAAATAATTCATTTGACTTGGTACCTTCAGAGGGCTTGAATCATGTCTGAAGAAGCTGTTTCATTTCTTCAGACATGATTAGCACTGGGTTTGTTTCCTC
Organism: Cnephaeus nilssonii; assembly: GCF_951640355.1. Classification (NCBI taxonomy): domain Eukaryota; kingdom Metazoa; phylum Chordata; class Mammalia; order Chiroptera; family Vespertilionidae; genus Cnephaeus; species Cnephaeus nilssonii. Next base: position 35,670,383 of record NC_137080.1, on the reverse strand, counting down.
CACTATTTCCCAAGGTCTCTGGTTCTTTTCTACTCTCCAGCTCTCCCCGTGACCTCTGCACAAAGTGGCACTTGGCAAATGCTACCAACTGAACATTTCCTCCCAAAATAAGTCCAACAAGGCATGTAATTCGACAATGTCTTCTGACTTTGAGAAGTATGAATGCTACTCTACAAAAGTGGGGCACTCATTTATCACCATGCCCATAGAGAAGGCATCTGTCAAATATTCCGGAGGGCTTTGCTCCAAGAGCCTGGCTGACTCACCTCAAAGAGAACTACTATATGGGCAGCAACTTGCCTTTTGAAGTTTTCAGGATCAGAAGGATGATTTCCCCCAAATCCTGGTTTTCTTGGGAGTGGCAAACAGGCTTTGGAAACACCCCAATAAATCCAAAGGGTTTCTACTTGGTTCTGGACTGCTCCCTACTGACCCTGTTAATGGGGGTACTGTTATACACCAAAGCCCTTGGGGGGACATGGGGGAGCACACAAATCCCTACCTCTTCAGAGGAAAAACAGATAGCTCTCAGAAATGTAATTGTGAACTAAAACAAGGTACAGTTCTATTTTTTTGGTAGTGTCAACGCCACGGATTTTTAACCCAGGTGAAAAACACCAGGACAAAATGTGAACACAAAGCACGCTCATGCTCCTCTTTGGCTCTGCCTATATCAGTATTTGTGACCTTGGCCCTTCTCCCAACCATCTTCCATTCTCTCAGAGCAGCCCCTCATATCCAGGTGCTGGCCCCTCTTCTAGATGAGACTGTCCCCTGGTCACAGCTGAGTGATGGGGGTGGACACCTGACCCAAACCAGCCAATCTGAGTTTCTCTCCTGAGAACTTGCAGTGGGACCCAGTTAGATAGGGACTAAAAGTTATTGGAGCTAAGTCCCAGTGTGGCAGGCAGAATTTCTAATCCCTGTCTCCCAAACTGTAATAGGTGAGATGATAAGACATCTATACCTTATGATTGCTATGTTATGTGGCAGAGTTGACCTTAAGATAGGGAGATTATCCAGGTGAGCCTCGGTTAATCATCTGGTCTCTTAAAAGCAGCAGAAGCTGGGGAGATTTGAAGCAGGAGAGAGGGGACTTTGACACCCCACTGCTGACTTGAATCAAGAAGGGGCTATATGTGCAGAAACCACAGTGGCCTCTAAGAGCTGACAGCCAGATAGGAAGCAGGGAACTCACTCCTATAATCACAAAAACATGGTTTCAGCCAACAACCTGAATGAGCTTAAAAGTGGACTCTCCCCCAGAGTTTTCAGAGAGCCCAGCCAGGCTCAGACCTTGGCTTTGCCCTCAGGAGATCCTGAGCAGAGAGCCCAGTTGAGTCATGCCAGACTTCTGACCTATAAAACTGTGAGCTACGAAATCTATGTTGCTTTAAGCTGCTATGTTTGTGGTAATATGTTAATGGCAACAACAGAAACCAATGCACTGGGAGGCGGCAGTGCATTTGGAGAGCGTGGCAACCTCCTGCAGCTCAGGGCCTCAGCACAAACTCATTCCTTCCCTCCTTCACTTTCTTTACTTGGTTTATGAGCTATAAAAGTATTTTCCAATAAAATTCCTTCTTTCTGCTGAAGTCAGTAAATGTGCTTTTCTGTTGCTTATTACCAAAAAGGCTTACCATAAGGAGGTACAGACTTGAGTGTCCTGCTATAATGTGTATCACAGTGTCAACCTGGTACCTGGAAACGTGGCTCTGTGAAGCTGCATGAGAGATTAGACTTCTGGGAAGTCTCAGAACCTTAAGTGGATTAAGGTTATTGAAAAATATCTACTATTTTTATTGAGTATTTATTGCATTTTAAAGACATTATTTAGAGTTGATGACAATATCGAATTTGATCCGTGGATATGCCCACCCATCCACATAAAGCCAAGTTATGTTGTTCACTAATACTTTGCAATAGGCCTGTTCATTTGGTTAGGGCACACGCTCTGAAGCTCTGGTAGCCTGAAGGTTAGTTTACACTGAGTGAAAAGCTAGGTGAAGCCAGAGCATGGCCTGCTGCTTCAGGCTTTGGTGAGTCCAGAGGTTCCTTGAGAGTCCTCTCCACCCAGCTCCAGCTGGCTGCCCACAGTGGAGCCCAGACCCCCGCAGGGCCCAGGCCAACCTGGCCTCTGGCCAGGCAGAGTGAGGGAGCAGAATGACGGAGACATCCCTCCAGGTGCAGACAGCTGGCTTGGCAGAGGAGAAGGGGCTGATTGACACAGAGGAAGAGGAGGGGCGGGCCATGGGCACTATCCTGAGCCTGGGAATCTGCCCATGCCTGGACTCCCAGGCTGCAGAGGAGTGTCACCCTCTGTCCTTGAGGGTCAGTCAGAGGGGAGGAAGGCATGGACAGCAAGCTCCCTTTTCACTCTGCCGCTGGAGGCTGGGGCTGGGAGTGAAATAGAAGTAGGGGAGGGAGAACTAGCAGAGGGAAGATGCATCCCCTTAAAATGGACCCACAGTGGAGAAAGTGTTCTTGGCGTTGCTTGCTCGGAGTGTACAGTAAGGTTGAGGTCCACAGGATTTCTTTCCAGCTGCTCCTATACATATAGTGTCACAACCTTTTTTTCTTTCTGGAATGTCCTTGGTGCAGAAAGCATGACTGTGTTGGTTACAGACAATGAAATACAGTCCTTTCTGGGTGGAGTCGGTGGGAAAAGGAAGAGGATAAGGCCAAGGGCAGGGAGGAGGGACTGTGAAAAGCTGTGTGTAAGCAGGAACAAAGAGTAACTGGGCCTTGGACATTCTTCAGAGAAAACAATTCTAAAAGAAAGAATCCACTTAGATTTTTGGAGGGGTCTCCTTTGGGCACAAGGACAGAAAACCCGGGCTGCTTATAGAAGGTTGGGCTCTGCTCCCTGTCCAGGCAGGCTCAGCCTGGGACCCCGGGGACCGCCTCCCTGATTTCAAGCTGCCAGCCAAGCCTCACCCATAGTTAGGTGGTTTTGGATAGAAACCCCACAAACTGATCCACCTTTCTGCCTTCCTACACTTAGGTTTTGGCTTTTCTTTCCCCTCTAACCAGTTTCTTTAGGGTTTAGTATGTTCACTTATAGTATTTCTTCACAATGGGAAAGCAGTAATAAATTGGCTGGGTTCCTAGCTGAAAGTCAATCTTGGTATTCCATTGATAGGAAAGCCTCTTATCTCCCCTGCTCTTTTCCCAAGAGAGCCTATAGATTAGGCATTTTGCTATTTTCCAAATCTTTCCACGAACTGAAAGTAACTAGATCACCATCGTGTAAGATAAAGGGCATGTTCTCTGATGGATAGGCTAGGGGAATAAATATTTGGGATTTTCCCCCCTGCTTCTGTTCATCTACTTAATAGTGTTTCAACAATTGGCTCCTGCAACATCAGCTCTTTTTGCTGTAAAATGAAGAGTTTAATTCTAATAATTTCCTTCACAGTTCCAGAGGAGATTTAATGAAGGTTTATGGACCATAGAAACTAGTTGTTTACTGCATCCCCTCCCCCACTCCCATATCCACACACGCATTTCCTGTAATATGGATGGAGCCTGAAAATACTCGTTCTGGCTTTAGCCCTGGCATGTTGTGCTCTTTAAGGAAGAAAATGTATTATTCACGGCTGATTTGGGTAGTCTCTTGCTCTGACGTGTCTTTGATCTTTCAGCAGCCCTTCGCTCCACTGATCACAGCCTTCCCTTAACCATGTAAAAGGCTCAATGGGCCCTCTGACACCTAGTTCAACTCGGATTTCTCAGTGCGCTCTCAGATGGTGTCTCTGGGGACATGTTCCCCTGACCCACTGCATCAGCCCTTTCATCAGACCCAGGGCTCTGCCAGGGAGCACGGTTCCTCTTGCCTGCTCCAGCTCTTACTCACTTAATTAAGAGCAATGACAGCATGTATTTTAAGGAGAGGAGATCTCTTAGGATCTAAAAAATGGGGATTACAAAATCTGTATTTTGGTGGATAGTATTTTGGAGAGATTTTCAGTTATGAGGGAAACTAGTTTAGAGATTGCTTTACAGATGGGTAAGTAGAAAAGTCAGGGACAGATTAGCTCTGCTCTTTCTTGCTGAAGGAGGGGGCTAAGGCGGGAAGGGAAGCCCGAGATCCTAGATCCACTGCTACGCATGGAAGGGGTCCCATCTCTCTCTGCTGCCCTCCTCTGCCTGAAATATACATCAGTCGGGGTGCGCTACCCCTGCACATGTGTGGGAGCCAGCGAGAGTGTGGCATCACAAACCCCAGGGCGGTGGATGGATGGTGGGGAAATGGGGAGGGATGAATCTCACCCCAGTACTTGTGCCATGCCTGAGCCATTGTGGGCACGCAATGCATATTTATTGAATTAATTTGATGTAGAGCCAGAAAACCTGTCCTGACTCTCTTGTTTACTGAGCCCAAGATTCCTAATCTGAGTAGGGGATGGGGAGGGCTTATTTCTTGCCCTAGCTGCCTCATGAAATGGTGGTGAGGATAAATGTGAGACTTCCTGGACCATAAAAATATACCACACATACAGGGTGGTTTTCTCAAATACAGCTCCTGCTGGGGAGACAGTGGACATCATAATTGAAGACAGTTTATAAACCCCTAAACTGCCTGAGCACATGGGTATAACTCTTGCCTCCACTTCCCCACACACTACCCCCCGCCCCAACACACACACACACACACACACACACACACACACACACACACACACACTTTGAGTCTGTCCTTTCACAACTGGCTTCCCTGCCAAAGGTGGTACCACAGCTAATGGCATGGGGTAAGAGTCAAATGCAAACCACATTCTTCCCATGTTGCCTGCTTTTGTCTCTCTTTTTTAATGTTTGGCCCTTGTCACGTTTTCTTTCACTCTAGACATATGATTGAAGGGCCATAACATGTTCTGTTGAATTAAATTTGTCCTTATTTGGACATTTTCTTATGGAGTCTAATTCATAAATTAATACATGTAATCTGATCAAAAGAGTGGCAACTAGCATGTACTAGATGAGAGTTAGTGTCTACTAACTATTATAGATTACTAGCCTACTCAAATGTCTCCTCCTCAGAAAGGCCTTCTCTGATTGCCTTGTCTTAAGAGTATGGTCCATCACGCTCTGTTTTTTCCCCCTATTTTATTTTTCTTAATAGCACCTATCATTGTTATATATACTCCCTTGCTTATTATCTGACTCCATTAAAATGTAAGCTCTTTAGATGCAAATTTTGGATCTGTTTTGATCACCTCTATATTTATAATGCCTTGTATATAGTAGGCCCTTAATAAGCATTTCTTGCCCAGACAACCATGCAGAATTTTGTGGTTTTTTAAAAATCGATCAGTGTTATTTCTGGAGCAAGCTTGTGAAAGCCGATTTTGTGCATTTTTCTGACGTTGTTTTTGGTGACATCACATTGATTGTCTGAAATCAGCCATGGTGGGAGTGTTTACATCATGGAAATTGGCAAATACTATAAATCAACAGCCATGCCCCTCGTTCCCTCCAGTCACTGGTTAAATATTTACCAGCACAGTTCTGTTTCTAAAGAACCAGGTCAACCACAGGTTGGTTACACAGTTCAGAGGACTGGTGTGTGGTGTTAGAGGTGGCCAGAAATGCTTTGTCACTAGCCTTGGAATCTGTTATCCACCCCCTACAATGTCGGTTGGTCCGGTGACTGTTTGACCAATAGGATACAATAGAAGTAACCTTTTGCTATTTTCAGACCCACCCTTTAAGAGGACTGGAAACTTCTATTTCCTTCTTCTTGTATCTCACCCTGCTGTGAAGAAGTCCACGAAGCTGCAGGGAGAGAAGCCTCGTAAGAATATCTCAGCTGATTACCGTCCGCTTGCCAAGCTTGTGAGTGAAGCCAGGTTAGAGGTAAATCCGCCAGCCCCACGCCAGCTCCCCAGCAGATGCCTGTGGATCAGAGATGAGCCATTCCCACCAGAGCTACCCAAACTGTCAAACAGTGAACAAATAAATAAACCAGAGAGTGAGAAGGGGGAGATTGTGTTGGTGATTTGAGGAAAGGAGGCAATGTGAAAGAGTTGTCTTAGAAAGTGAGAAAGTCAATTTCTTTGAAATATATTTTAGGATTGTATGATTAATTTGAATGAGCTAAACATATACCTGAAAGTTTTTGCCAGATGGTGTGTTTATTTCAGCTACATCAGCGGGAAGTAAAGTGTTTAACTGGGGTGGGAGCTTCATCAGACAATAAAATGAAGGAAGCAAGCAACTGAGGAATTACGGATGTAGATATAGCTATAAATATAAATGTAGATGTGTGTGTGTGTGTGCGTGCGTGTGTGTGCGTGTGTGTGTATGTATAAACTTGTGTAACATGGGATCAGAATGTAGTCAAGATTAAGAGCAAAGATAAAATATATGAAATTGGGTAGAAGTGCAGGCAGGGGGATTGAGAGTAGAAAGACGCTGGGACCAATGAATTGGAATTGGGATCTCATCATTGCTGGAGGGAGGGATACTGGAGTAAGTGACTTGGAAGGAAGTAATGTGGTGGTCAGAGAGTGGAGGCTTTAAACTGAGATGTCAGAGGTGTTACCATTATTGGTGATAATGAAGACTGGGAGTATAACCATGCTAGTGGGTGCCTCAGGTGGGCTGTAAAAAGAGGTCTTTGGAAGTGAGGAGATCGGGAAACTGCAAAGCCAGGGTGATGGTAGATGGTTTTCAGAGAGGTTGAAGTTTCCATTAATGATGACAGAAGTATCAGAATAAGAGAAGATGGTTGAGCCAGATGCTGAAAGTCATTAAATAAAGGGAGTGACCTGGGAGTCAGTGGTGAGAGCACAGAAGAGGGGTGGGTCATGGTGCCATCATCTGATGGCCTATTCTTCAGAAAGAGCTGAGGTTTTTTTTTTTTTTAATATATATATTTTATTGATTTTTTACAGAGAGGAAGGGAGAGGGATAGAGAGCTAGAAACATCGATGAGAGAGAGACATCGACCAGCTGCCTCCTGCGCACCCCCCACCGGGGGATGTGCCCGCAACCAATGTACATGCCCTTGACCGGAATCAAACCTGGGACCTTCCAGTCTGCAGACCGACGCTCTATCCACTGAGCCAAACCGGTTTCGGCAAGAGCTGAGGTTTTAAACAGAGGAGATACCAGACGTGGTCTGGAAGCAACCATGGAGGACCAGCCCGAGGCCCTGTGCCAGAGGGTGAGAGGAAAATCAGCCTCCACTTGCAAGAGCTACATGGGGTATTGGTGCTCATTCCTATTAGACCCAATGCTCCCCTCTTATAGCAAATCTCCTGTAACTCTCTAGCTGTAATACAATGCAAAGGCAAAAGGAAAGTAATTATACTAAGATAATTTCATCTTGACATGTAAAATATTTGGTCATCATTTCTATAAAAGGCCTAATGCCTGGCTGGTGTGGCTCAGTGGTTGAGTGTAGACCTATGAACCAAAGGAGGTCATGGTTCAATTCCCAGTCAGGGCACATGCCTGGGTTGCCAGCTCGATCCCCACCCAGTGTGGGGCATGCAGAGGACAGCCAATCAGTGATTCTCTCTCATCATTGATATTTCTATCTCCCTCTCCCTCTCCCTTCCTTTTAGAAATCAATAAAAATATATTAAAAAAGAATAAAAGGCCTAAAGAAGTTGCTTGTTATTTGGACCCATTAAGTGAACACTGTGATGCTACAGTGACACAGGCAGACCGTGAGGGGTGTGTTGCCTCCCCCGATGTGATTTTCCCAAATGCTGTACAACTCGGAGAAAGTGCATAAAACAAAGCACGATGTTCCGCTTATTTACACGTAAGTTTTATTTCTGGAAAATTCAGTGTATTTTAAAACTGTGAGAAATACACCCCTTTTGGCTTATCTGTTGAATAGAGTTAAATTCTAGCTTCAGATCATTATAAATAGTTTCCTAAATCCTGTGACAATCTGTCAGGATACAGAGCAATTCTTCATTGCGAGGGGCTGGTAGGCTCATTGCAGCAAATCTCATCACCCTGGCAGAAGCAGCACCCAATCATTTTGGTGACTAACATTTCACATTTTCAAAATGCTTCCTCATCTCTGAGTTAGAGTGACAAGGTAAGGCTCCGAGGTAAAGTTGGAGATACAAGGGTTTTGCTGATGACACCTCACGGGTTCCAGAGGGCACACTGCTCGGCTTTGGGGGATGGGAGGGTGGAAGGCTCAGTGATAGGAGGGCACGTTCAGAGCTCTGGGGATAAGAGCCCAGGTGGCAAGAAGCTGGGCTCCCCGTGGTGATGGACAGGAATAGAGATGTGAGACCTGACAGGAGCTTCTCCTGGTGGTCTCTCAAGGAGCTGGGAAATCAGGTCAAATGACAGCTTCCCCCTTGGATGGCCCTGAAGGCAGTTTGCTGTGGAGAGGCAAGGCTGTGCTGAGCCTGGGCAGGGCCCCCTCAAGGGAGTGTTTTCCCCCCATGTTTCCTCACAGCCTTCACCGTTGTCAGCTTAATGACTGCATAATGTTCTGTGGGGCTGGTATACCATGAATTATTAAAGCACTGCCCTGATGTTGGAAATTTAGGCTGTTTCCAATTTTTTGCTATTTAGAATTTGTTGCAGAGATTGTTTATAATGCATATATTTGTGCTGCAGTTTCAATACCTCCTGAAGCTAAACCTCTAGTAGTCCATGAGTCTAAACACTTCTATAATTTTTTTTCATTATGACCATTTGCTATTCAGAAGGAGTTTTTGAAAACCAATTTACAATACCATCAGAATTTGTGAGCATATTGGTGTCTCTGCAATCTCATCAAAATTAAGCGTCATTTAAGCTTTTTCCTCTTACACTAGTGGATAGAAAATGCAATCTCAAGATTGCTTTTAATTTAGTTTTTTTTTTTATTATCAGCAAAAAGGATTTTTTCCATGTTTGTCTGCTCCTTGTATTTCTCTATCTGAATTGTTTATGACCTTTGTGCATTTCCTTTGTAAGTTCTCAATATTTTTGTTCTAAATTTAATGAACTACTCATAGAATGTGTATATACACACATATGTGCCACCCCACCCTCCCCACACACATTGTCTTCTGCTCCTGATAAAAAAATTCTATATTCTGCAGTCCACCCTGCCCTATCCCAGTCTGTTTTCCTTTGGACATTCTGCTTTTGATGAAAAGCTAGGCAGTATTCAATTTATTATTAATCAGTTGTGTTCCTAAAGTAGAGTTTCTCAACTTTGGCTGCATATTGGAATCACCAGGAGAGTTTTAAAACCTACTGATGCCTGTGTTTCACTTCTGATTTAATTGGCCTGAGCATTGGGGTTTTTAAAAGCTCCCCAGGTAATTCTAATATGCTGCCAAGGTTGAGAGCCATGATACTAACATTTGTAAATTGGTTGTTGGTTTAAAATGAAGCACGAGGAGTTGGTGGGTGGATTCAGGAGAGAGAATGGGCAGGTAGGGGTGGTGGTGGGACAAGGTGTGGTTGAAGGTGGGAGGTGGGCGTGGGGGTCCAGGCTTCCACTGGTGCAGATATGTGGGCATGTGTCTTGGTGCTAGTCAATGGCTGCTTTCTTCTGACTTTATCCAGAACCAGGCTGTCTGTCTCTAACCAAGGTCTTTCCTCTAAGACCCACAGTGGGATGGAGCCTACCCAATCTTGTCACACACCCTACCGTAACACAGTCATGTGGTTTAAAAAAAAGAGAATTAGAGAATAAAAGGCTCTCTGAGGATTTTCCAATCCCTTTTCTCTTTTTGATTTACATTTTGGATGCAGGAAGATAACGTATGTTCTGAATGTCCCAGTTCTCACTAACTGTGGATAACAATGAGATTTCATTAACTTTGAAGCCCTCCAGATAGGTGCGTGGTAAATAATTATTGAAAGATCCATTGAGTCGGAGGGTTTCGAAAGTCCTTCTCCACTGCTTATCTGTTGGCTTTTCTTGTCAACCCTTCCTTTTAAAATGATTGGATTTTGCCCCAAAACTGTGTCAGGGGAAATAGAAGCAAATCACCTAAACATTGAACTGGTCATTTGCTACTTGAATCTATCAGTAACACTGTTAGCCGCTCTGTGGAAGAGGAATAGTACTGGCCATTTTCACAATGCCGTGTAAAAAGTAAGAATTGTTTGGAAATAAAAACCAGAATCAATTGAAGCACACCTAGTTTATTACCCTGAATTAATCAAACACTGTTTGCTCTCTCTCACCTTTTGAATTAGACAACAGTCAAATAGCACATGAACATTAGATGTGTTTGTGTATTAAATAAATACTATTTAAATTTAACAACTTCTAGAGGATACTCTGGAGTAAATAAAGATTTTTAAATACCTCTGATAGTTTTTAATAACATAAATATTATAAGAATCTGAATCATGAAACAGTATTTTGCACATTTAACTAATGTATACTTGCACGGTTAAGACTTTAATAATTAAAATAAAACAAGTGACAATTTTTTCATTGACAGTTATTACCCCCAAAATGTAACTACCCAGAATACTTTATTCTCTGCGTATTCCAGGAAGTTTAGATTTTATTGTAAAAAATAAAAGCATATAAACCATTATCTTCTAGAATTTGCCAGAACACACACCTATTATTGAATGTATTTTAAATAAAAAGTTTTATAATTGATAGTAAACAACTTGGGATATTTATGGATTGAAAAAATTTAAGCAAAGTAATTTTTGTTTTTTAAAAATAGGATGATCATATGGTATCTGAGAAGTTACCACAGTTACTATAGATTTAGAGTTCTATCTCTTAGAGTACAGTGGGTTAGGTATTGGCATACTCCTATTAAAAGCAACTAGAAAATATTGATGATATGTATATAAAAATACTAGAGGACCGGTGCACAAAATTTGTGCACGGGGGGGGGGTGTCCTTCAGCCCAGCCTGCACCCTCTCCAATCTGGGATCCCTCTCACAATCCAGGACTGCTGGCTCCCAACCGCTCGCCTGCCTGCCTGCCTGATTGCCCCTAACCACTTCTGCCTGCCAGCCTGATCACCCCATAACCACTCCCCTGCGAGCTTGATTGATGCCTAACTGCTCCCCTGCCGGCCTGATTGCCCCTAACTGCCCTCCCCTGCCGGTCTGGTCGCCTCCAACTGCCCTCCTCTGCAGGCCTGGTTGCCCTCAACTGCCCTCTCCTGCAGGCCTGGTTGTCCCCAACTGCCCTCCCTTGCAGGCCTGGTCCCCCCAACTGCTCTCCCCTGCCAGCCTGGTCCCCCCAACTGCCCGCCCCTGCAGGCCTGGTCACCCCAACTGCCCTCCTCTGCTGGCCTGGTCCCTCCCAACTGCCCTCCCCTGCTGGCCTGATCATCCACAACTGCCTTCCCCTGCCGGCCCTCTTGTGTCGGCCATCTTGTGTCCACATGGGGGCAGCCATCTTGTGTGTTGGAGTGATGGTCAATTTGCATATTGCCTCTTTATTATATAGGATTTTTAAAGGGTAAACATTTTGTAAAAAGTTATTAGGCTAATTTTAGGGAAGGGAAAAATGGATAAATTATTTGTCCCAAACTGCTGAACCCAGCAAATTAGATTTGTTTTAATGGTCCAAGGGGCTGAAGTGACAGAAAATAAAGTCTAGGGCCTGAACAAGGTAGAGGTCTAATGGGAAACCCTACTTGTAAAACTGAAGTTAGACTCAGGGTAAGAGCTAGACCCTCAGGATTAATGTCAACCAGAAACATACATATCATTCTTAATCACCCCCAGCTTCAATGAACTGTAAGGAAAGTAACCTTGGTTCTGAGCAGAGCCAGTGTTGGGAAAACTGGCCCTGACACATCTTAGCCACAAAAATCTACTCTTGTGAATCTTTTTTTAAGAACAAATTTTATATCATTTGGATAGTTAAAAAACTTCAAGCCTAATTTTAGATTAAAGTGGGCTAGCAGAAGCTTCAGGCAACTGGGTAGAAGCAAAAGCAAATTCTGTCTGGATGAAAGCATCTTCCTAACAGGCAATAAAAAGTCCCATAGTTTCCATGCAAAATGAGTAGTTCACAGTAAGAAATAACTAAGCACACAAGGAAATTGGCACCAGGAAGTAAACCCAATAGGAAAACATATGGGAGGAAAAGATCTACAAAGGTTTCATATAATGGATTATTATTTAAGGAATATAAAATCATCATGCTATGTTGAAAGAAATAAAAGACAAGCTTGAAAATATCTACATAGAATAAGAAATTTTAAAGACTAGACAATTTTGAAAAAGGACCACATAGAACTTCTAGAAAAATCATAATTAAGATTAAAGCACATCATATGGGTTAAACATAAAGATAAAGAGAGAATTAGTAAATTGGAAGATAGGTCAGAAGAAATTACCCAGGATGATTATTTATTTATTTATTTATTTATTTATTTATTTATTTAGTATTTATAGCATCAGATAGTGTCCTAGGTCTTGTATGGAAAAGATAAATGATAGCAATAGACTTTTCTACATTTGAAATTAAATGTGGCACTTATATGAATAGTGTCTCCACGAATATGTGTAATCTTGGTGAATTTGCAGTGTTAGATAAAAATTTTAACTTAATTTGAGATTAGATATGTTTGGTTTTGAACATTTACCAATTGTCTTTCAAGACACAACATGTCTGGATTTTACTCAGCCTACAAGTCGTCCTCCTTAAAGTTTTACAAACTGCAGATGCTGAAATTTGGGAGGGGATGCAAATACTAAGATAAGTCAATTAGATTCAAAGTGATCTAAATTTAAAAGATGGATAGGAGAAAAATCACTTTTCACTTTGGAGAAACAAAATTATGCATCTATAGAAAAATAATTTAGGAGATGCAAAATTATCCAAGGGTGGGTGAAATCTGTAAAGAAATGAATGCCAAAAAAATGACATTAATGATGAAAAATTTTAACACTGAGATGTGCTCTAGAAACAATGAAGACACCATTTTCTTGAACAGAATAATAGTTGACCCAGCTGAGAATAATCTGAAATTTTAGGTATAAGCTCAAATACTGTTAGGTACTGTCAGATAATTCATTTTTACTCACTGAAGAAGCAGGTTAGTTTTAGTGGGGTTTGATTTTGGGTGGGAGGGAAAATGTGAATGCTCACACTTCATCAACAACTATCACTCAGCATACCAGCAACAACAACAAACATCTTTAGAAAATGGCCTTTTTCACTTCTATTAAAATATATTTAGTCTACTAACAAGCAAAAAAAAAAATTATCTACACTAATAAAAGAGAAATATGCAAATTGACCATAACTCCACGACACCCAGCAGCCAATCAGGAATGAGTATGCAAATTAACCCAACAAATATGGAGGGTTAATTTGCATACACAGGTGTGGAGCAGCCGGGCGGGGCAGGATGCCTGCTATGAGGGGCAGGGTGGGGGGCGGAGGGAGCTACAGGAGTGGAGCTCCGACCAGAGCAGAGAAGACTGAAGGCTCCGGCCAGAGTGAAGACTGGCTGGAGCGAAGATGGAAGGTGGAGGCCAGAGCGAAGGCCTGGGTCCCGGGTGCCGGAGGAAAACCGGTGCCAGCAGCCAGGGGAAGGAAGGCCTATTATACGAATATACGTGCAACGAACCTTTAGTGTTAATAATAACTACTACTTAGCTGAGCACTTACTATATACCAAATACTGAATTAATCACTGTCCTGAATACTCACAACCACCTTATATGTCAGGGATTAAAATATTTTTTTAAAAAAATTGAGGAAATGAAAGATTTAAGACTACTTACTCAAGTTTGCATAGCTTCAACCCAAATCTGTGTACTTCCTAAGCCTACACTTTCCTGTTTATCACATAACTAGAGGCCTGGTGCATGAGATTCATGCACTGGTGGGGGGTGTGGCCTGCAGGGATCGGCCCGCTGTGGGAGCGCTGCTCATCCAGGTCAGCCCAGCGGCACTCCCTCTGTAGGAGCGCACTGACCACCAGGGAGCAGCTCCTGCATTGAGTGTCCGCCCTCTGGTGGTCAGTGAGCGTCATAGTGACTAGTCGACCGATTGTTCTGGTTGTTCCGTCACTTGGTTGCTGGGCTTTTATTATATAGGATTCCATCACATATAACTACAGACAATTACAAAATGGTAACAGTTAAAAATAATTTCCCAATAAAAGTTAATCAATTTGGAAAACTGACTTAAGATGTTTATAAAAGAGAGAAAGTCCAACCAAACACAAGAGCTGAAAATCTCACTTCCATGACCAGTTCTAGAACTGCCTCTCAGGAGATGTAGAATCAAACTTAACAAAGCAGCTGGTATACGTTGTAGGAGGAACATGTACTGGCATTAGAAAGGCAAGAATGACTTGGTAGGTTTTAACCAAATATCTTTAACGTGGAAAGAATTATAATGAATAATGGCAAGAATTACTTATAACAAATAAAATAAAAAAGAGTCCATGACTCCTTGCTAACTGAAAAGTTTATAAACAGAGGAGAGGTAAAATGCTTTACAGAAGAATGCCAGCTAGTAAATGTGGAAGCAATGACGGAGGCATAAAAACGCCATGTTACACCCACTGTGGTGTATCAATGGAGTCAGGCAAGAATCACAATGGGTGATGAAACCACTGACAATTGTGTGGAAGACGGTTGGGAAACAGAATATTTACAGAGTCTGAAAGAATCCTCCTCAGATTTCTTATTAATTACAAAGAAAAAAAGATACCTCTGCAATGGAGATATCTAGTGAACCCCACCTTAACCGCATGATCAAACTTAACATCACCAGTAATAGGACAAACAAGCATCATGTGTCCTGATGTGATGATTAAATTGAACCATATGAAATTGCTGATATTTGACTGGTTTTTTGACTTATGAAAATGACAATTTCATATTATTCAACCTAAAAGTGTTTCTGTTGTTTAGCATAAATTTAATCATGATTAAGCAATAAACCCAAACAGAGCATTCTGTAAAACAACTGGCCTGGATTCTTAAAACAATGACAATATAATGAAAGAATAATAAATTTTAAAAACCTGAAGGACTCTTCTAGATTAGAAGAGACTAAAGAGACATGGCAACCAAATATGATTGCTCTTTGCTAAGATCCTGGGCGGGGCTGGTCAGCCAAGGCCTGCAGAGGCTAATGATATTAGCAAGCTCTTATAGGGAGCCACCCACTGCAGGGCCCTCTGCCAGGTGCTCTATATTTATTAAATTAATTAAATTTTTATCGAGGAACATTGGTTATTAACATTATATAAATAACATTATATGAAAACTCAGCCCTAAAAATGTTATTGGGGTAAATGGAGAAAGTTGAATGTAGACTGTATTTTAGATAATAATATTATATCAATTATGAAATTTTGTGAGTATGATAATCATAATGTGGTTATGAAAAGGGTGATATATGGTGAAGTATTTGGAGTGAAGGGTTATAATATCTGCAAATAACTCCCTAACTGTTCAAAGGCTCTGTCAAAAGTGAATGTGTATATATGTGTATGTATATGTGTCACACACAAACAGAAGGCACCAATGTGGCAAAATATTAACAACTGACCAATCTAAGTGAATGGTAAATGGATATTCATTGTAATTTTCTTGAGACCTTCCTGTAAGTTTGAAATCTTTCAAAATAAAACAGAGGAGGGGAGAAAAAAGAGTTGTCATCCTTTTCTTTCTGGTTGAGAATGCTGGGCTTCTGGGTGCTTTCCTGAATGGAATCTTTTGACTCTATGACTGCTGTGTAGTAACTAGGATCATTTACAAAAGGCCCAGGTGCAATAGAGATTGTCCCCTACCCACAGGAAAAGGGTGAGTTTTCCCTTTCCTGCGAATGGAACCGCGGATCGAGGTGCTCAGCATTGGTGCATCTGTGACTGGCCGCGCTTTGTATAGCACAGCTGTCCATCAGCACCTGAGAGTCCACAAATCCATCTTGATCTGTGCATTAGTGGAAAGCTCCCTCAGGGATTTAGAGGTTTTTGAAAATATTGAGTTTTACTTGGATCTTAGAGCAATTGGAAAGTTAAGATTCTGCAGAACAACTGCATCATTAGAGATAAGGGTGGTGGGAAGTAATCTCATTCCTAAAAATAGAAACGAATAGTGGGATCTCCAATTTTTAAAATGTAAGAGTCGAGTTATAATTGGAGTGTTGAGGGCTTTGGGCAGACATTGGGCTTCAGCCACCTCCTGCCCAGTGTCCAGGACCCAGAGGTGGGAGGAGGGGTACAAAGGCCTTCCCTCTTTCTCTCCTTAGAGCTGCATCTTTCCCTGAGCCTGTCAGTGTTATCTGAGCTCTAGTTTGCCACTTTTCATGCCAAGATTCCTGCCAAGATTAACCTTGGTTTTTTTTTTCCTGGCCTTCAGTCCGGTTTTTGATTCTTTGTAAGCATCTCTTCCCATCTGCTCTCAAGCGTCCACTCTTTGCCTTCTGTCTTGTCAGCTTTCTCTTTGTTCTTTTGGCTTCCATGCTTGCTTTTCCTGCCAGCAAGTCTGTACTATTTCCCTCCATTCCTGATCTTATTGTCAATGTAATTACATTTCTTTGGGGGTTGGAAATAGATGGATGAAGGGGACAGTTATCCTTCATAACACACACACACACACACACACACACACACACACACACACACAGGATGATGGTATAGCAAGGGATTATTAATAGAAGAAAATGTCTCTCTGCTGGAGTTTTAATTTCTTTAAAAGATTTTAATGGTCCATTTTTAAAGCATCATCTTAAACTATTGGATGTGGGATATAGCAAACAGATCTGGGTTGAAAACTGGTTTCATCACTCACTGTGTAAACCTGGGCTAGTTACTTCACCTCTCTGTATATGTTTGTTTGTGTGTTGTTGTTTTTTTAATCTGATAAATGAGTATGGTGATAGTACCTTCCTCAAAGGGTTGCAGTGAATATTAAATGAGATAATACATTTAAAGTACCTGGCAGAACAAACTCAAATGCAGAAAACAGAATAGAGGTTACAGAGGGGAGGAGTGAAGGTAGGGCAAAATGGATAAAAGGGATTAAATATATGTTAAAGAATGGAAGTTAGACTTTTGTGAGCATGCAATAGAGTATACAGATATCAAATTATAATGTTGTACCCCTGAAATTTATATATTATTAACCAATGTTACCTCAATAAAAAATAAAAATAAATAGATGAATAAAAGTAAAGTACCTGGCAGAGGGCCCACAGAGGGCAGGCTCTCTATGGGAGAGTGCCATTATGGTTAACCTCTGCAGGCCTTTGCTGACCAGCCCGCTGAGGCAGATGGTGATCTCTTCCTCCTCAAAGTCTCTGTGGCACAGCTGTTACACCGTGCATCAGGCTTCTCTTTGTTGTCTTTCTGCCTGCTTTCTTCTTTCCCTCCTACCACTCTCTCTCTTTCTCCCTTCATATTTTCTTACCTTTCTTGTTTTCTTTTGCCCCTTCCACTATCCCACAAAAACTTGAAAAATATAGCCAACAGAAAAAGTTAAAATTAATAGTTGAAGAGAAAGAAAGTGAAGGCAAATGAGGAGATAGAGATAGGGTAAAGCCAAAGTTAAGAGAAAATGCATAAATGCCTACTGTGGTTAGGCATAGGTGCTAGTTGGCTCAACCATTTTACTGAGCTTCCTAGCAGCCAAAGGAAAGATGGAAACAAGTAAGAGTAGTGAGGTTCTGAGAGATTAAGGAAATATACAAAAATTGTGGTTTACTTCTTGAGCACTTTTGTGGATTCTCGTAAGAGGAAATGTTGAGTGCAATAAGTAAATGCTCTCTAGTCTGCTTTTATAAAGATACGATAATGAACTTTAGAGAACTGTTTCTTATGATGCCCTTCAATAAAGGCTGATGATATACAGCTGAAGTTCAATCCACTAAAAGCATTTTTTCAAGGAGCTAAAATAGTGTGCTCTATGTATGCAATTCTCCAAGGCCTGGCATGCTGCAAGGATAAAATTTAGAATCCAGCGAGGAATAAATAGACTCACGTCCTTCAGGCAATCCTCTATAGATATTGTTTCTGGCAACCAGGCTTTTGAAAAGTATATGAAAGTAGAGTTCAAGGCAAGCCCCTGAGTATGGATACCCTCTGTTGTTGATGAAAAGCAGAGAAATGTGATTGGATAATCTGTGAAGTAGAGAATAAGAACAAAGCTCTTTTTTTATGAAAATTAAGAGCCAAACAAACATACCTGTCTGGGTAGAACTATCCCATTTCTGGAAGGGCTGAGAGATTATCTACAGGCAGGGTCAAATAGTCCCTCATTCTGACACTGGGTAGTTCTTTATGGTGCATTATTAAATGACAAGAAATGTTGGATACTATTTTGGGACAAAGAACACAAACATATGAACAAAAAGAAAATGCACCAGAATGCGATGAAAGAAATCTCTGGGGGGTGGCATTTTAGGAGATGTTCTTCTTTTCTATGTATTATTCTACAACAAGCAAACATTTCTTTGGTTATAAGAAAAAAAGGAAGCAATGAAAGTTATTTTCAGAGAAAAAGAGCTACCCTGAACTTCTTTGATCCATGGTTGAGCAGTGCCTAACCCGTAATGGGTGCCAATTTAATATTGTTGAATGACTGAGGACATTAAAAGGGGAAATAGTATATGGTTAGACCCTGATGAGCTGTGACACCTCACTCTGGTTACTTTTGTATTTTCAGCTATCCATTCACATGTGTATCAACTCTAATCTCTGCCAACTTACCAGCATGAGGAGTCTTGCATGTTTTTGTCTCGCCAACGTGTGTACATGATTCAAAACATGGAACAGAAATTGTATATGTTTGCATGTTAATTGAATATTTGTGGAAATTGAGACTCGGATGCTAAGGAGAATGGGCAGGTCCCTTACCATGTCCCCATCAATAGATGCAATAAAAAAGTTTCCCAAATAAACTCATGTTCTGCTCTTGGGACAAAATGAAAATGCTTATTACCTGTAAGTGTAGTCCTATTTTTGTGGTCTCTCTTCAGATTTAAAAAGTTAAGTTTAGTTACAAACATCTTCTCTGAATTCCTGCATCTCAAAGCTCAGAGCAAGCACAAATCTAAGGAGACACAGCATTATTTTGTTTAGGGCTCAGCCTCAGTTACTGCTCATCGAGGCAGTTTCCAGATTCCACTTCATCTCAGAAATCCTCAGCGGTGCGATTGGGAACATCTTGGCATTTGTTTTCCCACCAGTGATTGGCTCCAATACCAAGAAAGAGACTCGGTAGTGAAGGACATGAGGTCCAGAGGAGATGTGTTTTATCTGCGAAGGCATTTTCCACATATGGCTGGGTGGGGTTTTCCCCCCTGCATTATTTTAAAACACTTGCCCAGCAAACTGCATAGCAAGTCATTTGTGCCAATAGAATGACAGTCTTCTTCAAGGCCACAGACTAAGAATATGAATTATCTGCTAGAAATTGGCTCTAGGATATATATATATATATATATATATATATATATATATATATATATATATATATATATATCCTTCCCCTACTCCTTCCCAAAGCCACACACACACATACTTCCACACTTATAAAAATTGGATTTTCCAAAATTTCCCACTGGTTTAAGAAGAAAAACACAAAGTCAGATGAGGAAAGGTGACTCAGCCCCATAAGGTTGGTATTTACTGCCAAAGAACAGATTTTCAGGAAGAAAAATCATACTTCCCAAACCATCACTAAAGTGTTAGAAGGAATCCGGTCCCGTGTCTGCCTCAGAATCTCCATGAGGCTGCGGTCTGTGAGGGGCAGTGGCTAGTGGCTGTGTGAGGCCCAGAATGCTTTGCTTCCTCTTGTGGGACATCATTTTCTGATAGTTAACAACAATTTTCATTTCCACGTGACAGACAGAGTTCATATGGCCAAAAGAACTTGACCCAAGCCCTATAAAAGCAACAGTGTGACGTTTTTATTTGAAAGCATGTCTCTTTAGGGCAATCTGAGTGGAACCAAGAGTTTAGTGGGCTGGGGTACAAATAAACACAGTTACATGGTATCTTAGAAGCAATATGTCCTTCTCTGAAGGATGGCTTAATTTAGTGGTAGTATTATAGTGTGGACTCTGGGAAGTCCAGCCTGAACAAGGACTCTGATATACGCATTTCTATGACTCTCTTTGGGTCTCGGTTTCTTACCTGTAAAATCAAATGTGGATCCTTTGTAAGCAGAACTATTGAAAGGATTCGCATTTTTGAAATGCTACATGATGTTTTCTTTAGCCCCAGCAACAACTGTGCTCAGTGACTTCCTCCTGGACTTTGAAGAATGTTGGTATGGTAATTGCAGGAAAGAAACTCTGCTTCTGGAAACCATTTGTTACTGCACATTTGTGGGGTTTCACTCCGATTCCACACCCAGAAGGACTACCCTGTAACCCAAGAGGACATCCAAACAGTTCCCATCTCTTCACTGATCACATTTGGAGGGGAGAATTTTGAATCCCTAGGTGAACAAAGGCAGTGCTTTGCGGATGTTGGTCTTGAGTTTTGCAAAGTATGAGTTGTAAACTCCATTTCTCTCAGCAGTGGCTAGCTTATTCAGGAGAGAGAGAGAAAGAGAGAGAGAGAGAGAGAGAGAGAGAGAGAGAGAGGAGATATTGAAGATGCTACACTTTTAATTACATTACAAAGAGGTTTGTTCCTGGGACACCACAAAACAATCTAGTTTGGTTATCCAAGGAAAAACATTCATAGGACCATCCTGTGGACTCTCCAAACCACTGTCTGTGTGTGCAAGGGAAGGAATCTCAGCATATTCACAAGTGGCGCTATCTTTCCACAGCGTAGTCATTGTTTTGAAAATAGGAGAAAACCTCCACAGCTCTGAAGCATGTAATTAGGCTTTCTTATTACCCAACAGGAATGTTTTCTGAGGAGTTGTTGTGATGATATGCTTGCAAGTGACTTGGCGGAGGGAAGGGTGGCTGAGGGGAAGAGTGGGAGGCGGGGAGCAGAGCTGCTTGCCTTCTTGCTTTCTAGTCTACTGATTCTGTTTTTGTGGTCTTACAGCGCTCACAGATCTGTGGCTTTTCCTCAAATAAACTAGGTAGATTTTTGGTTGTGGGTTCTCAGGCTCCGTCCGGTTATCAGTGTAATAAGTGATTTCAGAGTATTAGAGCAGATTCCACTACCACTGAATCACATACAGACTCAAGGCCAGATGATGACATCAGAAACATATGTGTGAATCTGAAGGCAGAACTTGGCCTAGGAAACTGAGAGCAGATATTCAGGAGTGAATATTAGGCTTTCATTGGCCTAGAAAGGACTCCAAGAAGTGAGCTTCCTTATCTCCAGGCAGAAAGCCACTTAAAAATCTCCCTCACATGGTTGATGTGCTGTTCTCAAATATTTTTAGGAATGCTCTTTTAGAAGGTTGGGACTTACGTGCTTCGCAAACAAGGCAAAGCTTTGGGTGTGAGGGATAAACTCCGCATGCTATAACTCATAATTACAGTGATTTTATAAATCTGGAATTTCCTAACCAAGCTTTATTTTCACTCAGAGCAGCATCTGTGAGATATTTCTTCATTAATCATGTTTGCCTACCCATATAAAAAAAAAAGACATATTCAAAGATATGTGTTTGATATAGACACATCACTATATTTGGGTGTGTTAATTCCTCCAAATGCTTTTTATCAAGCCATGGGACAAATTCCAAATCACTTTATAAGTTGACATCATATTTGAGCTTTATGTAGACCCTCTGGTTTCCATAGTAACAAAATCAGTTCATAGTATAAGAAACATGTGGACGATTATGGGGAAAAAAGAGGAAATCTGAATGGAACAAAAGACAGGAGCTAAAGCCAGAATTTCTTGGGATGCTGGGAAATTTTTATTACTAATTTATTCATCTCAAAAGACTAGTACAAGTCCTCTTTATGCTTCTATATGTAAATTGTGTTTGTGTTCTCATAATCTATCAAGATCCATCTTATTCCAAGCTATAGTTTTAGACACACACTCTGAACATCTGTGCTCTTTTAAAAAAACTGGTATCTTCTTAGATCAGGAACTGGTAGCAAAATAACATTTCCAACGACTTACCTCATTTTCCCTCTTACCCACACACAAGCACTAAGACAAGCTGAACTTCTACTTGGATAAATAGTATGTTACTTAGCAACATTGTCCATTCATCCGCTTGCTCATTTGTTGGAGACATATTTATTGAGTATCTCTTATAACAGATAGGGTGCTCATACCAGAGACGAAGCCTTAAGGTGATAATTTTGATACCTGTAAGTGCTATGTGGGTGATGTATAAGTAGCTTAAAGGAAACTTTCCTGGTTTCTCACCAGGACCCCTCTGTGAACATAGCCCACATCCCCCAAGCAGTGGGCAGCTCAGCCAGCAGTTTGGGTCCCTTTCCTCGGGGGTTGCAAGCTCTTCTGTTAGAGAGTTGGATTGTTGGATCCTTCACTTAACTCCCATGGTTGAGGAAACTTGTGTTCACCCTGTTTCTCCTACTACGATGATTAGATGAACACAACATAATCCTTGAAGCTTTGGCTTCAAAGTGATGAATAGTATGGCAGGATTAGTTGGGAGTTTTAAGACAGCGTCTATGTTTGTGATGCATCATTAAGCAAATCCCGGCTTTCCTGGGTGATGAATTTCTCCTTTTGGTTGTGTAAGAAACTGGAAGGGAAGCCCTCCCCCCAAATCTCCTCAGAGACAGGAGTTGGGACCATTAGAAATGTCCAAACATCTCTCCAGAGACTGACAAGCAAAGTGAATTCTGATACCCTCCTTCCGGTCTCACCTAACGACCTGACTACTTTTGAGGTCTTTCTAAAGAGATGGCTCTTCTTGTGAGGGTGGGCCTGCGATGGCCCCAGGGAAGCCTTCATTGTGCTGCTGCAGCCTGTGAGATAGGTGTGCCTGAGAATGCATCAAAGGCATTAGAGCTGACCTCTGGGAAGAAGTTCTGGTCATTAAAATCTTTGCCATCTTTTCCTTTGAGAAGGGTTTTTGTTTCATGACAACATAATGGCCCTAACAAGTGTGATCTGTTGTGAGTGTATGGGTGGAAAAGTACATGATGGTCAGGGACAGAAAACTGCCTTTCGTGAGCCACCTCCATCTCCTGTCTGGAGCCTCTCCTATGCACTTAAGCCTTTCCCTTTGCCTCCTCCAGAACCCGGTTCTCTCAATAATTCCTTTGGTCTGCATCTTTTCTCCGGCCTCTTCCTTGTATCACAAATATGTAAAAATCACCCCAAATTAAAAAAAAAATGAAATACACAAACAAGTAAAACCCTGTCAGCCCTCTCTTTTCGACCTCTTGTGGTTGAGCTTTTGCCTCATCCTTCAGCTGAAGTTCCTGCTGAGGTTACAGTTGCCTCCCAACGGCCAGATTCTTGTCTTCTGTCCTCCTACTTGTACCCTCCGCAGCATCTGAGGCTCTTGAACACCCACTCCTTTTTGATAAGTGCTCCTACTCTGGTTTCTGCACCACTACACCCTCTTGAATTTCCTCTGTATATCTTACTTTCTAACATTTTTTTTCACAGTTTTCTTCAAATTTCTCCTTTTTCACCTGCCCTAAGAAGTCAATGTTTTCCAGATAATATTCTGGCCTCAGTACTCATTTTTTTCTCTCTTACTCTGTATATTTTCCAATATGAAAGATTCTACAAATGAAGTTGCCATTTTTGTAGGTAAAATGTGGTAAAATGTTGGCAATTTCATATGGTTCAATCCATAATAATTCCCCATACCTCTATTTTAAGGTATGGGGAATTATTATAAAGTCCTGATCGTTCTCCCAAGCTTAGATAAATATTTCCAAAGATCAACCAGATACTTCCAACTGGACTGTCTTCAGTTACCTCAAAATTGATACATCTCAAGTTGGGCCCTTATAGCCCTAACCTCTCTACCTGGAGTATTCTCAATCTTAGTTCATGGTGTCACCACTTCCTCTGTTTCCCAGGTTAGAAAATTTGGAGTCATTCTTGAACTCCTCTTCTTTTTCAGGCCCATAGCCAGTCAGTCACAAAGTAAGGGGATTTCACCTCATAAATATCCCCACTGTACTACCTTAGATCAGACCATCACCATTGTTGACCTAGGGGATTGAAATGGCTCCATCTATGGAATCTCTGCTTGTACTTGCACTGAATTCCAGTTCACCCTGTGTAATGCCACCAGAAGTGTCTTTCTAAAAAGCAAACCTGACCCTGAGACTCCAAGACTCATCACAGTCCAGTTCCAACCTCTCTATTGCTCATTTCCTCTCACTGACCTTTGACCCTACATCATCGTCATTCTGATGGAATAGATTGTTGTTTCCTGAAACACCAGACTCTTTCACAATCTTTGTTTCTTCTGTCTGAAATGTTCTCCACATTCTCTAAGAAACTCCTCAACCTCTAAGAGTCAGCTCAAAAGTCTTCTCTTATATCAAGCCTTCCCCAAAGCTACCAGCCAAGCTGTCCTCTGATTTCCACAGGCTTTGCTCATATTTCTTTTCTAGCTCTTTATGGGTCATCTGGAAGTTTAACTTATTCCTTTACATATTGGTCTTCTCTAATAGATTAGGAACTGAGTTCATTTCTCTCTTATGACCCACATGAGGTACTTAATAAATAATTACTAAGTAATTGAATAAGATGATTGAAAGACACTTGGGCCAAAACCCAAATTCTAGGTTGAGATGAATTAGGAGTTCTTTTGTCTAGGGTTGTGTATTGCATATAAACTGTATATTGCAGCCCTGGAAACTTATCCACTCTGCTTTCCCTTATTGCAGAATGAGAAAATAAATATTCACTAAGTCTGTGGCATTAGATTAATAGAACACTAAATATGACTTGGATCTCCAAAACAAGGCTGTAATAAGAATGCCCACATTGGCATCAAATGATATGTTTCATTTTCAGTGGAATTGCACCCTGTGAGAAATGTACACTGTTATGGCAGTATTATTTCTATATTCAGAGGTATCCATTTCATTTTGTTGGAGTGATTTCAGTGATGCTCCCCCTGGGATTTCAGAGGCAATTATAGATGAGAGAAGATACAAATAATTCAAGCTTTCATTTGGTGTTCTTTGACAAATTAGAGAGACTCCCTCTTGACACAGGATCCAGTCTAATCCTAATAACCAGAAAGAATGGGAGCCCAAAGGTGTTAGATCACTGATCCTCAGAATGCCAGCTGTTAGCAACACTCACTGAAATCCCAGTGCAGAACAGTGAAGGGAGAGAAAACCATATTCAAGTTAGTAACTCAGAGTCAACAGTACAAAAAAGTGAACCTGTGGCTGTCTTCTTTTAGACATGGTGGACTGCTGTTCACATAGTGGACATGCCCCTATATTGCTTAGCCACTGTCTAACACACCGACTGCCATCCCTTGCCTCTTGCTTGAGGCAGTACCAAATTACTTATATTTCCCTGCATATAATGTGCTCTTTCCTACCTCTTTGCTTGTGCTTATTTTGTTCTCTCTGCCTAGAATGCCACTGATTCCCCTATCCATTTTAATGACTAAATCCCTAATCAGGAGAAATTCAGCCATCACTTCTTCAAACCTACCTCTGACCCATGCCTGTTTCTTCCAGGGTGGGTTAGATGTTGTTTTGCAGTACCACCATGTACAGTTGTGCAGGTTTTTCACTGCACAATGTCACCAGTTGACGAAAGAGAGTCCTGAATTCCAGCCCTTCCACTGCCTAGCATTAATTTTTCCTAATTCCTATAAAGACAGCCTCATAATGCCCTGTGCATATTCCCCTCACTCGTGACCACAGTGTACTGTGAATATCTGTTTACCTGCTTCCCCTACTAGACCCCTGGGGTAGGGAGCAGCTCCTCGTATTTAGTACAGTGTTTGGTATTGAGTAAATTTTTGTTGAAAAAAATGCTGGATTCTAACAATTATTGAGAAGTAGATAGTGTTCTAGGAATTTTAGATGCGTAAGTCATTTGTTTATCACAACAATGCTGATGAGAAAGTATGATTTTAGCCAATTTACGGGAGATTGAACTGAAGCACCAGGTGATAAAGACAGTTGGGTAAGTCACACAGTTGGTCCATGAGGAGCCAGAATGTGCTCTAGGGCTGTTAGGCTTCATAGCCCATTCCTTTTTTTTTAATATGCTTTTTTAAAATTGCTTTCAGAGAGGAAGGGAGAGGGACAGAGAGATAGAAACATCAATGATGAGAGAGAATAATTGATCAGCTACTTCCTGCACGCCCCACACTGGGGATTGAGCCTGCAACCCGGGCATGTGCTCTGACTGGGAATTGAACCATGACCTCCTGGTTCATAGGTCAATGCTCAACCACTGAACCACACTGGCCAAACCATAGCCCATTCTTTAGTCACTACACCACGCTGTTTCTTGACACATGGAAACTTGTCAGGACTCCACTTCCTTGTGTTTCTCCTCCTTCAGGAAAAAAAAAAAAAAGTCCTTATTTGCAACATCTGGGAACCCTACTTCTAATCAAGACACTTTCCCAGGAATGCAGAAATCTCCCATGCCCTGAGAGCTGGTTACTCTGGAGTATTCCAGGCTCCTCTTCTAGAGAGTGTCAGAGTGAGTCCACATACAGAAGGTAAGCGGGGGGCCAGGCCTTCTAGGCAAAGGCGTGTGGGTCTGCGGGTTTACAGGAGGAAGCAAGGCATGTACTCTGTAAAGCAGAAAGGAAAGGGAGGGGACTGATGGCAAGCAGGTGATAGCAAGAAACGGATGAAGGTTGAAAACATTCTTTTAGTCACTTAGAACAACTCAGTAGAAGAGGGTCATCTTGGAGAGGGTTGAAGAAGGTTGGCTGGGTAGGGTTAGCAGGAAAACAGCACGGTGGGTGACTTGTGGGAGTAGGGGAAATCAACAGCCTTGTCGTATTAGTGGGTTACCTGCCTCCAATGTGTGAAGGTGGGTGGAGCGTGAGAACTTTTTCTAGATTCAGGGAGGGCCCAGGCTCCAAGTTCTGTTCCAAGCAAAGACAGCAGCAGGAGAGAGTGTGCTGGGAGGGAGTTCCCAGAAGGATGATACAGAACTGAGGTAATGAAGTGCAACTTGGGGCTCTAGAAAGGCATTGTCTTAGTGTGATCTGAGAATGGCAAGAGGAATCTGAAAGGTTCAGGGAACAACATGGGGCTTTGCGGCCGAACATTCATGATAGAAAACTCCCAGATCAGGCCTAGATTCTTGACCATGTCTGAGGTCCTCAGTTGCTCTCTGATGTGTGTTCAGCCATTGGTGTCTCCTGGGCAGAGAGGTACTTGTTAGCTGGGGAATGAGAATGAGACCTCAGCGGGGAGGGGGGTTGTCTGGCTGGCTCTGGGGAAAGGGAGAAGCCTCAAATAAGAAATGCACGGGGGTGGGTGTGCGGCCTGCCAGTGGCACAAGCAGCTGGTAGTCGGGAATTTGGACTGTCCCTCTCACACCGACTCAGCCTGTGGCCTGTGGCCTGTGGGTCACAGCCTGTGGGTTTCTCAAGCCTCGAGACAGGGATAATGATACGCGCCACTTAGTAAAGGGGTGTTAATTAAAGTTTACAAACCGCGTGGCAATGCAGGGATGAAAGGGGTTAAAGCTAAAGCGCAATCGTGCTGCGTGGTAGGTGGTGTCGTGTGCAGGCAAACACGCGGTCTGAGTCATGATTAGAATTGAAGGAGACAGCATTTATCTTAGCACAGGCTCTGCGGAGCACGGGTCCCATTTTAAAATGTGTATCAGGAGCCACACTAGTCCCCAGACTAAAGTCCAGAGGGAAATGTGGATGTGCACGTGGGATGTGTGTTCATGGCTGCCACTTTTCTCTGCAGTTTTGCAATCAGTGAAGACAGCTGATTCTCAAATGTCACACATTTCAAGTTTTCCTACAGAGACTCTGCTCCTTTAATATTCAAACCCAGCAAACATCTGGCCGACAGAAAACACGGCCAGCTGAGCACAGCTGGGCACGGGGTAGGGATAAGGCATGCCCCACGAAGGAAACCCAGCCCTTTCGCACTCTCCACACAGCCTTTCTCAGAGGCTTGTCACCAGTGCCACCTCCTCCATTCCTGACCCCATTCCGCTGCCCCGGGGCACTGTGGGACAGGAAGTCCCAGTGATGCACTGTGACAGCGCTGTGATTGCAGAGTGTTCTGTCCTCTCTTTGTTTTCACCTGTGCTGGCTGAGATCCTGGACCGCCTTCTGCTGAATTGGTCAGAATGATGTCATAGGTGAGGCTAATTTTGTGGAAATGAAAATCAAAATCTCTTGGGGAAACTCGAATGGCTTACAGATCACAGAAGAATGCTACAAACATCACATCACGGTGTATATGGGGAATTCAGCTGTGGCGTGCATGGTGGATATGCTGGCCCCTGTGCTTTGATGTCTAAAGAGAATGAATAATTAAGGGGGGAAAATGTCAAAACTGTGAAATCCCGAAAATCTTTACCTTCTCCCAGCTTTGTCAAGTTAGGCAACAACTGAGCCGCCAGATCAAGGAGCTCATGTCTTTATTCAAGAGTTATATTAATTCACTGAGCACTTTCCATGTGCCGAGCGCTGCTCTGGATGCTGGAATACAGCAGCGCACAAACCACACAAACCTTTCTCTCCTTGTGGAAATCATTGGCTATCACTCTGGTGGAGAGATGCCCAAAGTGGAGGGAAATGTTTATAGCATCACCACTTGAATAATTAATTCTGACTTTGGCTGTCCTGCCGCTATATGGGATTAAGACCTTGGTCCAATCCCAATCCCAATCCCACTACATCCTTCTCTATAAATTAGCAAGGATGAAATGTCTAAAATGAGGGGGATGGGAGTAGTTGTTTTTAACTTAGAAGCAGGGGTGGGGAGTATTCACAATATTTAACAACTGGTATAGCACAGGTACTGACCCATCACAATGGGTACCATGGTCCCTGCTGGGCCAACACTAACCCTTGAGTTTTTGGGTCATGCCAACATCCAGAGATATCAGAGGTGGGGCTGAGGTAGCTGAGATGGTGGGGGAATTCGCAGTGGAGTTGATTGGGGCATTGGCTATTTATCAAGTGGTATGGAAGTATTTCAATACTTTAATTGCAGGATGGCTGTACCAGACAGTGCCAGATGAATATTAATCCGACTCTGGAAAGAATCTAGAAAAAGGACCTGCCCATCTAAGATCTTGGTCAATATTCATTGCTAAAATGTTCACTGGCCAACACTAGACCTATTGTTAATTTAAAAGTTTGAATTTGAATTAGGACCCACAGCTACTGAGTCTCCACAACCGTACAAGATGATTTTGAAAACAAGGTGGACTTGTCATAAGTGATAAGGCAGGTGGAGCAGAGCTGTCAGGGGCACCCAGCCCCTGTGACAATAAACAGGCTTTACTGAAAAGAATGCAACAACCCCCAGATCTGCTTTGATGTGGTGATGTTTTCCTCTGGATCTGCTCTTGTCTGGTCACTACTTGGTTTACACAGGAGTTGGCCAAGGAGGAAGCCATACCCCTTTGGCAGGTAGACTAGAAATACTGTTGGCAAAGAGCATTTGGCAAGCAATCCCAGTTGTGGTTGCCAAGGTGCTAGCATATTACTGGTCCTTCAGGTTTCTAACTTGTCATCGTGGCTGGCAACATCCCCTGGCTTTTATTGAAGGCCTAATTGGAGAGTGTGTGATGCCTGAAGGGCTTTGCTAGTTGACAACCTTGAAAGTGGTGGAAGAAAGAAATTGAACCAAGGCAAGCTGTGTTCCCTGTGCACTCTTTCCCCCCTCACAGGTGGAGTCTGTAAAATCTATCTATCTATCTATCTATCTATCTATCTATCTATCTATCTATCTATCTATCTATCTATCTCTCTCTCTATCTATCTATCTATCTATCTATCTATCTATCTATCTATCTATCTATCTATCTATGGGTTACACAGTAACTCCAAGGATGGCTGTTTTGATTAGAGGCTGTCAGGGAGAGTTACCCACCCACTTAAAAAGAAACATAGCCTATTCTCATCAAATTTGCCAACAAATTGTATGGTGAAAGAGAGACGGCAATCACCTCTTTCTAAGGGAAATGCCCCTGTTGAGTGACTGCTTTTGTACCACATGACCCGTGGTGACCAGAGTGCCCCGGCGAAGCTAATTCATGGACTTGCCAGGGTACTGTAACATGGCACAAAGAGAGCTGGGCCAATCTGGTTTTGCTTAGAAATGTGACCCAGGAATTACTGAGAGTCTGGGAGGGGGAAGTGGGTGCTGTGGCTGACAATCATTGGGTGGAGTGAGAGAATGGGGTGCTTGGGGCATTCATGGCTGTGCAGGTCGGTTGGTGGGGGAGGTTGCAGAGGAGAAAACAGATAACATTGTGGTGTAACTACTTCATTGCTTCATTCAGCCATTATTAATGAGGATCTACTATGCATCAGGCACTCTTGTGGTATTGAGGAGACAGCAATGAACAAGGCAGACACAAATCCCAGCTCTCATGAAGCTGGCATTCTGCCAGGGGAGACATAAAATAACCAATAAAAATAAGGAATATATGTTAGGTAGTGATAAGTACTGGGGAGGTTTAGAAATAATGCAGGAAAAAAATGGAGGAGGAACAGATGGAACAAGATTGGTAAAATTTGGACATCTGATCAGTGATGGATAAAAAGGAGTCCATTATGCTATTTCTGAGTATGTTTAAAATTTTTCATAACAAAAAAATGTTAGAATAATGCAGGTAAGTTGGCTAGGAAGTGTTTGTGGGGTGGGCTTACAAGTTTAGACAGGGGGAAGGCCTCATTGAGAAGGTGACATTTGTGCAAAGACCTAAAAGAAGTGATAAGCAGATATCTGAAGATGATCATTCCAGGCAGAGGGAACAGCGAGAGCAAAACCCTGAGGCAGGAGCATCCCTGGAGCGATAAAGGACAACAAGATGGGTAGCATGGCCAAGCAGAGTGACTGAGGGGAGGTCCTATGTGAGGGGAGGTGGTTGGAGAATCTGTGGGTCATAGTAAAGTTTTTGTCTTTATTCGGACTGAAATGGGGAGGCACTGGAGCATTCTGAGCAGATGAGTGACATGATCTGATATGAGTTTTAGCAGATCTTGGAGCTTTTGGAATGAAGCCCCATTAACTTTTACCTCTGGGGTCCACTGAATATCCTTGAAGCCAGCACCATCCCCTAGGGCTTTCAAGACTGAGCTGTATTATAGCTTCTGTTCTTGGATGTCCTTGGAATGTCATTTCTTATTTATCCCTACAATGATTCTCCTTTATTTGACCTAACTTCAGTGGGACCCCATTTCCCAAGTTGAAACAAACCACAGGGACAGCCATTTTTTCTCATTATATGGCTGCCACTCTTGGAGAGCAGGCAAGGTGGGCAGCAGGAGAACCTGGCCTGTTCTTCACCTCAGCTCAGGAGGTAAGAGGACATGCCACAGCTCAGGAGGTGAGAGAACATGCCACAGCTCAGGAGGCAAGGAGAGAACATGCCACAGCTCAGGAGGTGAGAGGACATGCCACAGCTCAGGAGGTGAGAGAACATGCCACAGCTCAGGAGGCAAGGAGAGAACATGCCACAGCTCAGGAGGCAAGGAGAGAATGCCGCAGCTCAGGAGGTGAGGGGACAATATCACGACTCAGGAGTTACTAGTAAGAGAACACCACAGCTCAGGAGGTGAGAAGTCTATTCAAGGTGACACTCCTCTCTGATTTCATGTTTCAGTTGGTCTAAATTTCTATGTTGTTGCTTCCCCCCCCCCCCCATTTTTGTTTGTTTTACTTTCTATTTGATTGGAGAGATTTGGTGGCTCATAGGATTTCTTTTTTTTCTTCTTTCAATTACAGTTTATTTTCAAAATTATTTTGTATTGATTTCAGTATGGTAATTTTATCTGGAAACTTTAAAACAAAAAGTACACTTTAACCAAAGCCAAACTTAGATATATCTATTTATTTTTAAATCTCATGTTATGAAAAATAATAAAATCCAAAGATATTCCCTATGTTCCTTAAGTTCTGAAATGTGAACCACTACCCAGAAGTCAAGAGGTATAACTAACTGAAAAAGATGGCCATTAGTAAGAGATTTTAATTATTATTCTTTGTTGCATTTGATGGTTAAATCAGATGCCTTCCTTTAGGGTCTTATTTAGTTGGCATTTATCTTATCAATAAGGTTGAAGAATACTATCTAAACATAGCACCTCGTGCTGAGTCTGTCAGGTCTCCAAGCTCTCCCGTTCCCAAAGCCAACTTCTCTCCTCATTCCCATCTAAATCCCAAAAGCCAACCCTTCCATTGCTTTCATGTGGGTCTTGCCCACAAATGACTCCACCAAATCCAGGACTCACACATGTAAATGTGCTGAAGGTGTCCATGTGACTTCCTCAAAGGAGAATGTCACCAAACCAGTTTGCAATGAGCTCTCAAGCTCTTACTGATGAATGAACAAATATGAGCTGGGCAGCATCCTCTAATAACATTATTTGCCTGTGGAATCCTTTTGTACTCAGGATGGATGAGTCAAATGTCACATTCCTTTTCCATTGTAAAAGTTTTACTAAGATAGCAAAATAGAGAAAAGATTTTTAAAAAATCAACTGGACTCTTTTTACCTTGTTGTTGAAAGTGATGTCCCTAAAGTTCATTAGCATGTACGTAGTGCTTCTATAAAGTGTTCTGTATTTCTTTCTTACTTATAGTCTATAATCCGTTAATATCTATAAATTGCCCCTCCCCGGGAAATTGGCCAATTTTATCAATCTTACTTTACAGAAAATGGTGAGCAGGCAGAGAAGGTGGTCAAACGCCTTATCTCGGATCATGCGATTGCAGGAATGGGGTGAGGATTAGAATGCACACGGCTTAGATTTGGTGCACAGAATGTTCCTGAGCTGGATCCCACTCCAAAGCAACATGGCTAAGCCCTCATAGAGTTATTAGACACGAGCAGGGCAAGGACAATGGGCCAGAAACTCACCAGGGTGGAAAGCTCTGGATGCCCAGCAAGGGGCAAAATGGGGAAAACAAGGACCTATCCTCCCCTAGCATATCACTGGTCTTGTGGTTTGGACCCCAGATCTTTCATATCGATAGTCAGGTGATTTAGACCTCCCTCACCTTTTCCTTCCTAAAGATAACATCTAGGCCTCGGGTGTATTTCAACTCCAGGCTTGGAAAAGCAGCAAGTGATGCTGTGGCTGCCTCAGGACCAGCTAAATTGGCCAATGACCCCCCCTGCCCTGGCACCAACCAATCAGTGCAGACCACAACCATGAAAAAGCACACCTAGAAAGCTGATGAATATTCTGTTAAGACCCTCTCCTGAGACCTCCCCTAAGATTTCCACCTGCAAGAGAGAGATAAATACACTCAGGACAAAGGACCCCGTGCATGCTCTCCCTCCAAGGACCATGCCCCTGCCACTCCCCCACAGGCATGTATCCCCCAACCTCTAAGGGATCCCAGAGACTTGCAACCAGGGGAGCAATGGGCAGTGGTAGCTCATCCCGGTCTAACCTACTGAGTCTGTCTCCAAGACCCCCTTTTCTCTGGCTTCCCAGTGAGCCAAAGCAGCCCAGCCTAAGCTCTCCCATTGCTTCTTCTATGCCCTTCCTTGTTTCATTCTCCTAAGTATGTTTTGCTGTGCTCAATAAATTATTCCTTGATTTTCTATACTTTGTCTCTTGATTGAAAGCTTTCCCTCAAGAAGACAAGAACCAAGTTTCCAGCTGGTAGCCCCAATTGGTAACAGACTGTTACCCCAGACAACCAAGCATGGATTTTGTGCCTTAACCAACATTAAGTCCTTCTCTATAACATGACAGGAACATGGGGAGAAGAGGACTCTGGCCTATTCTTGTGGACATGTTCTATTTTTTTTCCTTAGACTCAGCCTGAACACCTACACTTAGGGAGGCAAATTACAGGACTGTTTCTGAAAGTGAAGGCTCCTTTGTCACAAAGGCATTAGCTCTTCCAGGCCACAAGGGTATTGAGGAGAGCACTGGGAGAGGTTCTTCTCCTGATTCTGCAGCAAACTCAGCTCAGCAAAGAACGACCTGGAGACTCTGTCTCAAATGTGACTTTTCCCTTATCTTTCTTTCCATCTGAAGAACATAAATCAAATGTTACTCTGAGCAGAGAAACAATGAGAACTGTGAACCTATTCACAGGTGCCAGGACCTTTCCCAAGAAGCAAACTGGTTCTCCAAGGATGATCAGCTAATGACACCTTCTATAAATACCTGCTACTTTATGAATATGTCAAAAGCCAAATTAATTTGTTCTGGTTTTTCATCAAGGTCACCTCAAGCTTGAACCTGGTGTTCTTTACTTGGGTGTGGTTTTCACTTCAAAACAATGATGGATATCATTTTCATCTGACTCCCTGTGGAAGTATTATTGTCATTTCACTTCCTGTATTAGCTGCTGTAACAAGTAGACCAAACACTTTTTCGTGGTTAATGTAGTAGTAGGATTTTATTTCTCCCTCAGTTCCTGCATGGCAGCTGGCTCTCCCCCATTTGATGATCCTGAGACTCAGGCTTCTCTTATCTTACCTGGTATCCTCTAGGCCAAGTATGTTAAACTTGCGGCCGGCAGGCCACATGCCTATAAATGAGGCATGTGGCCCACCAGCCGCGAGTTTGACATGCTTGCTCTAGGCCTTACCATTATCTGCATCAAGCTGGCAGAAGGGTAAGGAGAATATGAAGAAGGTACACTCACTTCTTAAAAGCCCTGCCCTAGAAGGACAGCTATAATTTCTGCTTACACCCCCTTAGTAAGAACAAGCCACACGGCCAGCCACACTTAGAGGCAAGCACAGCAGGCCACTGTGGTCCCTGGCTGGCAGCCGATTTTCAAAGACAACTCAGTACCATAAAAGGGGAGGCAAAAATGTTGGTGAATATCTAGCCATCTTCTGCCCCGTGTTCTTTAGCAATGAAATTAATGCATGTGGATTATTTTCTGTTTTAAACTGCATATCATTGTAGAACATACTTTGGTTTCCTCTGATATAAAATCTTCAAGCGTCTGTGAAAATGGTGGAGCAGGGCCGATGCTGCACACCGATCGGGTGTGTACCCAGGCCTGCCTGGGCCTGTCCAGAAGGCGGGAAGGAATTCTGTTTGCAGGAGATCTGGATGAGCTTCCAGGAGAAACAGTATGTGGCTGAGCTGGGCATGGAAATAGGGATCCTTTGCCTTCTGAGAGTGAACTGGGTGAGGAAGTCACCACTACGAGAGAAGATGGGCTGAACCTTCCAGGTCTGCAGATTCCGCATGGAAAGGGTGGGGCTAGTTGTAAGAGATTGGACTAGACCGATCATTAAGGATAGCATTATTGGCACTGTTGGGTCTTATTACTATTGAGAATCAAACCTTCTACACAGCTTACTGTTTACACATGATTTTATTATTTTGTCTTCATCACATAACTGTTGTTCTAGGAAACACTTGCCCAGGTTGATAAACTTGCAGATAATTTTATTGATCATTATAAGAACTCCCTGAAAGACCTATCAACTTTTTAATAAAAAACATTAAATGGCAGTTTATACCCTAAGACTCTTTAAATCTCTTGCCTCGGAATCCTTGTCTTGTTTTGTCTATAAATCCTAAATTCTAACATCAGGATCTCTTCTTAGTCCTGCCTATGCCCCCACATCGAAACACCTGCCTTACACCAGACTTCAAAATCTCACTAAATATATCTCCTGAGCCCTTCTGCTTTGAGATGCTGCTAAGACTCTGAGAAGGTGCTTTCTCCTTTACTACTATAAGCAATAAACTCAGCTTTGACTTATCAACACTTTGTTTAGGTAATATTTTGCACAGTTAGCATTCCACAATATCTCCTGGTCTGAAGGATCTGCACCAACTTTTTAAAAATATATATCTTTACTGATTTCAGAGAGGAAGGGAGAGGGAGAGGGAGATAGAAACATCAATGATGAGAGAGAATCATTGATTGGCTGCCTCTTGCATACTTTACACTGAGGATCGAGCCCACAACCTGGGCAAGTGCCCAGAATGGGAATGGAACCATGACCTCCTGGTTCATGGGTCAATGCTCAACCACTGAGCCACACTGCTGGGCTGCATCAGCTTTTGAAGGGAAGAGAAGCTGTAATGAAATAAAAGTTGTATTCAACGAAAAGGTGGTCCCATTGGCAGCACCCAGCACTGGCTAGGCCCATCTCATACTTTGGCACTAAAGGTCTTTTTAACAATGGTGGGGAAAAGACCCCACCTGTAGACCGTGATTTGGAGAGAAATTGTTTATTCAGATAAACACAACAAAGAAGCTAGAGTTGTTGCAGGATAGCTGGGAGGCAGAGGTCCCTACAGGGGGGATCATGAGGATAGAGAGTGGCAGAAGGTCACTGTTGCTCAAGAGCACACTACAGACCCTTCAGGAGCCCTTGACCAAGCAGCAATCATGATTTCATGGATAGGGCTGGGGTCAGCCCACATCCTAGTCACTTTTCTCTACACTGTGCTCCCCAAGTCTGGGAATGCATGATTATGCATGGAAGATTGGCATCTGGGAGACTGTGGTCCTAAGAAAAAAGTTCCTCTGTGATCTGTCCCCAGATACTTGAGTAGCCAACAGCAAGAGAAGGTATGGGAGGTGAGTAACACTGAGCATAAAAATGTTTGTGAGCTTCCCTGAAAATTAACAGAGAGAGAAAGAGTAAAGGCCTTCTGGCTCTGGGCTATAGGGGAAGAAAAGGAGGAAAGAAAGTGGAGAATATGTGATATCTAAAGTAGGAAGGAGTTGAGATCACAGGAGAAGCTTCTACCAAAAATGAAGCCACTTTCATGATGAACTGAGATCGTATCAGCCCCGAGGATCTTTCCCTCAATAGGATTGTGGGCCAACATCTAATTTTAGGTTGGGTTAGGGATGGAGGGAAAAAAATGTGGAGGATTTATAATCTCAGCAGGGTAAAGATTTGCATTAAGTGCCTCTGATAAAACCTTTACTTTCCCTGAGAAAATGATCAGGCCATCAGCCATTCACACTATAAACTCAATTAGTGGATCAGCTTACTTTCCTCTTGTTATTTATGTGGAAGAAAATTCAAGTTTGGTGAGGTTAGGCAAGTGTGAGGGGGATGGGGTGTTGAGGAAAGGTTGTGTAGAGTGTGGCACACTTCAGAAAAAATCAGGTATGGAAGGATGTTGTAAAGGGGCCCTGAAGACAGAGGAAGTAGTATGACATTCAATGTGAATATGTGTGGGATGTTCATGGTGAGAAAGGGACCAAACAATTCTACTTACTACTTACAAATTTATTTCCTAGACCAGAAATCCTGTATCTTTGGGCTCGTATTGGCTAGAGGGTTTAATCTGTATAATGGAAACATTTGATTAGCAGTGCCTGCATGCTTGAAAAAACGACTATTTGTTTAAAATATATTTTTATTGATTTCAGAGAGGAAAGGAGAGGGAGAGAGAGATAGAAATATCAATGATGAGAGAGAATCATTGATCTGCTGCCTCAGGCACGCCCCACACCAGGGATTGAGCCCACAACCCCACTGGGAATCAAACCATGACCTCCTGGTTCATAGGTGGACACTCAACCACTGAGCCATGCCGGCTGGGCTTAAAGGTTTTAGGAAAAGAAACATTAAGAATAAAACAGTGAAACCTCAAAGTTTTGTGCTCTATACATAAAGGTAGCAGCTGCTTTTTCTATGAGTGGAGCAGATTATCTGCTTGGGAAGTAGAGCCTCTTTACTCTCATACCCAACTGCTAAGAAACCTACACTGAAACTGAGAAGTTGGGTTTATGTCCTTAGAGAACCCTGGTGATGTTCAGCCAAGCATTTGGTTAAACGTTTGAGACATGGTGAGAATTGTAAACTCTCCTTTCTCCTAGTTTTTTTTTTGTTGTTGTAAAAGAGAAAAGTAAAAACAAGGGTCAGAGAGTTATTTCATTTGGAGAAGGTCCCAGGGAGGACCAAGCAATTCATCAAGTGAAGCAGATGTAGTCAGAAAAAAAAAAAAAAGAAAAAAAAAAAGACTGGCCAGAGGAAATCCATCTGAAGAGCCTGATCCTTGTTGATCGCAGGCCTGAGATACATCCTGGGATTCCTGCACCCTCTGGAAGTGGCCCATCGTCACCTGTAGCACCAGCCTCATCACAGCAAAATTTACGTATTTAACAAACAGATACAGAATGTTTGCATTAAAAATAACATTGAACTGAGCTTTAACATAGAGAGTAATGAAGAGGTAGACAAACAATAGGAGAGGTTATAATCTCACTTTAGATAAAATAGATCTGTGAACCTATCCATGGACACAAATGCAAATATAAAGAGAGGCATAATCCATGATTTATTCACTCAGCTCCTGATTGATGAACACAGTCTATTGGTTCCCCACTCCCTCTTTTTTAGTATTAAAATGTTTGTAGCTATGGCTATCCTTGTATGAACGTCTTGGTGAAATTTCACTCAGATACCCATGAGTTTAATTCCCACGACTAGCATGGTGAGTTATAGGTACATGCATAAAAATCATGGTAGGTCATAGCTACCTTTTGAACAACTCCTTTGGATGGAGGAAAGTTTTATGTATTAATTTTAATTCTCACAACAGCCTTGCAAGGTCATTAAACATGATCAGTTATTACCAGGGAGGCTGAACTGAAGGTCAGACAGGAGGAAACTCCTGCCTAGGTAACAGAACTCTAAGGTCAGAGCTGGACTTCAGTCTCAAGTCTGACTTGGAACTGACACAGCCATCTGAAGTTTACAAAGAACATTTAGGAGGAGATCATCCAACTGCAAAGGCCTTGACCATCTCCTGGTCCAAGTCTTCTAATTTCGGATGTGGCAAGGAGACCGCCATAATCTCAGTGTCTTGTCAAAGGCCGTGGAGATAGGTTGGGACCCAAGGCCTAGGACAGTGAACTTCAAGCACACTAGCAGATTTGTATGTCTGGGGCCACAGAAATGCTTCTTCTAAGGAAAAGCTTCTATAAATTTACAAACTCAGAGCTACTGTGCTTGAATCAAGGGAGGAGGCCCCAAGCCTGGTTGGTTCTCCCTTATTCTCCACTTTCTCTCTCTCTCTCTCTCTCTCTCTCTCTCTCTCTCTCTCTCCCCCGCCCCCCCCCCCACTTCTGTAAAGTTTTGTTTGAAACCACTGATCTATACCACAGCTGCCTTCTGCTTAGGTTGTTAATCATCCTTGTTCTACTGGGCAAACCCAAAAGCTCTGACTTCTTCCTCCAAATGGCCAGTGGGGGACCACTCTTCCTGCTGCAGGTCTCCTTGCCTCATCTTTCCACCTCGGGGAGGCCTTGGTGATGGGCTTGTTCATGCTTCTTGCTTGTCAGGTGCCCTTACAGATGATGTACCTAGGACCCTGGGGTTATAAAAATCCACTCTCATTGGAATGAGAAGAAAGGGAGAAGGAAGAAAAAAATAAAACATTTCTAAAATGTGAAACTATCTTCTCCTACCCGGGTTAGCGTTGGTGGAGACATATGCACAGCTGCTGAACTGACAAGTGCGATAAGTGTTCTTGTGCCGGATGCACTGTGAGAAGATGGGTGAAAACATCAGGAGCCATGCATCTATAGAGGAAACCAAACAGGAAATTTGATGTGACTCATCAGAAGGCAGACCACCATATAGAGAGGGGCCATGGGGTTTAGTCAGAGAGGCAGGGCATGCCGCATTGTTAAGGGGCGGCGGACAGGAGAAATCATATTAACTGAGTCTGAGATAGAGATGTAGAGCGTCTGGGTTTATGTAAAACCGATATTAATAGATTCTGCTGCTGGAG
Organism: Cnephaeus nilssonii; assembly: GCF_951640355.1. Lineage (NCBI taxonomy): Eukaryota > Metazoa > Chordata > Mammalia > Chiroptera > Vespertilionidae > Cnephaeus > Cnephaeus nilssonii. The sequence goes on along the minus strand of NC_137080.1, from coordinate 35,630,677 downwards.
GCAGAACAGTTTAGGAGACTGGAAATGAACTTCAGCTTCAGGCACAAGGAGAAGAGGCCATATTGATTCACCATTGACGCCAGGTGCTCTGTTTGTGAGGTTCTGTAAAAACCTTCAGCAAGGCCTGGCAGGTGGGGCTTAGTGATTGAGTGTCCATCTATGGACCAGGAGATCAGCATTCGATTCCTGGTCAGGGCACATGCCTGGGTTGCAGGCTCTATCACCAGTGGGGGGGCGTGCAGGAGGCAGCCGGTCAATAATTCTCTCTTAACCATTGATGTTTCTATCTCTCCCTCTACCTTCCTATCTCTGAAATCAATAAAAATATATTCAACAACAGCAACAGAAAACCTTCAGCAGGTCATGCCGCCTCAGCTCACTTTCTGTTCATTTATCCACCTATTTCTGTGTCATCTGCCACTGTGGGGATGGGAGGGAGGGAGCATTTTTGTACCTGCTGGCAGGCACAGAATAATCAGAGATGCACAAAGATCAACAGGGCCCCATTCAGTCAGCCCATCATCTGAAGTCAGTGGGGCTGCCTGCACTCTTGGCCCCTTTCGTGGGGGTCCCAAGAGTCGTCTCTCTAGGAGGGTCCCGTAGTCCCATGTCTTCTTCTCTAAGTGGCCTCTCCCACGAACGCAGAGGTAAGAGGGAAAGGTGGGAGCCGGTCACTAAGAACTGGAATGCTGACAGAGCTGGAGTGGCCGGAGCACTGAGGAGATGCTGGGGCTCCCTTTCGACAAAAGGAATTTTGGAGGCCACACTGCCTCTTGCTCCCACCAGCTCCCCCTCGATCCTCAGAACGGACAACTTGGGCAGGCCCACGGGTACCAGCTTGTGAGGCCCAGAGGAGGACAGGAAGGTGGTTTTGAAGACGTTCAGGTCATACCCCGTGAGGACATGACCACACTGCCGCAGGTTGAAACGGAAGAAAGTGTGGTAGAGAGTCCTGGACTTGGGCTCTGGAGATGTGGCTTCAAGGGCCTCTCTCGCCACTGGCTCTTAGAATGGCTACTTTCAAAACAAAATAAGTGTCGGCAGAAGTGTGGAGAAATTGGAATCCTTGTGCTTTGCTGATGGGGATGGAAAAGGGTGCAGCCTGTGGAAAACAGTTTGTAGCTCCTCAAAAAGTTCAACAGAGTAACCACGCTCATCCAGCGATTCCCCTTCCAGGTATATACCCAGAAGAATTGAAAGCAGGGACTCCCGACAGATACTTGTACACCGATGTTTATAACAACATTATTCACAATAGTCAAAAGGTGGAAGCAACCCAGTTGTTCGGGGTTAGAGGAATGGGTAAGCAAAATGGCGTATTATACAACAATGGAATATTATTGTCTTGACACATGCTACAGCATGGATGAATCTTAAAGAGCTCATGCTCAGTGAAATAAGCCAGACCCGAAAGGATGAACAAATATTGTATGATTACACGTATACACAGTGCCTAGAATAGGCAAGTTCAGAGACAGAAAGTAGATTAGGGGTTACCACCAGGGGCTGGAGGAGGAGAAAATGGGGAGTCATTGTTTAATGGGCACAGAGTTTCTGTTCCAGATGATGAGAAAGTTCTGGAGATGGGAAGTGATGATGGTTGCACAATAATGTGGATATATCAATGTCATTGAATTGTACACACACACACACACACACACACACACACACACACACACATATATGACTAATATGCAAAGTGTCCCCTTGGGAGTTCGACTGGGAGACCAGGAGCTTGATTGCTCACTATGACATGTGCTGACCACCGGGGGCGGCGCAGAACGAAGGAAGGCCCCGGCCAGCAGCTGGCTGCCAGGGAAGGGAGGCCCCAGCTGGCAGCCAGCAGGCCCCGATCGGCCCTGATCACCAGCCAGGCCTAGGGACCCTATCTGTGCATGAATTGTGTGCACCGGGCCTCTAGTAAAATGATAAAATTGGTAAATTTTATGTTCTGTATATTTTGACACAATGTTTAGAAGTATAGCGCAGACTCCTCCCCAACAGCACACACATCATGTCCCTCCTGCTGTAGCACCGTTCATCCGTGGTTCCCCTCTTCCCTTCCATCTCAGCCGGGGACAAGAGCACCACCTTGGCTGCAGGTGGGCCCCTCTCCTCACAAAAGCCATGCTTGGGGCTCCTTCTCTGTCCCTGCTACGCAGCTTCTTGGCCCTACGTGCTCCCAGCCTGAATGCAGAAGGGTCTCCAAGAATCCCTGGCTGTCTACACCAGTGCTTTGGGCTCTGTCTTTTAGCAATTTCCCTACGGCTTGGAGTCCTAGCCATGATCTGAATGCTGAATTATACATCGTCTTGCACCAGTGTCTGCATGTGTGAGGACTGTGTGCCACCATCCAGATTCTACTTTAGATCTAGAGTAAAGGACAGAAGTGGAAATGCAGCAAACTATAAATAAATGGTTCGTGACTTGCCTTGAAACCATAATACCCCTGACTTCTCTGTCAACTCCGGCCTCTACATCGCCTTTGGGATTGGTCAGTGTTGAAAGAATTACAAGTTCCAAAGTTAGGACTAAAGAAGGAACAGATGGACCTAATTAGGAGAATTAGGAAAGAAATAATAAGACGCAGCCAGGTCAAGCTCTGGTTCATTAACAATGGCTTTGATTAGAAAACTGCTCTTAGAGTAGCATCTCTAGAAATCTCAGCATCAAGAGAGGCTGTAATTGCTTACACAGTCTTATCAGCTCTGTTGTCTTGTCGTTTTATTTCTTAGCTGTTTTATATTCTGGGCACAGAACCAGCTGGGAAGGATACCAACCCTGGGGCGTCGTGGTAGTGGCTAAGCTGCAAGTATGGTCTGTATTTAAACCTGGGCTTTCATTCAAGTCCTCTTCATTGTACATTCCTCAGATCGATTAACTAGTTACCTGGAAAGCAGTGGTACGTTGGGTGATGCAGGAGGGGAGGGGATAGCAATAGGGGACGTGCTTAAAGGTCACAAGTTACCCAGCATTTTAAAATAATTCTAATTCCTCTGAAGCGCCACTGATGATTTGCTTTTCCCCCCTTTACACGTCTCTCTGTGTAATGAAGTACGACAGAGCTGCAGACCAACACGTCCAGACCACCTGGCCTGGGTGTGGTCGAGCTGATTTTTCTTATGCTGAAGCCCAAGCGCGCAGGTTACGCCCTCTAAAGTGGAGAGAGGCGGGCAGGCCTTCCCCCGCCCTCCTGGGGAGGTTAAGACGGACTGTAATCAACAGCGACCTCTAGCGCGTGCTTCAGGATTTGCATTTGGCTAAGAGGACAGCGTGAAAGCAGCGGAGATGGGAGTTCTCATTAAATTTCCCCACAAACAAAGGCGGGATACACACGTCCTCATTGTTTTCCAGGGCGGAGGAGCTCAGGACTGAAGGCTGAGAATTTCGCTTCATTTGCACAGCTCATCACTATCAGTGCTGGAGATGCCATTCAAAACGTTGCCCCCCCCGCCCCCCTTCTGCCCATTTTCTCCAAAAACATCACGGGGATTTACTGTATTTGCTAAAGCCTTCTCGGTTGCCTTAAGGCTTAGGCCAGAGCATCCACCCAGGATAGCATCAACTTCTTTGACCGTGGGGGGGGGGGGGGGGGTGGGGGTGGGGGTGAGCCTGCAGAGAGGGTTGCAGACCAGAGGATGGGGGAGGGGAGCTCAGAAAGGGTTGTCAGGCAGTGCCTCCCGGGAGTTGAGGAAAAGGCCAGGGCCCTAGCTCACCCTTCTTCAGAGACAGCGACTCTCAGAGGGTTGCCAGCTCTTCACTTCTACTTGAGGCGATCGAAGACGTCCTTCCCTGGAGAGGGCTCTGCCCCGCCTCCGTCCCTGCCTGTCCTCCGCCCTCCCCGCTGCTCGGAAGCCAGGTTCTGAGCCTCCAGGGTGCCATTAGGCCGAGTTAGTTCACAGGCGGGTGGTGTTCACGCCCCTGAAGAACGGGCCAGCGGATGACCTCTGGGCTCTGCGGGAGCCAGGAGGAGATGCTTCAGTGAAAGGCTAAAATCACAGCTCCTGGCCCATGACCTTGCTGTTTGGGATTGGGGATTGGAACGGGAATACATTTTCCTGTAACTTTAACCTACTGAAGGCGGATAGTCTCACAATGCACATTTGCTGCAGTAACTGGATTTGCCCTGCTGCTGCCTTTAAATGAAGCTTCAGAGTAGAAATGCTGCATCTTTTTGCTGTGTGTGTGTGTGTGTGTTGTTTTTTTTTTTAAATCCTCACCCAAGGATATGTTTTCTACTGACTTCAGGTAAGGGGGGGGGGGGGGGAGAGAGAGAGAGAGAGAGAGAGAGAGAGAGAGAGAGAGAGAGAGAGAACATTCCTAAGTGTACTCACCCTGACCAGGGATCGAACCTGCAAGCTTTTGGTGTACAGAGAATGTTCCAACCAACTGAGCCATCCGGCCAGGACTGCTGTTGTGTTTTAAGCTCTGAGCACATCATTGTGCTTGGGGTCTCCCAGGCTCGTCAGTGCTCCCTCGTCCCTGTGTTATTAGATCAAGGTCCTAAGCAGGAGCCATCCTTAGAGTTGACAAACTCTAGACTCACACCATATGCAGCCGTGTGTTTCCCTTACATCACATGTATATGCCAGGAGTGCGGAGTGACTGGGGAGGGTGAGCACACAGATGTGGTGGCAGGGAGATGAAGGAGCGGCGGCAATGGCCTGACCAGCTAGAGCCAGGGAGTCTGTGGTCTGTGCTGGATCGATTCAGCCAGTTTCCCAGATGGCGTGGCTGCGCATGCGGCACAGCTTGGGGAGAGGTTTGCAACAAGGGCAGGGGCGAGTGCAGCAGGCCCAGGGGAGGGACACAACGGGGAGACTACGACGTCAGGGCTCTATCTTTGGTGATGTAGGAAGCTGTTAGAATCCCAGCCCAAGGAGGATAAGGAAAGCGAAATAAAAATGATGGGTCAATACAACAGTAGCGATAGGGAAGATACTTCTGGCTGAGGAGGTGAGGGTCAGTAGAGGAGGGTCGTGAATTTAGAGGGGAAAAGTCTAAGGAAGAAGAAGGTTCCCAGGGGAAGTGACTGGTGCCTATTCCCAGGCTGTGATCACACAAAGAGAAAGACAGGCGGGAGAGGCCAAATATCAAGAAAGAAAAGGAGCAGCAGGATTTGCTCATGAACTGGATACATGAAGCAAAGACGAAGCATGAATTGAAGATTTCTCAGAAGTTCTCTGTCATGGAGTTGGCAAAATGGTGGCATTGACGAACTGGGCACTCGGGAGGAGCTGTTTTCTCTACAGGTAGATGGTGAACCAGGTAAGGAAGGTGCTGTGGAAGCAAAATCCCCGCGGGACAAAGACCAGCTCGCCTCCGATTCTCGCTGTCCCCCTCTGCAGCGCCTCTGCCTTGCCCAGCATGGCTTCCATTCATCCGTCACGCGCTTTCACCCAGCAACGCCAGTGGCTGTTTTAGGCCTTCTCTCCTTCCTCAAACCTCCAGACTGCCTCCCCTTGTCCCTTTCATGCTCTCACCACTTACCTCCCTCAGCAGGTTAAGGCACCAGAAGAAAGCCAGGATGCTCTCCCTGTCTGTCTATTTCCAGACACTTTCCCAGATTTTACATGGCTTGCTTCCTCACTTCATCCATTATTCTGCTCAGATGTCACCTCCGTGGTGAGACTTTTCCTAGCCATCCTATCTATAATAATAAAAGCGTAATATTCTAATTAGACCAGACGTCCTTCTGGACCACCTTCCAGAGGAAGCCAGGGCTGCGAGGGAAGCCCAGGTCCCCGGTGCCTGCTGGCAGCCGGAGGGAGGCCCGGGTCCCGGGTGCCAGAGGTTAGTCAGTGCTGGCAGCCGGGGAGAAGGAAAGGCTACTCTTGCATGAATTTTGTGCATCGGGCCTCTAGTCTAAGATAACACTCCTGTCTTCATCTGTCCCCACTTCATCTTTTCTTTATGGCCATCTGATATACATTTATCTGTGCTTTCTCTTCATCCCCACTGGACTGTAACTCTTCAGGACTCTGTTATGTTTAACACTGAATTTCCAGTGCATCCAACCATGCTGGGCACATAATAGATGTTCAATAAACACTCATTCAGTGAGTGAATTACAGATATCGCTATAGTTAACCTTGTTGGCATCTCCTTTCTTCTAGAAATGCTGTCCTTTCTACAGTGTTAGTTCTTGTCTCTTACTCTTTGATTGCAGTTTCTTTGTTTTCTGGTTCTATTTTTCAAGGCTCGGGTTCTTAACCTGTACTTTTTCCTTTCTCCACTTTATTCCTTGGGGATCAAATGTATTCTCAGAGCCTTATCTCTCACCTACATTTATGAGGCAGAAGAAGAAAAGGTCCGAGAAGGAGGATAAAGGCAGGAGGGGGGAGAGGAGAGTGTCAGAGAAGATAGGATGGAGTTTCAGGAAGGAGTCGCTGATACTGGAAAATGCTACTAAGACATGGGGAAGGTGAAGGTTGAGAAGAAGCTGTTGGGTTTATGGTCTCTGGTCCCCTTCATCCTACTCCCACTTGTATTCCTCTAGTGGAGGCCCTCACTTCATACCCCTGGGAGCCTCTCCTTCTAGCTTCTCCCAGCCTTAATGACACTGCTTTCATGATAGCACCTCTACTCTATATAGAAGCAGAGTGATGTAGGGGGAGCAAAGTTAGATTGAAGGGTCAAGAAGCCTAGTTCTCAGGCTCTGTCACCAATTAGCCATGAGTGATTGGGCGAGGTCGTTAAATTGAAGTCAACCTAAAAATTACCTTCCTCTCCAATTCCTAGGATCTCTTTTTATCACATCAAGGGATAAACAATCCCCTCTCCCCAGGGTTTATAAGGTTCTCTCCAGAACATGCCTCAGTCTGCCTCTCCAACCTTGCTGTCCAATCTCTCCCAAGGCACCCTGCTCTAGTCAGACTGGTCTCTTCTGGTCCAGCAACCAGACCACACAGCCTCCACACCTTCGTCTATTCAGCTTTCCTTGCCTGGGTGCCTTCTCATCTCTTCTGTGCCTGTGAAAATCCTCACATCTCCCCCAGGTCAGCTCATCACTCACTTCTTCCATGAAATGTTCCCTGACTCTAGCTCTCACTGATCTGTTTGTGGGTTTTTTTGTGTGTTTTTTTGCTAAGCTCCTGGGAATCTACACAGAACATGTAAATTATATTTTTACTAGAGGCCTGGTGCACGAATTTGTGCACCAGTGGGGTCCCTCTGCCTGGTCTGCAGGATCAGGCCTAAACCAGCTCTCTGACATCCCCCAAGTGGTCCTGGATTGTGAGAGGGTGCAGGCCAGGCTGAGGGACCCCACCAGTGCACGATTGGGTCCAGGGAGGGACCCGGGAGGTTGGCCAGCCAGGGAAGGATACGGGAGTGCTTTAGGGCGTGTCTGGCCCATCTCACTCATTCCTGATCAGTTGGACCCCAGCAGCAAGCTTACCTACTGGATAGAGCGTTTGCCCTCTGGTAGTCAGTGCACGTCATAGTGAGTGGTTAAGTGGCCTTAGCATATCATTAGCATATTACGCTTTGATTGATTGAATGGTTAACCAGCCAACTGGACACTTAGCATATTAGGCTTTTATTATATAGGATTATTTGTAACAATTTGCTGTTGTTTCAGGCAGTTAGTTTTGTTTCTCTTGTAAATTCCTTGGGGGAAATGGACCACATCTTACATGTTCTTTGTGTTTCTCACAGTATATTGCTCAGCATGTCACTGAACACTTAGTGTGTCCTTTATGTGCATGTGTCAGGGTTCTTCCAAGAAATGGAATGCACATGCACACACACATACAACACACACAAGAGATTTATTTTAAGGATTGGCTAATGTGAACTTGGGGTTCTGGGAAGTCCTAAATCTGTAAGGGAGGCATGAGGCTGGAAACTCAGGCAAAAGTTGATGTTACAGTCTTGAGGCAGAATTTCTTCTTTGAGCAACCTCAGTTTTTGCTCTCAAGGCCTTCAACTGGTTAGCTGAGGCCCACCCACATTACTGAGGGTCATCTCCTTTACTTAAAGTCAACTATTGAAGATCTGCCAATGCCTACACTAAAACACCTAGATTAGTGTTTGATTAAATAACTGGACACTATAGTCTACCAAAACTGACACATAATACTGGCCATCACAGACTGCTTACTAATGGAGTCATTTTGAAGAGTAATTCATTGTACAGGATTCAATAAGGTGGAGTGTTCAGAATGAGAATTGAGAAGGGTCACTAAGAGACCTTGATGAGAAGCAGTGAATCTCCAGGGCATGCAGAGAGTAGAAGCCACGTTCTCCTAGGGCAGTGGTCGGCAAACTCATTCGTCAACAGAGCCAAATAGCAACAGTACAACGATTGAAATTTCTTTAGAGAGCCAAATTTTTTAAACTTAAACTTCTTCTAACGCCACTTCTTCAAAATAGACTCGCCCAGGCTGTGGTATTTTGTGGGAGAGCCACACTCAAGGGGCCTAAGAGCTGCATGTGGCTCACGAGCCGCAGTTTGCCGACCCCGGTCCTAGGGGAGCTGGTTGGCAAGGTGTTTACGGATCAGCAGAAATGTACAGATCATGGGTATTGAAGGTTCAAAGGAAGAGAGGAGGAGATCACTCTTATGAGGTACTGCATATCTCTATGCAAAGAAAGGAATGGGGTTGAGGGAGAGATGAGGATTTAGAGACCGAAAGAGGAGAGAGGGAAAAAATAATGAGAGAGAGAGAGAGAGGAGAGAGAGGGAGAGCCAGAGTTTTAAAATCCCAAAGCCATTGTTTGTTGCATATGGTTAAATGGAACTGAGGTGAATTTAAGTGGCTTAAAAATTAGAAAGAAATGTTGCTTTCTTCTCAGGCAAAAGAAATGTTGCTTTTCCCAGCGCCTGTTCTTCACTAATGATGGACGCTGGAAATAAGAGATTAACGTCAGTAGGAACCCAAGAAAGGCAAAGCAAGCGTCTCTAGTGAGGAGAGAGATTTCTTGACAGATTTTCAAATGACAAAAGGCAAATTTTTATCTGGAAATTGGCTTATTTCTAATAAATCAGTGTAGATCAAACCTTGAGGGAGTAAAAACAAAACAAAACCCGCACTCAAACAAATAGAAAGGCCAAACAAAGCCACTCACAGCAGAGATTCAGATACTTTCTGGAAAACAATTAGCATCAGCATTGCTGAAGCAGTCCCGAAATAGATGAGCTTCACCATTAGCCTTCTGTGAATTCAAGCAAAGAGGCATCATTATACAAATTATATGCCTGGAGAAGGGGTTTCTGCACGGGGATGAACTTGTAAAAAGAGCATTGAAACCAAAGGCAATTTCGCCTATCTCTAATTAGCTCTATTCCCCTTGCTATCGTTGAAGATATTTATGCTTGAGCCAATTTCTCACTCTCAATCTGATTTCTCCTTTTTCTTAATCCAGCCATGAAGTCATAAAATCCCCTGTTTGGGACAATATGATTTGCTGCCATGGAAACAATTACGATATCATACATTTATCTCGCCCCAGGAGATCAAAGAGGAAAAGCAATAATACTAACATTCTGCGGCTGGGTAGTGCCATTCATCCAGCAGTCACTGACTAGTAAATATCACCGACCTGCAGATGGGGAAACTGAAGCAGTACGTGCTCGCGGCTTGGTCTGACGCTCTTGAATTTTAGACTGCGGCAAGAATGCCCTGAGAGTGCTAATTCCCACCCAGAGCAGCAACTAAGGAGCCAAACACTTGGTCTCCATTCCTCTTTTTGGATGAGGAGGGCGAGTGGGCTCTTTTCCCAGCGCCTGTACTTCACCAACTGTTCCTAATTATAGGAGTATGCGATGGAACTTAGTTTTGAGACAATAAACAAAAAGCCCTTGGCAATTATTACAGTGGTGAAAACATTTATATACATAAGAATAAAAAAGAGGTCCCGGACCGTGCCTTAAAATGTAAGCACTCATCTTCAGCTCTAGCCAGGTTTTGACATCCTGTCCGCTAGTCCTACCTAGATGCTCATTCTCTTGGTTCCCAGCCATCAGCGAATTTACTTGGAAGTTAATGGTGCTTAAAGCCCAGGGTCCCTCACATGTACAGATCGCTTCCAAGGCTCTGAGAGGGGTCAGAGCAATGTGTTCACTTGGATGGGCTTAAAAAAAAAAAGTCTACGCTCTAACTTCTTCTTATGCGGGGTAGTGTTGGAGGAACCTTTTGGGATCCTGGTAAGAGGAAGTGTATTAGGGATGCGTTTGGATTAAGTGGTTTATAGCCACTTCTGTGTACAATAAAATTATTGCTAGCCATTTCTAAGTAGCAGTGGCTTCCAGCAATATTTTTATTGCCCACTTTCCCTGACCCCCATGCATGGGGAGAGGTAGAAATGTGTTTCAGGTACCCATTACTGGGACCAGGCTTGTTTTTTTTTTTTCATGAAGGGATGTGCAAGATGCTATAATTTATCCTATATTTTGCAGGGGTTGCCCTGGCATTCATCAGATCACTGGATACCTAAAATTTGTACTAATGTGGTAGTTTCTGAATCTTCATATGGTTTATCTCCCACCCCCCAGAATGTGTCATCTTAGCTAGGCCTACAATCTACTTCTAGCTCATCTAATACAATTAATATAATATCATCAGTGTGATGGACCAGTGTGATATCTAACCAGTCCAGGTTTTTTTTTTGGACTATATTATGATAATATATGACAGAAGGTAGGAAAATTTATATAGTCCCCAGACCAGAGTATAAACGTACATTGTTATCTATTTCTGATCCTCTTTTTTAATAGGGATGGAAAATAATGCATTTGCCAGAGCAGTGGCTGTATTCCATGTACCCAAGGCCATGTGCATCTGCTCTAATAAAGATACCACATCTGGTACAGCAGCTGCATTTGGTCTTGGATGAGTGGCAATCATTTACCATCATCCTTTAGGATCTGTCTGGTTTTTGCGAGGGCCAGAATTAAACGGAGGTAAGGTTCATCAACCTTGCATTAGGGTTTTTGGTCTGTCATTCTCCCGGGAAGCTGTATTGATTTTGGTTTATTATTTTGAACTGGGTTTGAGAGGAGTGCAGTTTCAGAAGTTTGCACTTGGCTTTCCCCACAGACCAAGGAATTAATGTGTACATGTGTGCCTTCAATTGTACATTTGGGGACTGTGGAAATGACCATTGGATGTATCCATGGATTGAGTGGGCTCACTGTGAGCCAGATCTGGGCCAGGCGACCTTCATTTATTACCTGGAACCCTTATGTTCTCACTCTAACAGGAGGGCCATGTTGATGCTCTGAGTCTCCAGTTACCAATGTCAAGCCACACCTGTGTTTAATAGACTTCAAAATGTTGGTTATTCCCCTTTCCTAGGTATACCCAAGGCAAATGGCCTCACATGTCTTTGGGGAAGAACTGGAGGAATCATTACCTGATACACCTGTCATGATATTGCAGGGTCCTTCCTCTCACAGAACCAACCTCTCATTCAATTATTAGGTTCCAAATTCACAAAACTTGCTCAAAACTGGAAACTGGGCAAGGGATCATGTTGTTTTTTTTATAGGGTGACAACCCTCAGCCTCCTGATTATTCGTCCTTGGATTCTTTTAATTTCAGATTGAGTAATATCCTTGCTGGGTACACATTAGTTTTGTCTTAGGAATGTTAACCCTTAAGAGAGAAGAGTGTTTTTTTTTCTGTAATCTCCGAGGATCACAAATCTTTTCTGAAATATACTGGTTTCTTTTCTGGGCTTTTTTATAGGGTTATCTTTGGGACAAAGCCAGGTCACATTGAGGCTAAGTGTTTTCCTGAGGATCATTCAGAATTGGGCTTCCTGATGAGGCTCTACAGATAGTCCAACTCTTCTGTACAGTCTTGTGCCCATCACCAAATTAAAAAAAAAGGGTCCCTTACTTCATCTTTCTATTCCTTAGGACAGTTATACTGATGCGGGTGGGTGACATAATTTAGCTCTGGTGATGGGGGCGGAGTTTCTGGTAGGAAAGATAGAAAGTTCAAATACCCTGACTTCCACATAGTTGTTTTTTAATTCTCCCCTTTTGTCCTTGACCTACTTGTCACCTGGTGCCATCTCCTGCCCTGCAAAGGCCAAGCAGAATCAGGTTGGGAAATTTGGGCAGATGCTAGACCCCAGAGCCTGGGCTTTAGGGACAAATGCACTCTCCTTTTCCACTCTTTCCTCAGCCCTTCTCACCCCGGCAGGGCCCAGGTCACTGTGTTGCTGAGAAAGAGGGCCCAGGAGGCGGGCCAGCCTGTCTGCCTTTGGGACTGGCTGCTTAGGCTGCCTAATCTCAAGAATCTCAGGTGGTCAACCTCCGCTTTGGGGGCCCACAGGAAGCCATAGGCGGATTGAAGAGGTCACAAACAGGCTTCTCAGGGCCACCACAGCCCATATGAAATAGAAACTAGTTAGGAGCTCCAGTGGCGCAATCGGTTAGCGCGCGGTACTTACAAGACAGTGAAATAGAAACTAGTTGTCCATGTTTAAAAATTGAGGATTTCAGGTGAAATTCCAGATCTCTGCTTCCTCCTGAGAAATAAAGTCCTGTCAGTGTTGGACTCATAGCATCTTGGCACATGTTGGCGGAAGTCTTGGCTCCTCCTTCAGGTGGTGTCATGGCTAAATGGTGTCCCCCCCCCAAAATCATGTGCTGAAGTCCTAACCACCAATACCGCAGAATATGACTATATTTGGAGATACGATCGTTCCATTAAGTTAAGACAAAGTCATAGGGTAGCTTCTAACCCAATATGGCTCTGCTCCTTATAAGAAAGAAGAGCAGATTAGGGCCTGGGTGACACAGAAGAAAGACTATGTGAGCACACAGCAAACAGACAGCTATCTACACAGCACGGAGAGGTGTCAGGAGAAACCCAAAGTGTCAACTCCTTGATCTTGGACTTCTAGCCTCCAGAATGATGAGACAATACATTTCTGTTGTTTTAGCCTCCCAGGCTGGGGTACTTTGTCATGGCAGCCCTAGCAAATGAATACCGGTGGGCATGGTCTCCGGTTCCCATCACTCCTTCCTGGCCTGCTTTGGCTATCTGCATCACCTGTCTCATAGGAGAAACAATGTTTGTTTCCCTGGAGAAAATGTTTGTGACCCAGGTCTCATAGGAACAGAGAGTGCTTTTTCCTGATTGAGGTGAAGGGGCCTCCATTTACTTCCCTGACAGTTTTACAGAGTGGCAGGTCGGCAGACTGAATCTTGGCCAAAAATCTATACATTTTATCCCAATGATTCTTCTGGATACTTAGGATTTATTTATATTCAAAGTGATCTTGGGTAACATGGCCAAAATGTATCCTTCGTGGATGGCAGAGTCCTGGGACTTCTGACCAGGTCTGGGACTTAGGAACCTGAACTGGCATGGAGGGCACGGAGGGTGACTCTCGGGAGACAGAGCATGGATTCAAGGGAGATCAGAAAAGCACTGAGACAAAATCTGAACTGAGGGCCAAGCAGAGACTCCACATGAAGCATTGATATGAAGAGGTCAGGAAGTGTTCTCCCTAACCAGGTATGAGGCAACAGGACAGAGAATGAAGATATAGGACAGGACAGATACACTCGGTGTGAGGGAGGAGGGTGGGGTCTGGAGAGCTGGCTGAGCTGGAGAGAAGCCATCAGGTCTTCTGCAGAGTGCCTGTGGCTTTGTCTGTAGGATGGACAGAAGAGAGCCATACCGCCCTGCATTCATTCTCTTCTTTTTCCCCCCATTGACTTTTAGGGAGAGTGGAAGTGAAGGGAAGAGACACAGAGAGAGAAACATCGATGTGAGAGAGACACATCGATTGGTTGACTCCTGCATGCACTGACCAGGGCTGGAGATCCAGGCTAGCAACCGAGGTACATGCCCTTGACCCTTCAGTTTATGGGCTAACTCTCTATCCATTGAGTCAAACTGGCTAGAGCTCTTCTTTGCTTCTCAAATGGTCAAACTTCCAGGTCTATACTTGGGAGGCATAAGCCAATTCAAGAATACAAAGTTCACAGAGGACAGACATCCTCACTTACCCAGTATTCTAAGACCTCACCAATGCGTGCGCGCGCGCACACACACACACACACACACACACACACACAGGAATAATAGAGAACGGGCGTTAGGGGTAATAGCATACACCCCCACCATATTGCTTTTTTTCTAGAAGACAATATTTTATTTTTATACCTTCTATGTGAAAGAGTAGAGAACTTCCTCCTTCTGAGGTTTCTTCGGGGGTAGTTTTGCTTATGCTAATGGGAAAAAAGCAGGGTTTTTGAGCAATATGTTGAATAAAGGCCAGTCTTTGACCAAGGTGGAGCAGGCCAGGCCAATGATTGTCCTTGTTGCCCATTTTATAAATTTATCAGTGCTCATTAAGCAATGCCAACATCATGCCTTTGTTATTTTAACTGTCTGCTGTGTGGGGGGAGAATAAATCATTTTTGTCCTTTCTGCAACATAACTTTATACACTGAAAGACTCCGGGCTCCCCTTAATCTCCATCCTCACAAACCAAACATAAGGCCATCTTATTTGTATTTTCTCATAAGACGTATTTTTCAAAAATTCTATTATCCCCATTTTCCTCTGAAACTTCTTTGATTATTCTATATTGATTTTGGAATTTAGAACTTGAAGAAGAATATACTTAATATCCCCACTGGGTTCATCCTCAGTGAAGGCCAAACCAAGAGTAATAAACACAAGCCTATGTGACCTTGGAGTGAAGTCCCTGCCTCCCAGCCGACGCGGCGTGGTCTGTTGTTGCAGTGGGGCCCCCGTGGACTTCCAAACCATTTATCACTCATGTCAGCCAGACCAGCAGTCCCAGGGCTCAGCTTGTGCCATGTTTGTCCATATGGGAAACACTTGATTTTTCTTTATTGAGTCTCATTTCATTGATCTGAGCCTAACCTCTAATTCTGAGAATGTACATGTTTTATTATCCTCTCTCCCACTAAATAGGCCATCATTTTCAGTGCCCTGATACTTCATCAAAATGTTTTGGTCTGACAAGAATCATGTCTTTCGAAATACACCAAATAGAATTCCAAACTACAAAATAAATGTACCAATTGTCTTATAATCAACCCCCTGGCCATGTTTATTTTATGAAATGAAGCATTAACTTCATGAAATAAATATTCAGATGTATTCTAAGGCTCCAAAGAAAGAATCACATCTTCCACGTACTCCTGCATGCTCCCCATGGGGGATCAAGCCCGAAATTTGAGTATGTGTCCTGGATTATGGGTTGATGCTCAACCACTGAACCACACTGGCTGGGCTGAATATTCTTCTAATGTCATGGTTTGGATTTGATTATTATTTTTGTTTTAATTTACCTCTATAGCTTGCTTTTTTATATTGAATTATGTAGTATATGTGGTGTTTTCCACATTGTGCATGTTATTGGACATCTTTTGAGGTATCTTCCCAGGCCATGATTTCCTCTTCCTGAGAAGTGTTTCCCCTGGTCTCAGGTGAGGGCCTTACCTGCCATGTAATTCTTTCTATACATCCTATGTAATCCTTAACAAAGAAGTAACTGCTCCCTAACTTTATCAATTGATAAACCTGCATTTTCTTATGTAGGTTTTGCCTGTCAGTGGGATAAAACTTCTTACTAATACCCGCAAGAACATTGCCTTCATATTAGTAAATACATACATACATATGTATATATAATATACTGTATATTCACATATGAATTATGCATATAGGGTATAACATACATATGGTTACCAGTATTACACCTAATTATGCACATTTACTTGTTTACACTGTCAGAATTTGAGATAGCTGTATCACAAATAATTCTCAGTTAAGAGTACTGAACCCTCAGGGTTTTTGTTTTTTAAATTGATTTGAGAGAGAGAGAGAAATATCAATTTTTTGTTCCACTGATTTATGCATTCATTGGTTGATTCTTTTATGTGCTCTGACCTGGGTTCTATTGAACCCAGCAACCTTGGCATATAGGGACTGCGCTCTAACCAACTGAACTACCTGGCCAGAGCCCTCTCCCTCAATTTTAATACCAGTTCCCACTCAAGTTTTGTTGAGTACTTTACTATCACAAGGCGAGGCTGGACGCAAACCAGAGAGATGAGGAGTTGCCTAACCTGGCATAGGGTGATAATCTCATCTCCTTTCTTCTTAAATTCAGACTTAGGTTTATTTTTGCTGCACAGTGAAGCCTCCTGAGCTATTTGAGCGGGAACCACCAGTCTACCTTGCTAAGTGCTTAACTGAAAGTGACACAAACCCAGCTGGAACTGATTTAAGCACTAAAGTGAATTCATTGGCTCATGTAACCGGGGTCAAGGGCAGCCAAGCTTCAGAAATGGCTGAGCTCAGGCACCACACTACATGATTAGGAATCTGCAGCTCTCCGTTTCTTGGCCTGCTTTCCTCTCTGTCCTCAGGCAAGCTCTCCGGACTCGTGAGCTGCCCCAGCAGCCCCAGGCTTACATCCACTGGCTGGAAACTTCAGTGGAACGAGAGCCAAGCCCAGCGCCTGGGTCTCTCTGGGATGACTGGTTCATACTCCAACGCCGCTCCCAACACAGTGGACAGTGGCGCCCGTGCCCTTTGGCTCTATGGAGTGGGAGTGGGTAGGGAATAGTTCTCCGGTAGAAAAGTACCAGGAAGGGGTAACTGGATATCGGATCACCTCACCAGCAGGTGCCCTATCTTAGCTTTAAGTTTCCTTCCTGCTCCCTGGAGCGCTATCCTTAGTGGACAAGCATCTCACACTGGGGCCTGAGTTAGCAGTGCCCACTGAATTCCCGGCTCAAGACAGAAAGTGCCTTTTTTGAAAGTGAAACAATGAGGTTGTTTCTTGAGGAACTTTAAAAAGAATACTTCCTCCTCCACTCCCTGCTTGAATTTAATCTTTTATATTTCCATCAGAAATAATTTCTAGTGTTCTTTCATCTGCAAATAAGCGCTGGTGTTGTCTTTGTCCACATGTATTATTTATCATTCAATTCCTAGTGTGTCTCTGCCGATCAGCCTGTGGGTGTATGTGCATGAATTTAAATGAGAATTTATCTGTGTGGTCAGAGACGTCCTTTAGGAAATCAACTCCCAGAAAGATGCCGTGGAAGGCAGTGGCTTGGCCTTGTGCTGGGCGGGGAGCTGAAAGCCTGCTTTGGAGCAGCAGTTGGGTCTACAGGGGCACAGAGCCCCTCTCAGCTCTAAGACCTCCAGGCAGGAGGATCTAGAAGCACTGAGGGCATCACAGACCTAATGCAGCCTCAAGGCAGCCCGTGAAGAGTTTCCAGATTACATGATGGCCGCGATGCCCATAGGTACCTTGCATCTCACAACTGATGAGAACTCACTGCCCATTCTCCTGCTTTATAACTTATCATTTCCCTCACAAGGGACAACTGCAAAAAAAAAAAAAAAAAAGGAGCTGAAACACAGTTTGTTCATTCCCGTTAACTCTCAAGTGTTTATAGGTTTTCAGAGTTTGTTGGTAGAAATTATAGGTGTTACTTGCAAAAAAAGAATTCTTCCCTATATGTCGCCAGCAGCTGAAAATAATCGTTCTTCCCCCACTGAAGAGCTGCTGTCCCCATGGCAACAGGTAAACCTCAGATATGTCAGAGTGGCAAACACCTTGCAGACCTTTTGCTCGCTCTGTGGACTCTGGGCTTGGTTTTGTTCCCCCGGGAAATGTCAGCAGGATCAGCAGCTAAGGCCCCTGGAGCCGCAGGTTAAATGTGGAGCCGACCAGACTTGATCTTGATAAACCCCTGCGTGCAGATGTGCCATTCCGATGCACTTTTGGAGAGATTTTATTAAAAGACTCGGTGCTTCTTAAAAAAATCACAAGTTGGGAAATTTCCTTTAGCGTTAAAAATAAAAATAGACATTTTTAGGCAAATCTCCACCAAGTGTTTTTTTCTTTCTCTTCCCTTGTCCTTTCCTTCCCCAAGTATATTAAACAAGTGATTTAAATACTAGGCACAGCAGCAGCCAAACTGGAGAGACATGGCCCAAACGTGAATAAATACAACATGTGTCATACATACTAAATGCTGCTGCCCTGTGGCACACATGGCGATTCACACAGGTCATTGCGGCCTCATAAACTCGAAGGAATGTCAAACAACAATAATTCTCTTTGTGAATCTCATGCAAGAAAAGATTTCCACATCAAACAAACCCTTTGAGCATTGTGTGTGTGTATGTTATTAGACAAGCTGTTCCTGAAAACTCGGCCAGAGCCTGGGCTGCATGCGAATTATAACGCTGGGATATGACTCCCTTGCCTTCTCCCTTTTGTTTTCTTTTTTCTTCTGTCCCTTCCCTCTTTCATTAGCACTTTTCATAGGGCAGCTCTTTATTTCCTAACTTCATGGGGACGTATGTTCATTCCTGATGGGGAATACCCTCCCCTTGGATTCCACAACATTGTAGAACCGTGAACCTCAACTTGCAGGTTTCAGAACCTTCCTCCCAGCTTGGTGTGGCATCTATATTCTCTTTATAGAAGTCCTCTCTGGACACTTGAGTTGCTTATTATCTTTTTCCCTTTGGAGGACAATGTTCACATACAACCTCCTCTTTGCTCCACAAACACAACTTTTCTTTGACATAAGATGGGGTCCAACTAGGTGCCTTTCAGAGCCCCCCTCAAATGCAATAGGGCTGAGTGGTTGTGGTGAAGAGTGCAGACCCCAAAGCGAGATTTCTAGGGTTCATGTCATGTTGTTGCTCTGCCATTCACACCCTGTGTTACTCTGGCAAATCACTGACTCTCTCTGTGCCTTCATTTGCTCTTCTTTCAAATGGGGACTCAAATCATGTTGTGAAAATTAAATGAGTTAATTGTACACCTGAAGCTAATATAATGTTGTATTCAGCCATCTATACTAATAAAAGGGTAATATGCAAATTGGTCAGGACATCTCACAGTAACGACTGAACAGCAGGCTGTGTGGGTTGACCAAGCCGGCAGGGGAGAGCAGTTCGGAGCAACCAGGCTGGCAGAGGGGGCAGTTGGGGGCAACCAGGATGGCAGGGGGGTTAGTGAGGGATGACCAAATGACTAAACAGCAGGCTGCGTCGGGTGACCAGGCTGGTGGGGAGGGGACTTGGGGGCAACCAGGCCAGCGGGGGGGGGGGGGCAGTTAGGGGCAACCAGGCCGGCAGGGGGGGGGGCAGTTAGGGGTGACTGGGCTGGCAGGGTGGGCAGTAAGGGGCAATCAGGCCAGCAGGCAGGTGAGCAATTAGGAACCAGTGGTCCCGGATTGTGAGAGGGATGTCTGACAGGGATCGGGCCTAAACCGGCAGTCAGACATCCCCCAAGGGTCCTGGATTAGAGAGGGTGCAGGCTGGGCTGAGGGGACCCCCCCATGCATGAATTTCATGCACCGGGCCTCTAGTCTATATATATAAAAGCCTAAGTGACTGTTATGACCGAAAGACCAGTCGACCGGCCGGTAGCTATGATGTGCACTTACCACCAGGGGGCATATGCTCAATACAAGAGCTTCCCCCTGGTGGTCAGTGCGTTCCCACAGCCAACCTCCCGCAGCTGGCCAACCTCCCGTGGTCTCTCCCCGCCAGCTGGCAGGCCCCAATCGGCCCCAATTGCCAGGCAGGCCAAGGGACCCTACCCATGCACAAATTCATGCACTGGGCCTCTAGTACTTTAATAAAACATTTTAAAAATAAATTTAAAAAGAATAAATGAGTTAATCTATGTAAAGCCCTTAGTGCTTGGCGCTGGGTAAATTACACATTACTTCTTTCAAATGTTTACTAGGAGCAAAGTATTGTGCATATGAATTATCACATCTAATGTGCACAAAACCCTGTGGGTATATAGTACTATTACCTTGGTCTTATAGATGAGGCAACTTGTGGCCAAATACCAGTTAAAAACAGAAATGGCTTACTAACATGGTTCTGTGTGGTACTGAAGCACACAATTAACATGCTGGGCTGTGTAAATGAGTTTTTTTGTTTGTTTGTTTGTTTATTTTGTTTTTTCTTTTTGTCTTACTAGTGTCTCACTTGGATTTGAGTAACTAATTCCTATTCAATAATTATTAGATCTAATTTTGAACTAATAAGGTTCTAATTGGATCCCCCTCATGAGCATCCTGGTTAGCACACACCTTTCAGGTTCTCAGGAGATGATCCGTGGCCTGGGAAAAGCTTGGCCCATTTCAGAGATGGATCCGACGCTGGATAAAGTGGCTTGAGTCGCACATGAAAGGACTTTTTCTCCCTGAAAACATCTATGCTAGTAAATAAACAGTAAACTGACACGACTATTATTTACTAAAACAATAAATATATTTATTAACCTAACATAATTAGTTTGGTTGTCACCTTGGAGGGAGTTAAAAAACACACAACTGAGTCCAGGACACAAATTCTGATGAAAGCAAGAGGGGGCAGTGAGGGGACCCTCTGTGGGGAAAGGCCAGGGCCACTGGGGTTACTTGAGGGTGTCAGGCACCTGAGGTTGTCTGAGGGTTCCTGAATGAAGAGGTGTCACCTCTTTTTAAAAATTATTTTATTATTTACTTTATTGTTTATTTAATTTAATTTAATTTTTTTTTGCCTTTGGAGGGTAGCATTTCTTTTACAACTTTGCCTACATCTGGTCCAGGTAGCCCATTAATGTTCTGGAAACCAACGGTATTGCCCTCAAATGCCAAATCTCAGCTTCACATGCACCATTGATTCTTTGGGAGTATTTAGTATGGGCACTGTGTTTAATTTCGCCTTGCTAAGATGCCTGCCTTAATTTTTAAAAATCCTCCCGAGGGTAAGGGCTGTGAGAAAATTGAAGCTGCCTTTTGTTTTTAATACGCATATTCCACCTGAGCTGATAGCCAAAGCCAGCCTCCTTCCATCGCTCAGTGGACTGCTGTGTCCAGACAGGAGTGTCTGCACTTACAAGGTGTCCTTTACATAAGGAGCAACCCCACCCCACACCTTCTGTGTCATTTGTGGCTCTGTCTTGAGTCACAAAGGAAACATTTCCTTTCCTTTTTCCAATAGAGAATTTTAAAGGGTGTTGGCTATTGCCAAAGCATTTTCAGATGCAGGGGCAATGAAGCAGGTTGGTCTCTGGGCACCGGACATCGCCCCAAGGCCCTGGCTCTACCCTTCTTAGTGAACTGCAGGCATCTCATCCCCATAGCAGGTGCTTTAGCTGCCTTGCTTCTGCATTCACCTGGGATTCTGTGAGAATGGCATGAAGCTGTGTGACCTCACTAGGCCTCATTTTTTCCCAACTGCCAAATGGGTCTAACAGGAGTCACCACTTCACAGGACGCCTGTGAGGTTCAAATAATCACACACACAAAGCATGTGTTGCAGTGCTTGTCACACCATAAGCACTCCATCAATGATGGCGAGTACTATCCCTCCAGTCTTGTTGGAGCTGGGTCTTGTGTCCTCTTAAGTGCCACAGTTAAAAGGTAAACATACCACCCCCGTATCTTCTAGAAACTCATGAGAGAACTTTATAATTTTCTTGAAATAACTCCTTGCACACTGGTGCTAATTTACGTATGCCTCTTTTCATTAGCACTAAAGTAATGTCTCACACTTTCTCAAACCTAGAATTAAAATCAGAGGCTGCATTCATTGCCCTCAGTTATACGAGGCATAAGTGAACTTCTCTGAGAGACTTGGAAACTTGCCTAGTTCAAGGTTAATTGGCTCTATTATCTCCCGAGTGTGTGTATAATGGTGCATTGCACCCACCAACTTAGAAGCCTTGGTATTTAGGGACCTTTCAGTGCTTGGGAGTAGGCCACATAGCAGCGTGTCTTGAAGGGTCAAGGCACTTTCGCTTGTACTCGGGGCTTGGGGGAGGGCCCACCTGACCACAGGGTTTGAACTCCAGGGACAAGCCTTCTGTGTGGAGTTTTCAGAACAAAGTGAGCCTTAGCAGTAGTAAGGCGGACTCAGAAGATACACTTCCGATGAACCAGTAAGTAAAGTCTCTGGCATCCATCCTATCTGTATTGGATCCTAACATTCCAGTTAAAGCAGTTCCAATGGGCATTCTCTCTGCTGCCCTGGAAGTCAGAAACCTCACACTTAAGAAAGTGTGAGGTTGCCCTAGCTGGTTTGGCTCAGTGGATAGAGCATCGGCCTGCGGACTGAAGGGTCCCGTGTTCGATTCCAGTTAAGGGCACATGCCTGGGTTGTGGGCTTGATCCCCAGTAGGGGACATGCAGGAGGCAGCCCATCAATGATTCTTTCTCATCATTGATGTTTCTATCTCTCTCTCCCTCTCCCTTCCTCTCTGAAACCAATAAAAATATATTTAAAAAAAGAAAGTGTGAGGTCAATGAGCTCTGGGATACCTACCCAGGTACTGAAGTCAATAAAACGTGGTCAGAATAATGGTTTTTGGATTTGAACTCAATATATATATATATATATATATATATATATATATATATATATATATATATATATGTATATATGTCTCTACTGGTAACTACTTCCTTTATAGTGGCCAAATGAAGTGCAAACCAACTGGTGCAGCTAAGAAGTGTGGGATAAAGAGAAGTCACAGGCTTACACCAGTATTAAACAATGGTTTAGTCACAAAGAAAACATGAAAAAGCATGGAGCCTTCATGGAAAGGCCCAGCTTCCCACTGCTTGAGTCTCATATTGCGGGGAAGGAAAGGACTGTTGTAGGAATGCCTTGCTGTTCTCTACTGCTCTGAGATTAAGAGCAGTTCAGACAAGTTTAAGAGAAAGACATTTAAGGGAACTATGGCAAGAATCATGCTACCCATTGTGTGTAGCAGGCTCAACTCACCACGGCCCTCTTGGACGACTCCCCCTGCTGGTACTCATTGCGGACAACTTGTTTGTTAAGATAATGACCTTGGTCCAAGTAGATTTTCTCTTGTTATTATTTTGAATTTTTAAGGTTGGGTAGTAAACAAAGTGGAAGTTGCCCTGGGACTGGTCTAAGGGTCAGGTAAATGTGCCATAGTTTGTATCCAGAGAGAAGGCAGGTGGAGTGACAAGAGAAACCTCCCAGATGCCCACAGTTCTACTCCTGAGGGATTCAGAGGAGATTTTCTCTGCTGAAGGTTGTTTGGAAGCATCCTCCGTGGATTAGTACATCTTTCATCTGAAAGACCTTCCTGTTTAAGATTCAGAAACCATTTCACTTACTCCTTACTACACGGATTTCTGCACAGTCTATGTCTTTGACTCTGTCAAGATGGGAAAGCTATACTAGAAAGGATTTTAGGCTTAGGAAGGAACAAGGAATCATGGCATCTAGGACTGAGTGGTCAGCATGGACTGTCCTTTAGAGAAGTGGCCGGTTTGGCAGGGATGCAGCAGGTGTGCTGGTGAATCTACTTCCCAAGTCTCCATGTTCACTGAGGCTGCTGTCCCTGGGGCCATTCTTGGGCAGGAGGAGAATTTGGCAATCACAGTGGCTTCTTTCTCCTTTCACACTGCCAGGGCTGACCAGCAGACCCTGAGCGACAGATGAATAGATTACTCTGACACAACGTTTGCTGTGAAAGAGAGAGCTAAGGGACTGCCTGGCTAAATTAACCAGACAGCCTCGATTGCCTGCCTTGTTTGGCTTTTATTGTAACAGCAGTTTGAGACAAAGTTTATCATTTAGATACAATCAGCAGGGTAAGTAATATTGGGAGGACACATGTGTTTGTAATGTCCTTTAAGCAAGGACACCCAAAAGATTAAGCATAAGGATTGCAGTAAATACCCGGGGGTCTGCACGTGCACAGACTTGTTTGGAAAGGTCAAGGAATAATTAGAGGCACCACCTTCGGCACTCCCCTAAGTCGGAATTCAGATAAACCCCTGTGGAAGTGGCCTTCCACACACTTCCCTTTTTCTCAGAAGTCCTCCTTACAAACTTTCCAACCAAGTCTTGTGTACTCCCCAATATCACACATCATTTTTCTGTTATTCAGCAACTAGTGGGGTATGCCCATTATCTACCAAGCACTGTTCTCTTTCAGCTCCCCTCCACTGTTTCCAAGTGATCACAGAGATTCAAGGAGTCAAAAGTCACTGTCTTTAGGAAAAGATTAGACCTCTATCCGCCCATAATCTCAAAATGATTTTACAAAGATCTGAATATCATACTTATGTTTTGACACATTGATACCCAGGACCCATTGATTTAGAAAAGATTACTGTGTCCTGGGTTTGGGGTAATGTACCCATTTAAAATCATTAATGCATGCATGCATTCAACAGATTTTTGACATCTACCACGCAACCAGATTTCAATGAAAGCTTCTGACCTAATCTCCTCCCTCTTTAGGCCTTTTGTGATATGCCCCCACCCTATTTACCTGACCCTACTTTTCATTCAGATACAACCTATTTCACTGTCTATACACAAGGGTATATCACAGTGTTTTGCAGCAAATCAGCAAGAAGTGTTTGTTGTCCGCTAAGCCTGTATCTGTGATACTTACTGTTGGTCCTCATCATACCACACCTTACCGTGAGAACACCAAGATCTCCAAAGTTGGCTCATTGATTCATCTGTGAAGCCACAATTTTTGAGCATTTACAAGATCATCCACTAGGAGTGTCTTGCGCTGCCTGGTACAGCAGAAAATCGATATTTTGAGAAACAGGAATCTAGGGCAGTTTCTGCTTTGAATTTGGGCCCAAGTCTAATTTAAAAGGTTGCCAGAAATCTGGAACTACTTTGTTGGCTGGAAGTCGTTGATGAAAGCATGAAGAAGAGTGTTTCCTTTTCTCGAGGCCAGTTTATAACATCCTGGAAACAGTCTCTGCTTTCTGTGCTCAGATGCCTTCGTTGGGCCCCACGTCCTTTTGTTGGGCTGTCCTCTCCCCAAGACTGAAATCAACCTCATTACTTGCCTTTAAGTCGCGCCCATCCACCCACCCCCATATTTAGACCAGCATCTTTAATCTTCGTCTTTCTTCTGGCTCCTGAAATTCATTACCATCCTTTTCCCTTCTCCAGAGATAACCTGAAATCTCACCACCATCAAAATTATCCTCTTCCAAAGTTTTATTACGTGACTCTTTGCATGCAGGCCTGGACTGGGCAAAGCACCAAGTAAGTTCACGGACAAGGTCCGTGCCCATGGGTTGTATTGTCCTTCTATAAACACCAACAGGGATGGGATGGTTAGGACTTTGGGTCAGTTAATGAATACTTCTCTTTTTTTCCTTTCTTATGCACTATTATTATTTTTTTCTGTAAAATGGGGGTAAGATGAGTTACCTCAAAAAGCTTTTTAGAAGAATAAATAAGGTACTTTATCCAAAAATGCTTTAAGAACTGCAAAGCCCCATGTACATGTTTGTTATTATTTCCATCCCCTGGCTTAATGCCTGATACCTTGGGTTCTTGGTAATTTTTTGTGAAAAGATTCAGTGAATGAATGAATGAGTGAAATAAAAAATTAGTACATAGGAAATATAGTCAATAATATTGTAATAACTATGTATGGTGCCAGGTGGGGAACACTTTGTAAAGTATATAAGTATATGATTATCTAACCACTATGCTGTACACCTGAAACTAATACAAAATAAGAATGTAAACTTTAATTTTAAAAGTTTTTAAATTTAACAAAATTGATTGAAAAAATTGCCTCTCTGATGGAAAAAGACTCCATACTCTGCTTAGCATCAGGCTGGGAAGAAGCTACACACGGTCATGAAACACCATGAGAACAATGTATAACAGCACCTCCCTAATCCAGATGACCTTTTGGGGTAACAGCCATTATCTGGAATATTGTTAAAAGCCAGTGTCCTCAGATTAGCCAAAAAAATGTCCCTAGAAACATGTACCAAAGTGCGTGCACTTTATTCATTAAGAAGGTCTTCAAATGTAATCTATTTATTCTTATGATTTTGTTCATTTTTCTAACAAACACACTTCCCTGGGGCCCCAGCCTCCCAGCAACATTTTGGAATTAATTGAAGGTGGAATTTATCGTGGGCCCTAGATATCACTGCAATACTGCCTAGTGTCATAAGTGATGTTTTTAATAATGACCATTTGTGATCCAGTAAAATCTAAAGTACATCAGTATCTTCTGAAATCATTTATGTTAAACTAGAGGCCGGGTGCATGAAATCTGTGCAAGTGTAAGCCCTCGCAGCCCTGGCTTTGTCCAGAAGGTTGATGGAAGGTCATCTGGATGGTCGTTCGGCTGTTGGGCGGTTCAGTCGATTTGCATATTATGCTTTTATTATTATAGATACTACATTTTAGAAATGATAAAATAAAAGAAATTTGTATATTTAAAATGTTAACCCCAGTGGTCAGGAAAATGCAGGATAGGTGAAGCATGGCCGTCACCAGAAGGTAAAGGATGCTGCCTGGTTCGGAGCATTGTGCTGAGAAGATCAAGCAGAGGCTATTTCAGTGGCCGCCCCCTCCTAGAGGAGAGGATTTGGGCAGTGACAGCAGTTGTGGCAGCAGGTGCCTCACTCTGAGCTTGGTGATATTCCAAGCGCTTTATCGTAGTAACGCATTAAACCCTCACAAGTCTATGAGGTAGCCTTGCTGGTTTCATCCTTTTACAGCTGAGGGAACTGGGACACAGAGAGGTTAAGTCCTGTGGCCAAGGCCACACAACAGTGAAGAGAGGTGAGTCTGGCTCCAGACTCTCTGCTTCTCACCATTGTGCTACTTGCTTCCAAGGTTTTTAAAGAGGAGAATGAATCCATTGATCTGGAGAAGAGTAACAGGAGCAATGCATTGAGAGGGGATAATGAAGGAAAAATGAATTGTTAAAATGGTACTTTAAAAATATTGTGAGATCAGAAAAAAGCTGCCCTTTATTTTTCTTTGTTAAAGAAAATTTCATGAAAAATGTGTGGTTTAGGGAATTGTCTGAATGATGCATTTGAAGAGTCATTCACAAACAGGACACATCCTATACTGTGGGGTGACTCTGGCTTCATAAAGCTCTTGTTTGAGGAGTGTGTGTGTGTGTGTGTGTGTGTGTGTGTGTGTGTTGGAATGTGATGTCAAATATTTTTCTTACTGAGAGTTGCAGTCAAGAGACTCAGCAAGCCCTTACTGTGTAGAGTCCGGTGTTCCACCGGAACAGAGCTGGCTGGGGCGGACCAGCAATTAGGGCCAGGGTTGCTGTCTCATTGTCCCTCAGTCTCCTGTTACCTAATAGCTCCATTTCTGTTGCCTGCTCATCGTCCCAAAGGGAGGGACCATACCTGACCGACTAGCTTGGGAGCATCCAGAGAGTGGTTATGTTCATGAGGGACTCTCACTGGAGGATGTTCCCTTAGGTAGATCACACAGGGCATGAGAGACCGCTCGGGCAATACACAAACGTGGACCAAGCGCCTACTGTGTGGAGGGTCCTGTTAGGCTGCTGGGGTTCTGGCAATTTTGGTTTAATAAACATATGTCTGATATAAATTTAAAACCAGCGGAGAGGAAAATTTGTTTTGAAGTGGGAGAAAGGAAACGAAGTCCTTCCCCTGTATATCTCCATAGCTGGACAAGCTTCAGTTTAAGGGTTGGCTTTGACTCTGTTTTCATTTCCAGTGGGTATGCTTTGAGTTGGCACACAAATTCAATGTGTGAACGGTGTGGGAGTTGAGAGAGTTGCATTGCTATTTCTCTTTTTAAAACTAACAGTGGAATCCTTATGAGAGCAGTGTAGGCTCTGGAATGTGCCACACTCGGCTCTCTAACGGCATAATTAGGGAGTTCTCCATAACAAAATAGTCCTCATTCTTGCCAAAATTGGTACCCCCTCCTCCGTGGCCTCCTCTGGTAGGCAGCTGACTGACAGTTGCTCTGCAGGTCCTAGAATTTTGCTGTCAACATAGTATACACACCCTGGCCATTAGGGCTTCTCAGGTGAGGGTTACAGATGTGTCTACCTGCTCGGCAGTCCTGTCGCCCTTAGCTGCCTGGCTTTTCTGAGTTCACCTTGTATGCCTCAGTCCATCTACTCTATGTGTACACACTCCCAGGCATGGTCATTCCCCAGCAGCTCACTGCTCCCTTGATAGGGAAGAGCCTTTGCACAAACATAGTCATCATGGGAGCTTGTTGGAAATGCAGATTCCCAGGCCACACTCCAGTCCTGCTGGATCAGAATCTGCATTTTAGCAAGACACTTCCCCCTCCCCCACAGGTGATTCGTGTTACATTGAAGCTTGAGAAGCACTGGGGTGGACAGGTGGGAGCAGTTAAGAAGAGCTCAGAAGGCAGTCTAGATTTCTGTACAGAGTCTCCGCCAGCCAACCAACTAACCAGGCAGTCAATACCTACATTTCTATGGAACCTCTACCAGGTTTACCATGATAACCAGTATGCATGATTGCCAATGGGAGAATCAGAGAAGGAAAAAGTGCAGTTCTGGTTATAAACAGCTATTAGATGACTTTCTTGTTTCCAAAATACTTCCCCAAGCACATCTTGAAAATTCCTCCAGCTGAACAGAGTTCCTTAAGGTGATGCTTATCAGGCCATTTTCCTGCTCCATAAACACGACGATATTCCACCTGAACTTGGACTTCAGAACTTCTGGGAGCTGGCCTCATGTCACCTGAACAAACTTACCATTTATATCCCAAAGAGCAATCAAGACTTCTCCCCCAATATCATTTCCCTGAAAAAAGAAAAGTCACGTTAGATGTAAGTCTTTACAAAGTCCGGTGCCTTTTGTAAAGAACACCTGTAATATACCCAGTTTCTCAACTACTTTGTTTAGAACAAAAATCACTGCTTAGAGAACACATATTACAACTAATGGTAGTTCAGCATGCTTATTAGAATTATTTTTTAAAATGTAAGCAAAGAAATGTAACATGGTTTAGTAATTATTTCTGGAGTATGACCTCACTTCTAAGAGTTTTAACGTGATTAAAAAAAACACAGATTACTTAGAAAAAATACAGTAAGAGGTTACTTTGGGGAGATAATGAGTATGAAACTACAGGAAGAAGGCAAAACATCAGTTTGCCCTAGTGGGATGGAACTGGTAAATGGCAGCTTGGTTAGAACATTTAGTAACACCTTTGCACCTGAGATGATTATAAAGATGGCGTGCTCTGTAAAATTGTGATGGATGACTCAAAATACAGCTGTAAATAATAATGCTGCTGCTGATGCATATGAAGATATGTAAGAAGTGTTTCAAAAATTGGGTTATAAGAAGTGAAAATGGAGAAAAGCTGGGCTTGTATGTTGTGTGAAATATAATTCTGAAAAGGCACATGCATTAGCCACAGAGACGTGATGCCCAGACCATCTTTAAGGAAGAACTTGCTGCCTAGATGTCAGTGTCATCGGGGCCTCCTGGGCTGCAGCCCAAGGGCTCAGTCTTGGGGTAGCCCCACCCAGTGATGGGGCAACATACAGACACAAAGGGCTGGCCCCTTTGGCTCCAGTTGCAATCACTCTGGGAGGCCACACACTCCCCCGCTCCCTGCAGGGTTGGCAGATGCTTTGTCAGGCCTGTATCACAATTTAACATCCTTCTCTGCCCAATTTGGCTTCCTCCCCTTTCCTTTCACAAGTGTTGGTTTCTAATAAACATTTTGCAACCAAACTGCCTCTCAGCATCTGCTTCTGGAGAACCCACCCTGTGACAGTAAGGATTCTACATTAATAAATATTGGAAAATTACATTGACCAGTTCATCTACATCCTTACATGTTAATACATTCGAGTTGGCCATGAAAAAATGATTTAAAAAATAATCTCATTGGGAAAATTGGGTATCACCTTATAAGCAGGATTTTTTTATTTGTACACACTCACTCATTCTTCAAGCTCTTCAAGAAAGGTACCACTTCCTCCACTCCTTGCCTTAAGTAGTCCTCTGTTACAATTCCTTTATTTTAAAAATTAAATTAAATTTTATTGTATTTTATCAATACAACTCAGTTAAGCACAGCTATTCTCTAATTGTCTCATGTACACTAGACACCAAATTCCTACTTCCTGGTACCTGACATAACACCCATAAAACACTAGTCAATTGAGTAAAGCACATGCATGATAACATAAATATTGAAAATATTAGGAACCTTATCCAGGAAAGTTTAAAATTTAAATTATACCCTGCAGCAGTATATTTCAAAGCCTGTTTCCTGGGTTGGTTATTTTTTTAAAAAGGTTTAATGGTCAAATTTATGTGGAAAATATTGCCTGCCATATCTTTCTACTGGGGATGAGCACACTGGCCTATTAAATATTAAAAGATCTGAGGAGTCCTAAAAGTAACTAAATCTGGTTGACTTTATTTAGCCTAAACTACTTTAATCAAAATACATTTATTTTCCTTTTAAAATAGCATCCTTTAGCATCCTTGTGGAATTGGTGTTGTGCAGAACAGATTCTGGGAGCCATGCCCTGGCAGGTAGCAAGGCCTGTGTCAGCTCTGAGAGCGTGGATAGGCCTAGATGTCAGAGAGATGAACTTTGCGTGGCCAATGGGCAGATGGCGGCTCTTCCCAAGCCTCAGGTGGGGAACGTGGCTCCACAGGCAGGTGAAGCACCAGTCCAAGGCCAGGAGGCCAATAGAAGGAGCCGTGTGAGGTCGAGCTGGCCGTTAATACCAATGACTCAGTAAAGGCTCACTTTGGACAGCCAGTCTCAACTGTGGCCGCACCCTGAAATCATCGGGGGAGCTTTAAAACATCCTGACGCCTGGGTCCGGCCCCTGGAGGTGCTGATGCCATTGGTGTGAGTGGGTCCTAGGCACTGGGATATTTAAAGCTCCCCAGAGATTCTAATTGCAGCCAAGGTTGAGAGCCACTGTTTCGGGGAAATGGGAATATTTAAAAGAATGTTTTCTTTTATACTCTAGGTTTCCTTTACTGAGTCTATCTGCTGTACCAGAAATTGCTCTGGGAAATCGTCAGCTGCTGCTACGCATGTAACTGTCTGTGTTGCTCGCCTTGGAGCCTGAGCCTCCTACTTCCAGTGGTGTCTGAGGACCACAGAGTGACACCACCCCAGAGCTGGACAGAAATGTCCCAGCCATATCCTGAATCATGATCCCTGCGCAATTTGTTTTTGAGAAGCTCTGATCTAGTTAGAGTTGCCCTGTGAAAAGTAGTCCACTTCACTTAAAACCTGTGACCTGGCAAGTCTACCTGTGTGGCTGCCTCTTAATTCATCTCGAACTCAAAGGCACATCTCTCCCCCTCTGCAGTCACCCTGGCCTCCAATATTTCAGTTCTGCCACCTGCAGGATGACTGCCCACCTCTGGAAGCCTCCAGGGTCCTTAACTTAAATTTTTCACAGACCAGCTAGTGAATATTTTAAGTGAGGAAATCCTGAATTGGTGAACATAGGTATGTCTAGCTGCATTCTCTGATGTGGTCAAAACAGAAAAAACAACAACACAAAAGTGTATTTTTGTAGGTAACAAAGATGCAAGAAATGCTTCTTTTCCCTTTTTTTAATTAAATTTTTAAAAAGGGGAAAAACAGAAATTAGACTCTAAGAGATTAGTCAGGCCTTTGAAATGAATCTGAGCCAGGTATAGAATAGTCTGCTCATCCAGGTGTTCCTGGAGAGCTAAGCAGGAAGTACGAAGATAGGGGAGTTAAGTAGAACCACCCAAATGCCAGAGACGAACTCTTCACTGTAAAGGGTTGTGTTAACACATCACATGATCCACCTCCTACATGATCGCACCTGCCCCATCAATGACTGTCTTACAGCTTGAGTCTACGTCTCCCGCTGGGTGTGCTTGTTACCGTACCAGAAGGATTTAATTGTGAATTTTCCTCACAATGAAAAACAAACAGACCAAAACAGTCTCATACTTTTGTAATGAGCAGATGTTCTGATCATCAGCCTTGCTCTTTCTTTCTCCATTACGGAGCTCCAGGAAGGTCTGTCATTGGGGCCAGGAGTGGGGGTGGGGGAGGGCTGGGAGGAGGGGAGGAGTCAGCAAATGGCTGACTCCTCATTCCGCTCTGGGTAGAGTGCTTATGTACTGACTCATTAATTAGCTCCCTTATTCATCTGTTTAACTAACATTTACTACCAACTGTTCCCTGGGAACCGTCCTAGGCACTGGGTATACATGCCCTTGTCCACCTAAAATTCAGAGAAGAACCCATAGTGGATAAACTATTGAACTAAAAGTTTCCAGGAAGAACTTTATGGAAAACCATAATATAATCCTTTATCAATAGAGAATACTAATTTATTAATCCAAATGATAAAATCGTCGTAAGATGGTCTGGCACGTCTATCTTACATAGAAGGCGAAAATTCGACTTTTGGTCATTCTGAAAACAACTTACTTTCCTCTCTCCAGAGTGCATCATCAGCCCCAAATCTGATACTGGTAACGTTGGGAGCAACATCTGGTACCTGCATGATTCTTCTGGACTCTTCCATCACAGGCTGTGCCGTGTATGATCATCAGGCCAATGTGGCCAAGTGGCAGTCCAAGCACCACAGGACTGTGCAGGGATTGATAGAAACGTGCCCACTTTGGGGACTGGAGCAGTAATATTAGTTGATGGTAATGCAGCAAGACCCCAAGGAGCAAGCCACGTTTGCTTTTGGTCACTGAATGACTCAAGGGGATGAAAGGGAAAAACAAAGTTATGGGATACAACTTGAAGACCTCCTCTTAGCTAGCTTATGCAGAGGAGGAATTCATTGGAAACATAGTGAGTAGCTTACAGAATTGGCAAGGAGGCTGCAGGCTTAGGCTTGAAAAATGGGGGGCTGGGCAGGGGGAGCCAGTGAGAGTCACGTTGAAGGAGCCATCTGATCAACACTGGCGCTGCCCCCTTTAGAGCTGGGCTCTGGACATAAACATCACAGTGAAGATGGCCAGCAAAGTGTTGTTGGCGGTCTCCTTCCACAAGAGCATTCCATTAGCCCATCCCAGGTCACATATTGACACGTAGCTGCCCGGGGGCAGAGAAAGGTGCCATTCGGCAATCTTCAACTCCCAGAGTAGGAGGCAGGCCCTGTCTCCCACCAAGAGGCATATTCTGGAAGGCTTATTCCCAAATAAGAAATGGGTGTGAGTGCTGGGCAGCCAAACCCATGGCAAATGTTCACTAAAGCTAGTAACTTCAAGGTTGTGTCCGTCTGAGTTCCCTGTTCGTGCCCCTTTCCTGTGGTAAGAGACCGCAGAAGGTTATGTTCTCCTGGCCTTCTACAGAGGAAAGAGGAAATGGACGTCCAAACAGAATGCTGCACAAATTAGAACTCTGCTGGATACAGTTACCAGAAACCCAACCCAACCTAAATTAGCATGAGGGAAACAGAAGTATTACTTTAAGAATATGGGGGAGGCGTATGTGTCATGGACCCCAAGGGCTGATAATTGCGAAGACTTTGGCCATGATACAAACCCAGTGACTTGAATGCTGCTGGAATTCTGTCCCTAATATTATTAAAACGAATAGTACTATTTCTGGGGCACTTATTATGTCCTTGCATTTATATTTTACAACAACTCTATGAAATCTGAACTAAAATCACTCCCAATCTAGGGAGGAGAATGTCTGGAGAAGTTCTTAGGGTGTGTGACCACCGTCACACAGCTAGTAAGTAAGAAAGCCGGTGTAGACTCCGAGCGTTCTCCTGCCTCGGTGCAGACCACCGTCCTCTGCCCCTCAGCTTCCACCGACCCTGAATTTCACATCTGCTGTCCATCAGCCCAGGGTGAGTTAGTGCGAGTGTCCCCCCCCCACGTCCTGCATGGTTCAGGGTTCAGGTTCAGGGTTCGGGCTCTGGAGGAGGCCGCACACAAATGAAAGAGACTAGAAAACACCCATTTGGAAATATTGGGGGCCAGGCAGGAGCCCAACTCAAAAGGAAGGACTTCACCCAGCTCTGGCCTTGTTATCCCTTTGGGATACACCCATAGCCCTTAGGCAGGCAATTCCGATAATAGCCAATCAGCAAGGATTTACACAAAATAAGGTGGACGTTGCTTTAGCTACCATTGTCTCAACTAAACAGTGGGTGGTTGGCTCTGACCTTTCAGAGCTTCAAGGTTGACCAGCCTTCCGGGTTCCTTGTCCACGCCTCTCTGCTAGTGAAGGCAATGGGCGGCTTCCAACAAGTTAGACCTTCCTGTGTCCCTAGTCCAGTCTCTCAAAGAAATGATTGTGATTGGCCAGTCACTGCTGTTAGGTTAGGTGCCAGAGGTAGGGTCACCCCGAGTGGATCTGCCAGGTGAGATTTGTGAGGGTTGGGGGCTTCAAGGGCAGGTCAACCATTTCCAGAAAATAAGGGCTGCTCACAGCCAAACAATTGTTAACTACAAATCCAACCTTGCCTCCTGTGTGACTTCATGTTGCCTCACTTCCCGCAGTTTAGAAACAAATTTAATTTTTAAAGGCAATGACTAACTCATTCCATATGTCAGGGAATATCTGTTTCTCTGCTCTCTTTTACACAACTGCTTTCTTCTTCTTCTTTTATTGTTAAAATTTTTTCAAGTTTCCTATTTCATGTTGTGCTTGATATTTTGGAGCCTTTATGGAAGGAAGTGAGGTATAAATCGTAGATTACAGAGAAAATGAGTTGTGCTGTCCAACATGCTAGCCCCCAGCCACGTATGACTATTTAAATTAAATTAGTTAAAATTAAACGATTTAAAATTCATGTCTTACTTGCGCTAGCAGTATTTTAAGTGTCCAATAGCAAACACAATACAGCTCGATATCATGGACCATGTCCATCATCGCAGAGCATTCTCCTGGACAGCGTGCTGCAGAGGCTTCCACAATGCGGGGACTGTCTTCTGCAATAATGAGCTCCCTGCAGGAAGTGGCCGGCTGACCTCGAATGCCCTCACACTCCCAGGAGCTGTGAGGTCCAGCTTTCTTTCCCACCGCTCTGCTTCCGGCTGATTACTTTTTGACTTGCTTCTATATTTGTTTTCTCAAAGCCAACATTTGCATCACGTAAACTTGAGATACTTGTTTTCCATAGTAAAAAACCCCCCACAAAAACCTGTAACAGGCACTTTTGGGGGCTGGAGGGACATTTGTTGCTGATACTGAAAATGTAATGCATTTGCTTAATTAGAGGTGGGACCGGAGGAATGTAAGAACTGGAAATGCTGGTTAATAAGATAAAATGTTTAGATGTGGACAGGCGTCAACAGCCCAACTGCAGAAACCCCATGTTCTCCATGGTGGGGCCCTTTCTGTCCCGTCTCTTTTTATAACTGCCCGGAAAAAGACAGGATACTCTTGATCAAAGCTGCTTTGAATCTTTAACATTACTTTGTCCCCATTAGAACAAAGCTTATTCCCATGCAGTGCCAATCCCAAACTGTTTCTACCTCCCTTGGTTCTTAGGGGTTGGTGAGCCTGTCTGGGAGGGTTACAGCGGTCACGGTTGACAGTGAATCCTCCCTTAGAGTGGGAGGGGAAAGAGGCACGTCTTTGGAAGCAGGGAGGTGGTGAGAGAGATTCCTCCCACAACCGACTGGTCAGAGGTCTTGTGATGGTGGGAGCTTCCCACCATGTCCTCCTTGGCTGTGTGCTGGGGAGACGGCAGGATGTCCCTAGGGGTGACCCTCGCCAGAGAGATCAGACTCCACAAGCAGGACCACCCAATTCACCACTGATGCCTGTGCCCCAAGAAACTGCAGAGGCTCCAACCTAAAGGAACCCTGGGGGGTCTGGGACAACGTGGCCTGTGGGCTGAAGGAACCTGGAACCCTTGACACAAATCAAGATGGCGCAGTACCCAATCTATATATATATAAAACCCTAATATGCAAATAGACAAACAGCGGAACAACCAAACAACCGAACAACCGGTTGCTATGACGTGCGCTGATCACCAGGGGGTGTGCACGGAACATGGCAGTCGTCAGCAGCAGGCGGCAGAGCGCAGAACATGGTGGGCATCGGCTGCAGCAGGATGGTGGAGCAGGTGAGTGGGGACGCCAGACCAAGGAGCGGCGCCAGTCGCTGTCATTGGGGCGAGCCTCTGGTGGTCACTGAAAATGCTTTGCTCCAGCACATCATGGTCCTGCTGGGTGCTCACACCTGCTGCCGGCACCAGAGCCACTGCTCACATCCACTGCTGGCGCCCTGTGCCAGCCCCGATCGTCAGGGGATATAAGTGGCAGCTGCTTCCCCGATCGCTCCTCAGGGCTTCTCCACCTCCCCTGCTCCTGAGAGATGATTGGGGCAGCAGCCGCCACTCACACCCACTGATGGCGCCAGCCCCATTCGCACCCATTGTTGGTGCCGGCCCCAATCGCTCTGCGCTGTCAGCTTATGGGAGTGGCATCAGGAGCTGGGCTGCCAGCAGAGAGGGGACCAGGGGCCGCGGCGGGAGGGGCTGGCTGGGGGCGCGGAGGATGGGCTGAGACCCACCCCTTTGCCCACCGCAGCCTCGCAGCCCACAGTTCCTTTCAAGGTGCACCAATTTGTGCACTGGGCCCCCAGTAATAATTATGATTCAATTGCCCATGAGCTCAGTGGAAGGGGGACTTGGAATCACATTGAACTTAAATGAAGAAATTCTAAAAATATGTATTTCTTATGCACCTGAGTTTCAAAACTAAAATTTCTTGTTTGCTGCAATTGGATATAGTAAGTTTTGACATAAAATCTGAGGGGCTAGTGAAGACAGTGCCTGTGTGACTGGCACAGATCACAGATGGCATGCCGACAGCCAGGAGTGAAGAGTGGCTTTCACACTCTGAAGTTTTGACTCACTTTGGGGAATCCTTTGTGGATGGGCCTCATCAACTGACAGCCCCACTGGGTGTGAGAATGAGCTCAGTTTTGTTCTGCCAGGTCAAAGTTAGGGTGGCATGTGATTTAGCAATCGATTCCATTCCATTGCCTGTAGGCTTGGCTAAGTGGTAGATTAGTACATATTTTTATTGTTTTTTGGAAAGATGATTATTACTTTTCTGAATTCATGTAGAAGCTCTCTTAATTGACTTCCATGTAACTACTTGGCCAAATGAACTAAGTGTCCATTTTCTTTGTGAAACAGACTGACTTCCACGGAACAAATGTTTGTATTCCTTCAAAATTCGTTGGTTGATATCCCAACCCCCAAAGTGATTGTATTAGGGGCCCCAGAGAGCTCTCTCGTCCTCTTGTCAGCAGGTGGGCGTACAGAAAGAAGACTGCCTTTGAACCAGGAGGAGGGCCCTCACCAGAATCTGACCATGACCCTGATCTCAGACTTCCGGTTTCCAGGACTGCGAGAAATAAGTTTCTGTTGGGTGTAAGTCACCCAGTCTCTGGTATTCTCTTCCAGCAGCCTGAGCTAAGACACTGATGCCCATAGGCCACTGTGGCTGGTGGCTGCTATGACAGGGGGCTAGTGTTGTATGCTTCTTTCCTGTTCATTTCGCTTGGCTGTATTTTGAAAATGACACAATGTGCCCAGATGGTATGAAAACCAGTGATACACGAGTACACAAAGAAAGAGGGATGTATTACTAATGAAAATTAGCTGTAATGCTTGGGAAAGACTCAATGAAGGAGAGTCCCATTTAAGAGTGTTGTTGAGTTACATTTGATGGTTATCAACCAGTACAGCATCTAGGAGGATTCTTGTGTCTAGAGGCTTTACACTGTCTTTAAAGTGTCATTTCACTAAGGAAACCCAGTGAGACAATGTAGAGGATGCATTCTGTGTGTGGTTTGCAAAGAAAGAGAACAATACAGCACTCTAATAAGAAAATCCATATTCAAAGAAAAGACACTGGCCCAATAAAAGAATTGGTGAGTGAACATACATTTTAAGTTCCCTGTTACAATGTTTGATGTATGCCTGTATCTTTTGTGTGATTCTCTTTTTTGTCTGAATGGATTATCGCCCTCTACTGGCCAGGAGGGAGGGATGCCACACACGGATCACATGGCAGCCCCACCCACGGTTTAGTTTCAGAGCATCTATTTATTTTGTTAGAATGTGCAGATTTCCGGTTGCAATGCAGCCTGAAACTGTAGTAAAGCCATATACTGAGATTATTTCACATCCGAAGTACTTCCATCTATTTATAAAAGATAAGAATGTTTTATGATTGGGTGATGAACACCCTCGCGATTTTATTGTGTGTGTGTGTTTTTTTTTATTACACTCGGTAATCCTTTTAAATAGATGTTCACTCAAAAGGCCTTCAAAAGTACAACTGCGATTCTTTGGTGTCGTTTCACAAAGACAATGTGAAAGCAATACGATTCTGACTCTTGGTAGGTCGGATCTTCCTCTGAATGGGAGCAGCAAATGTGTGCAACGCAGAGTTCTCTCCTCACACATCAAAGGACTTGACTGAGAGGGGCAGCAGCTCGAAGCGGCGTCCCCGAGGCTGCGGGGAGACCTGGCGAGATGGCGGCGGGCTCGTCCCGCCTCTGCGGCAGCGTCGCCATCCGTAATGCAGGCTCTGCGGCAGAACCGCGGCGTCTTTCCCCGCAGCGCCCGCACCGGGAGCGGGAAGGCTGGTGCGCTAGTCCATCGCGCCACCTAGAGTCCGTCAGTGTTCATTGTAGGTTGGATCTGGAAAGTCAGAAACTGCAATCTAGACTGTGCATGGGGCAAAATAGATAGAACGTTAAAAGACAAAGGAAAGGTGAGTGAAATATTTATTCATTTTCCTGTAAAATGAATCATTTTTTAAATATATATTTTATTGATTTTTTTTTTTTACAGAGAGGAAGGGAGAGGGATAGTTAGAAACATCGATCGGCCGCCTCCTGCACGCCCCCTACTGGGGATGTGCCCGCAACCATGTACATGCCCTTGACCGGAATCGAACCTGGGACCCTTCAGTCCGCAGGCCGACGCTCTATCCACTGAGCCACACCAGCCAGGGCTGCAAAATGAATCATTTTAAGGCTAGAAACTCCACGTGCCAATCCTGTAAAGTGAATAAAGATGATCAAGCACCCGCCAGTCATTTTGTGGGCACCAAGGATATACCCGCAGGTCTCATCGATCTCCCCTTTCATGCGACTCAGTCCAGTGATGAAAATCCGGATACACACATGCCCAGTTAAACTTGAGCATCAGGTTAACAACAAATGATTGATGTATGTCTGCTATACACTAAAAATTTTAAGTGGGCATCTTACCATGACCATGACCATTATTTTGACTAACCCAGGCAGACAGTCCTCCATGGAGAGGCATGATTGCAATCCAGGCTTTACAGGGCCCAGCAGGGGGGGCACAAAGGGCTGGAGGAGCTTTGCTGGGGTTCTGGTTAGGGAGGTTCACAGGACCACTGACCGCTGGGCAGGTTTCTGCTGGTAGAACAGCACAGCCAAGGCCAGAGGCTGGGGGGACTCGGCATAGCAGCTCTGCACTGCTGGAGTGCAGGGGTGAGGAGGGGAGAGGCCCAAGGGGAGGTCGCTGCATCCCAGAGGGCCTTCTACCATGCTCCCAGGAGCTGGATTTTATTCCAGATGCAAGGGGGGAGTGAGAGAAAGGTTTGAGGAGGAGAGGGGCGTGGTCAGACTTGTGGCTAAGGAAGATAAATCTGGCGGCAGTGTCCAAGATGGATTAGAGAGGCTAAGCAGCCTGGAGGTGGGGAGGCCTGGAGGAGACTGTCCAAGGTCAGCGTGCTCATAAGCAGCAGAGCTTGGATGTGAACTCGGTTCTTCTGGCTCCGAGTCCAGCATGCTCGTCACCCTGCCAAGGGCCTGTCCACCTGATTGGATTACGATTCGCACAGGCAATCGTTTCTAAGATCAGGAGCAGCACAGCCCTTGATGCATGCATTCCCTCCCCCCCCCCCCCCAAAGATGAGCTCCGCCCACCTTTGGAAATACAGCAAATACCTTGTCCTCCTCTTCTCTCCCTGCCTGCTGCTCCTGTGGCTGCTCTCAATGCCTGCATCTGATAAACTCGGCCCTCTTTCCCACACAGCCCCCCCCCTGCCCCCTCTGCAAACCAGACTAACAGGGCCAAGTGACAAAGTGAATTAAACCCCGCTGAGGTATTTGGCCTTGTTTTCCTTGGACCACAGCCTGACTTTTTGATGCCCTGGGAATGAGGGCACCTGTTTCTTTTCAAGGAGGCTCTGTGGTGAGGCCCACGCAGATGGCGGGGCCTGGCGTTCGCGGTTGTCAGGGGCTGCTGGTTCTTGGACCTGGTTCACTGAAAGCTGGGTGAGAGGCCAAGTAGAGCCTGGCAACTCTCCCAGCCTTCCTGTGAAGTGGGGTATTGGCAGCGCCTTCGCACACACAGCGCACGGTGCCACCCTTCGGAGAACACACAGGTGCGGGGAAACTAGGCTCGTGGAGGAAGAAGAGAGGATACACCGACACTCTCGTGCCTGTATCACAAAAATCATGCTGACATCTTGAGGCTAGAGCTTTGTAAAAAAAAAAAAAAATTGGAGATGCATTTAACAGAAGATATAGGTATAGGAAAAAGGTGAGAGTGCAATAACTAGTAATAGAAGATGGGCACGAAAGGATGCAGTCGCTAAACAAATGTATGCAAAAGTATAGACATGTGTAGCTTTGGTGGTTATAGGGTGAACTTACAGGAGTCACTTAAAATCATCAAGTTCTTATTGCACAGCTGCCATGCTGTCCTTCAGCGCTGTTGGGCCTGCAGAAGCCACCAAGGCTGCAAGAATCCCTGAGTTATCAGAGATCTAGCCGCGGCCCTGCTGGGAGCTGACAGAGAGCCAGTGTGGGTGGGACAGAGGGCCCCAGCATTGGTGTTGGCTCTGAGGCCTGTGATTTTTCAGGAGAGACTGTACACTCAAGGAGAATGGTGATGCTGTAGCAATTTGTGGACTGTGACTCCACAAATCCATGAGTGTTGGAAATAACCATTTCTTCTAATTAAAGTGAAATTTTTATATAATTAATTTTTAGTAAAAGTTAAAATGAAAGCTGGCTCCCCCATCTGCGTCTGCAGATAAGTTTATTCTAAGCTCTCATTGGTGCATTCCCCTTAACACTACCACCACCACCATCAGAGGTTGCACACCAACCCAGGAGGCCTTGCTGGTGCCTAGGAAAGGGCCAGGCCTCTCTGGTCTTTTCTTTCTGAGATTTCTGCCCACACCCGACGGACCATGTGTGTGCAGGCACTAAAGGCTTTGCAAACACACAGAGTTCCTTGGGCACGTGCCATTGTGGAACCCTGGCACTGGGTCGGTCGGTCTCCTGGGAGCATATGGCATGCCGGGTCCCTCTAGGCCAGGCGTCCTCAAACTACGGCCCGCGGGCCACATGCGGGTGTTTTTGCCGTTTTGTTTTTTTACTTCAAAATAAGATATGTGCAGTGTGCATAGGAATTTGTTCATAGTTTTTTTTAAACTATAGTCCGGCCCTCCAACGGTCTGAGGGACAGTGAACTGGCCCCCTGTTTAAAAAGTTTGAGGACCCCTGCTCTAGATTTTGCAATTGCCATGGGGACAGCTGAGTGTCCAGTCTTCACCCAGCCACGCCTTCACTCACTTCCTCCTCCTCTCGGCTACCTCAAATTCCTTTCCCAGCATCACCTCTTCAGGGAGATCAAGCTTCCCTAAAAGACAAGAGAAAGCACGCCAGCAGCTTCCTTTTTCTGCTTGGAGGCTGGATGGAGGGAAATGTGAAAGGCCTCACTAACATCTTAAAATTGGAGAAGGGAGCAGGAGGCAGAAAAACGTCGAGAATACAATGCAAATTAGTAAAATAAATCATCCTACTACAGAATGTGATGCAAATGACAGGGCATGCAGAGAGGCAGCGGAGCCTGGGGATTAAGTGCTTGGAATCTTGGTTCTACTTGCTATCCATGTGGCCTGGCCTCAGTTCCCTCATTAATAAAACAAAGATGGCATTAACACTACCTGTCTGGCGGTGATGAGGTTGCAATGAGTCAATACATACGCAGCACTCAGCACAGTGATTGGGCGCCTTGAGCACTCACTCATGGTTAGCTGCTATTATTACAATAGCTCTAGTCTCACTGATGGACCTTACCTCATCGCTCATCCTCCGTGCATTACAGCGCCAACACTGTCTGTCTCTTCTCAGGATTAACAATAACTCCGCCTCCACAACCAATAAGGGGAAATGAAGGGAGAGGGGACAGGGAAGGAAAACTCCTTGTGTGCTAAGTGCGCTGATAGAAGGCGTGGGTTCTGGTCTCTGCCTGCTCCAAATGGCTGCTCCAACGAGGAGAAGGGGATGTTCTAGCTGTGATGATGTTCCTCGCAGAGTGATGGCAGGAATCTACGGGAAGGGCAGTGGGACACGCTGTTTGCAGATGGAGCTCGTCACCCTCAGAGGTGCGTGTTGCCAGCAGGAAGAGGACTGGACCAGCAGTCTTCCCCAGCTCTTCGGCTGGTTTCCTCTCTCAACTCTCTAAGTGACATTTCCTCACAGATGGCCTCTAAATTACCCCCTACCTGTCATTCTCTCTTGCAGTGTCTTGCTGTCTATTATTAGTCTTCATTCAATTTAATTATGGATCCTGGGTGTCTTTGTTTAGTGTCTTCTGGCCCGGTAGATGACATAGCTCCAGAGGGCAGGGATTACGTGTTTTATTGATCAAGTTTTTAATCTGTTAAATGAGGGAGGTAATACTGCTTTTGCCTACCTCACTGAGCTGTGAAATTAAAAAAAAAGTTAATACATATGAAACTTCCTTATTAATCATAAAACATGATGTAAATATTAGTTATGCTCAGTACCATGTCTAT
The DNA here is from genome assembly GCF_951640355.1 of Cnephaeus nilssonii. Lineage (NCBI taxonomy): Eukaryota > Metazoa > Chordata > Mammalia > Chiroptera > Vespertilionidae > Cnephaeus > Cnephaeus nilssonii. The sequence goes on along the minus strand of NC_137080.1, from coordinate 35,588,071 downwards.
TTGAGGGTACATCGCAAGCTGAATACCTGTGAAATGCGCTCCTGGACAGATTAGCATTCTGTTAAATGAGGTAACAGAGGAAAGTACTTAGAACAGAATGTACACCGTGATAGCTCTTATTGTCTGAAGTCGAAGATGGCAGTCCCAACCTCTGCAAATATCACATTCGCTTAGTCCACCCATAGTAGGTGTGGATGGTTTAATAAGAGCACGCCTGTGGCTGGAGATGTCTAACACATGTGACAGCAAGTAACCCACACCCTGATGGGGGAGGAGGGGGAATTGAGGTTTTACAAGTTAGTTCTCAACTAAGATGGTCTTTTTCTACCATGAAGCAAAGATGGTGAGTAGGACCCCTTCCTCTGCCCATGGTAGAGATACTGCCGAGAGAGGGGAGCTGTTTCCGGAGCAAAGGCTGCTGCTGCCAGAAATCCACAGAGAGCAATTGGCGGGGAGCATGAATCTCCTCAGTTCAAACAGTGCACAGATGTGTGCAGCATCACATTCGGAACAGCGGGAGCTGGGCAGGAGGGATGTAGTTGAGGAACACACTAGTCTTGGGCTGAGGCTCTTCTGCTTTTGATGGACCAGCCAGGAAATGAGAAATGATCCATCCCCATGGACAGTGTGGTGCCGGAATCCCAGAGGCTAGGAACCTAAAGACCAAATGGTGTTAAACTAGAAAGAAATTGATCGGTTTGGACCAAAACAGACACATTTTGCTTCACGAGGCCATTCTTGGGCTTTGCCCATTTATTGGAGAGGCAGAATAAGGAGTTGGCACCATAAAACCACACTGCGAATTCCTTGTTGTTTGGTATGCATAATTATGGTTTAATTAACTACTTAGTAAGATGCCTAGAGTTTGTGTGCATGTTTTGTGGTGTCCTTGGCTCTCCGAGGTCCCCAGATTCCCTGTGGTTGGCAGAGAGCCCAGTTTTCCCCTAGACCATCAGCAAGGCCCTCCTGAGACAGTTTACTCACTATCTCTATACAGCTGTGGCTGCCTTGGGCAGAAACGAAGGTGAGCAGTGAGTCCAGGAGAGGTCAGGTAACAGGAAAAGATAGGCTAGGTAAAGACCAAAGGGAATAGAAATAGACCCTGGGAGGGGGTGGAAAGGTGGACTAAAATACTCCATCCACAAGCAGACAAGGCCTCATCACAGATGCACACCAAGATACCAGAACAACGACCAAGGTCACCTAAATGGGATAAACAAAGGTCACCCAAGGCCAGACACAGGAGGAGATGGGGTGGCCACACATCCCAAGGAGGTGAGAATAGAAGAAGGGGTACAAATCTGTAGTAAGTTGTTTTTTTAAAAAATCCTCATTTGTTGAAATAATGATTGCCACGAGCATAGTTGTTTTATCTTAGCCCCAAAAGAGTGGGGTTAACTTTCCTCTCTGTCATGGGACTGTGGTCACAGACCAGGGCTTCTCTGGGGCCAGGGACTGTAGGTGCCCCCCATCCCCCATGGAGTTCCTGTTCCAGCTACATTTTTCCCAATCATACTCCACCTGCAGTGAGAAATGTGCTGTGATAGAGGTACTTCAGGGCACTGTGGGGGCAATTAGAGGTAGGGGTGAAGGGGATCAGAAGCTGGAGGAGCCAGGGAAGGCCTGGGGAGACCTGTTGCTGATGTGAGGGGAGAACCCTGAGCAGGCTGCGGGTGGAGTGCACCCGTGCTTCAGGGCGGTGGAAAATAAGGCAGCACGGGGAGAGCCTGGGGCAGGGCGAACCCAGACCCCAGAGGCCGAGGGTAAGGAAGATGGGTACATCTAACCTCACCGTTTGGCTGCAGGCTGACTCTGCTCTTTAGGGATAGGTAGAACCTTTACTCAAAGAAAAGTCACCTCTTGGCACCGGGAGGAAAGTGCTCTCACCCTCATGACACCCCCCACAATGCTGCAGAGGTAAATATGAGAAGAGTCTCGAGAAAGGAAACGGCATTAAAACAGATCCCTGAAAGCGAAAGCAGAGCCTGGGAGCATGAGCTCCAAGTCTGTGGCCTGGGAGGTGGAGGCGAGCGAGTTCTGCAGAGGAGACAGGGGGAGCTTTGTGCGCCGGCCCCGGGGCGCCCGGCCTCCTATCTCTGGCTGTGCGTCCTGGGAACATGCAGGGACTCCTCCTGGCCACCTTTCTCCTGGCAGCCCTGTCACAGGTAAGTTCTCTCTCCTCCCTCCTTCCCTTCAGGAGACTGCAGCAGTTTTTATTTTTTTTCCGTTTAAAAATCTGGAAAGAAGAAGATGGGGGAGGAAGAGAGGGTGAATTCCTTGTGGAACTACCTCTTGAGAAATAGGGAGCCATTTTCCTCTCCAAATAAAGCGCTGTTTCAGTTTATTAGCTCCAGCAATGAAGGGGAAAGCATTTTCCCCTTTCAGGTAATGGCATTTAATCCAACTTTCGATATGTTTGAACAGCTTCACAACGTCAGTAACGTATATATTTTTACTGGAGTACAGCACACAGCATGCCTTGGGGAAGCCGCAACCCTACCTGGCGGGGGAGTGAAGGGCGCTTCTTCATGTGGGCTCCAGGCTGGGGCTCAGCTTTCCGCAGTCGTGTGCAACATGAGCAAAGAACCACTGGAAAATATGATTTTGACCACTCCGGTGAAGCCTGTTCTGGTTTGAAAGGAGCACTTTGGAAGGAACATTTATATTTTGAAAACATTCTATGACTTTGTCTTTTCCCAACCCATGTGTTTCTCACTTGTCATGAAAGGGAATCAGTCCATGGAGACTTTGGAATTTTTCAAGCAACAGACCAAAGGGAAGTTTAATTTAATGTGACCGATTCATTGCCTTGGCATTTTTTAATAAGAATATTAAAACAGGGTGAATTACTTGTGGATTTATTTACATGGTGAATGTTTTTGCTTGCACAGAAGACAGGGCTTTGGAAATCTGGGGATTTAGCAAAATATCTTAGATTTGACCATCATAGATTCTACATATAAGTGAGATTATACAGCATTTGTCTTTCTGTGTGTACCTTAATTTCACTTAGATGATGTCCTTCAGGTCCATCCATGATGTTGAAAATGGCAGGATTTCCTTATCTTTTAAGGCTGAGTTATATTGCATTTTATGTATATAGCACATCTTCTGTATCTACTCATGCATAAATGGACATTTAGGTTGTTTCCATATATTGGCTATTGTGAATAATGTTACAATGAACATGGGAGTACAGAGTACAGCTATCTCTTTGAGATCCTGATTTCAATATTTTTAGATAAATACCCAGAGTGAAATTGCTAGATCACACGGTAGTCCGATTTTTAATTGTTTGAGGATTCTCCATATTGTTTTCCATAATGGCTGTACCAATTTACATTCCCACAAACAGTGTACCAGGGTTTTCTTTTCTCCACATACTTACCAACATGTATCTTATGTATTTATTATTTATTTATTTACTTACTTACTTACTTACTTTAGTAGTAGTCATCCTAACAGGTGTGAGATGATATCTTGGTGTGATTTTGATTTGCATTTCCCTGATGATTAGCGATGTTGAGCACATTTTCATGTATTGATGGCCATTTGTATGTCTTCTGTGTAGAAATGTCTATTCAGGTCCTTTGCCCATTTTTTAATTGGTTTATTATTTTTGCCATTGAGTTGTATGAGTTCTTGATATATTTTGGATATTAACCCCTTATTAGATATATAGTTTGCAAATATTTTTTCCATTATGTAGATTGCCCTTTCTTTCATTTGTTGATTATTTCCTTTGCTGTATAGAGCTTTTTAGTTTTATGTAATCCCACTTATTTATTTTTGCCTTTTCTTAAAAAAAAAAAATAAAAGAACAATTCTTCCGGGTGGAGAAGATAGAGGACAAAAGGAGATGCAAGCAGAACCTTTACAAGACTATTATAATCATCTGAGTGAAAAATAATGATGGCTTGGATCACTATGGTAGCAATAGGGTTATTAAGAAATAGAGTGGGTATATTTTGAAGATATAACCCACATGTTATACTAATGGGATTGGAAGTAAAATGTGAGAGAAAAGTCAAGAATGACCTGACTCCAAGGTATTTTGGAAAAATGAAATTGGCATTTGCTCAAACAGGGATGTGTAGGTAGAGTAGATTGGAAGGGAAAATTGGGAGCTAGTTTTGGTCATGTTAAATTTACTATACCTACCAAATATCCAAGTGGAGATCTGTTTATTAGGTAGTTTGAGTCTGAGTTGAGAAGAAAAGTCTGGGTGGGATGTATGAGATATAGCGAGAGAAGATAGGTCTTAACCACAGGGGGTGGCAACGTTTAGAAATGAAGAGGATGAGAAGAAACCAGCGAAGGAGACTGAGAAGAAGCCATCAATGAGAAAGGAAGAGCAAGAAAGTGATGTGTTGGGAGCTGAGTGAAGAAAAGTTTAAGCTGAGAGTGACTGTGTCAAATACTGATAGATATTATTATAACTCAGCACACTGTATTCTATCAATTTGGGGGAAATCTATTTCTATTAAACCTCTGACATTAGTATGAGAAATCATCTCTAACATCACCTTTATTATCAAATGAAGTTCTGCTGCAGGGCACAGGGCCCCGGGCCATTAGATGTGACTCGTGAAGGAAGGCCTGGTGAAGCATCAGAAGTGCAGCATCGTAAACAGGTCTGTCGCTGGCCCTGTAGATGTCCTCAGAAGCCCCGTTGCCCTCCTGGAGTGAGCTTGGTGAGGGATGGCTGTGGATGCTGTAAAATCTGTGCCAAGCAACCAGGGGACGTCTGCAATGAAGCTGACCTCTGCGATCCACACAAAGGACTGTACTGTGACTACTCAGCAGACAGGCCTAGGTACGAGACCGGAGTGTGTGCATGTAAGTGTCTTCTGGACCTGCTGGGAGAGGTTGAGTCTAGACAGGATATTTTTCCTGCAACTGTTAATTTGGAATAATCAGCTTAGTTTGGCTAACTATAAGGCGGCTTTAATTTTCACACACTAAGGGGACTGGCTTTGTCATATTAGACACCATGTGAAATTAACAGATGTTTACACACATTCAGAAACCTGTTATTTTAATTGCATTTAAAGTGATCTCACAGGAACTTCTAAAAATAATTGCTTTTAATGATTAAAATATAAGAAATTGAGTCTGCTTTCTTAAAGTGCCACAAAATAGCAGCTTTTGTTAATATTGTCAAGAGCAATCTGAATTCAGCCTTTTCTATAACTGGAAAGTAATCTTGCTTAAAATGTAAGGATGTATACCTAGCATTCAGACATAGTGCTTTAATCTCAGCCTTCCCAACTAACCATCAAGTTACTGTACTTTTTACTGGAGAGAGAGAGAGAGAGAGAGAGAGAGAGAGAGAGAGAGAGAGAGAGAGAGAGAGACTTTCACCCCAAATCAGAACCTGACCCTCAGCTTTCTGGGTCTTAGCTCTGGAGTCTGATTGAGACCATCTAAACCTACAACATCTTGACAATAATTCAGGATGCTGACTTACTAGGATTAAGGAATCAGATTTCTAAGGGAAGAGAAATACCTATGTTATCTGGGCAGTTTAGTCACTCTGTAGAAAAGCCCAAGTGGGAAGCAAATTACTCCTAGAAGTTTGGTCATGAGCCTGTAATAAGAGCACATCTTTAGAGTTGGGATGAATGTGTAGACCCATGCAGGTCTGGTAGCCTGATTTCCCCTGTCGGCACTACTATATTATATTGGTTAAGATGTAGGCTCTGGGTTCAAATTCTAGGCTCTATCTGCTGGGTGACTTTGATCATGTTGTTTAATCTCTCTGTGCTTCAGTTACATCATATGAAGCACTTGCTAGGAAGATCCAATGAAAATAATGGACATAAATCCCCAAATACCTGGCCCAATATCTGGTATGCAGCAGACCCTAAAAAATATTAGTTATTATTCATGGAAATTTGACAGAGAAACCATGACCTATTAGACTCTGGCATTCAGGACACCCCTTTCTTCCAAACAGTGCTGGGCAACAAACAGTGACCAGCAACTGGGGACACAACAGGGGGTTATAAAAGATACAAGCCATTCCTTCACAGAGTCAAAGTATATTGTGTCAGGCAGATCTTTCCACAAATAATTTCAGATACTGTGGTGATATTTTAACACAGCTTAGACACAAGGTGGATGGCGGTGTGATCTATAACTGGGCTCACAAACTATGGCTCCGTGGCCAAATCATGGCCCTCACCTGATTTTATACAGAATGTTTTGTTGGAACTCAGCTACACCTACTCAGTTACATAGAGTCTGCGGCTGCTTTCCATGGCAGGATCCAGTCGTGGTGACAGAGGCTGCATGGTCTGTAAAGACTAAGATAGTTACGATTTGGCCCTTTACAGAAAATTTGCTGGTCGATGATACGGATAAATATTTTTAAACTTTTTGGTCCAAGGGCCCCTTGATTCTTAGAAATGAATGAGGACCCAAAGAGCTTTTGTTTGAGTTATCTCTATTGGCATTTAACAGATTAGAAATTTAAAAATATTTGCTAATTTGTTTTAAAATAACAAAAATATAAATTCATAGGAATAATATATAAGCTATGAAAATTTTATTTTCTAAAACAGAAAAGCAGAGTGAGAAGAATGGGATTGTTTTGCATTTTTGCAAATCTAGTGTATAGCTTAACAGAAGATAGCTAGATTCTCCCATCTGTTTCTACTTTCAGTCTACTGCTATGTGATGTTTTGGTTGAAATATATGAAGGGAATCCAGCTTCACACAGATGTATTATTGGAAAGGGGAGGAATATTTTAACAGACTTTTCAGATAACTGTGACTATTATTTTTTGATATTATATTAACACTTGAGAAGTGGTAGTTTCTTAAAAAATAGCTGCATCATGGAGTCTAAAACCATATCATTGAATCACATCAATGTCAAACTCTGTGACATTAAAATACATTGGTCCATCCAAAATCTACTTGGAATGGGTCTTTTGCTCATGCATAATTTGTACTGTGCATTGGTTATTTGGAAAATAGTTTGGAACAATGGGTTATGTAGAAGTTCCAAATGACACACGTAATTATATAATATTTTTTAAAATCACATTAATTAATCCTAATTCTGTCAGAAAAGTCTATATATTGAGTAGCTATAAGGTTCTTAGAGGTGGATACGAGTTTTCCAAAATTCTAATTTTTTGCTTGAAAGCTTGTATTCTGTCATTGGCAATAAGTACTGTCAGTTGTTTTGCTTGAAGTTACAGTCTCACTTGGTTGATTTTTAAGAAAATGTCAGCCAAATACCCAGTCTGAATAAGCATGGCTTACCTGTCAGTCATTCAGGTGAAATTCCCACGAAAAAACTTGGGTAGTTTGGCCCACAACTCAAACAGCAGCACAGGTACTTTCCCTAAGATAACTGTTGTCTTCGGTGCAATACCTACAGAGATGTTCTGGTATACTTCCCATTCTGTCACAAGGAATACTAAAAATATTTGATGGTTAAGATTTAATAAAATGTTTACTTTTTACTGTGTCATTAAGGACATTCTTAAGTAAAACTAGCTTTTCTGTTAAAGTACATTTATATACAAGTGCACAGCAAGGAAAATACAGTGATTAGCCTGTACAGTTTGATTCATGCTCAGATGCCAACAGCAGTTTTAGCCACCCACCATTGCTTTTGCACCATCAGTGCAAATACCAACACAGTGAAAACAGTTTCTGACCTGCAGATTCCCTGAAAGGGCCTCAGGCCCTGCCAAGGAGTCGGTGGTCACACTCCGAAAACTGCTGACCCAGGTCAGGAATCCTGCTCAGAGGAAGTGAAAGTTTCCTCTAGTTCTCTTAAGACGAACATCAGTTACCATGCAGTACTGTAGTTAAACAGATGATAACTTTTTTCAGCCATTCACATCTTAACTTACTAAGAATATATCCTAGCCTATGGTTGGCCATCTGGGGGAACCTCAGTCTCACCAGCCCCCAGCCCATCTCTCAAATTTACACTCTTTATCTCACTGCTGTACTCAGAGTGATTTTTTTATTTACCATACCCTAGACCAGGGCCTGTGCCTGGGTCTGAGTTCCGGAAGTGAGCATTGAGGTTGCTAGCCTACTATGTCTCATTTTCACCTTCTCCAGATGTTCTGTGCAGGAGGTTCCAGATGGGGCCTAAGAAATTGAGAACAGCACTTTGTTAAGGAGATACGTTTCCTCTGTAGCATAGAAGGGGAGGGCTAGGCTATCAGTGATGGCTTCTTTGGCGAATCTGCTTTTTTCTCTTTTCAGACCTTGTGGCTGTGGGATGCGAGTTCAACAGGGTACATTATCATAATGGCCAAGTGTTTCAGCCCAACCCCCTGTTTAGCTGCCTCTGTGTGAGTGGGGCCATTGGATGCACCCCTTTGTTCATACCGAAGCTGGCTAACAGTCACTGCTCTGGGGCTAAAGGTGGAAAGAAGTCTGATCAACTAAACTGTGGCCTGGGACCATTACAACAGCAGCTCTCCACAACCTACAAAACAATGCCAGGTGCTCATAAGTAGAACTGGTTTTCATGTCTGACTTCTTGTGGTTTACTTCATGTTCCTCTTATGCACCATAGGTGCTCCGTAGCCACTTCCTGACTGGTGGTCAGTGTGAGATTTAGTTTGAGTGCCATCTTAGTCTGTTTCAGGAAGGTATAGTCTAAGTATCTGAAAAGAAAACTTGGTAATGTTTTCATTTTTTTCCCCAGTAAAATATTTGTTTTTAAAAACCCTACTAGGTCAGGAAAACTCTTCCTCTGCTTATTTCCACTCAACCTCTTCTCAGGAGGATTTACTAATGTAGTTCATATGTACCCTGGAAAAACTTTTATCTGAATTGTTATACCATGGGCAAGAAGTGTGAACCATCCAGAATAAAAAATTTTCAAAGGTGACTTTTCTATATGATAAAAGCAGAAATGGAAGGCTGCTGTTTAAAAATATTTGAGGACATGCTTTGAATTTATAAATATTATTTCTAGAAATAGAAAACTGCTGATATAAACTTATCCTAGGCATTTTTAAGTAGGCTGCCCAGGTACGTATGTAGTCAGGAACATGTAATGAGATTCTTTGTTCCTCATCTTGAACACCTGGCCATTTAGTCAGTATGCTCATAAACTTCGTATTCTGGTCTGCTCTGAGTTAGCATCTTATGTCAATGCCAGGGTGTTTTGGGGACAGGAGTTTAAAGAACGCCAGCATATGAAGCACAGATAAGGAGGGCCTTACTGTAAAAAGTGCAAAGCTGATGCCTTATTATTCACATCTGTGTTTTCATCCAGAAATCAATGCCTTTTTCTTGAAATGTAGAGCTTAGGGAATGAAAGGAGCCAAGGAATTGCAGAATACTTATGCTGAAAACTCCCAAGTTCACTTGTATCCTGTGAAATGAGTTTTAGAAACTGAAAAGCCATATGAAAAGACCATCCTCAGGGATTCCAATTATGCCCATTAAACTTGGAAAAAAATTTAACAGGTTCTAGTGAATTTGCGTTTACCATGCATCGTTATTCAGCTAACAGCATGCCACTACTAATGCTCTAAAAATGAAAGCCAAATTATTCTTTTTTTCAGGATGTACAAGAACAGTTGGTTTTCTGCATTGAATCTGAGTGAATCAATATAAGTCCTTAGAATCTCTTTGGTGAGAGAGAACCTTAGAGAAGCAGTTTGCCACAAGTGGAGACCTTTGGATATAGTTCAAGTTGGTCTCATTTGTAGCGTGAGAGCAGTTTCAGTGGCTTCACTTGGTACCGGTTGGATGTGTCAGATGGTTATTCTTAGTGATTGGTGCTTTGATGCAACAGCAAAACCAAACCAAACCCTGAGAAAATCTCTCTGGTAATTGAGTGTTGGACCTAGATATGTTTCAAAGGAAGTACATATTCAATCTAATATCTCTCCTTTGCTTAACTGTGAAACTATACTTATGGGCCCAAACAAGAGTTTGGCTTTTGAAATTAAGCACAGTGACAAATGCTCACTTTAAGATATATTTGTGATAAGAATTTATATACATAGTTAATTCCAAATGGTTAGAATCTAGCTTTTGCTTGGTCAGTATGAAGCATGCAATGACATAATGTCCCCATGCTTTTCTTACTGCTCTCCAACTCTAAACTTTGACTTTAAAAATCTCTTCTTGCTTTTTAATGAATGTCAAGCAAATTCCTGAACTGCAGCTCTTGGCTTAACTTTAAGTGGGGTTATTAGAAATACAATAATCTAACCTACCTTTATTTATTGCAGATGCGTGCCAGGCTTTTAATCTGCTTCCTGCACTGAGGTCTTTAAACTGTTGTCTACCTTCCAGGTATCTTCATGTTTCTGCTTCTTCTCCCTCAGTTCTATGTGCAATTGCAAGATCCTATTATAATAACACTGAAAACAGTATCAAAGTATCATTTTATTAAACGATAGCACATACTTCAGTGACTGATATTCCCTATCAAGAAGGCATTTTTGGGGGTCTTTTTCAAGTTTTAAATGGACATTTTGAAGTAATGTAGCCAGTGTTCAACTGCAAACTCACATCACAACCTTATTCCCAAAACATCCTTTTTAGGATACATATTAACCTTCAGGAAATGCTTTGAGACAATAAACCAACCTGTAGTTTGCTTAAAATTAACCAAGGGCCAGATTCATTCATGAACAGAACAAGAAGCTCCCAATGGATTTACATGGAGATGGAAGAATATTATGCCCTCTTTATATTTTCTTTATAGTCTCATTATTTACCCTCTTCCCCTCCTTTTGTTTCTCCTAAGGAGCAGGCAGTGGAGGGGGCTCCATCGGTCTACCCACACACCCACTCATCCATCCATTCATTCATTCTCCATGTCTTCCTATACATGATTTGAAATGGCTAACCAATGGAGAGAATACTATGGGCCTGGTACCACAGGGAATGAATGAATAAATAGCTTACACATAGCATATGAGTATTTAGATTATCTCAGTATAATGTATTTTCTAAAAGACTAGATAAAAATGGAGGGGGAAAAATTCACTGGTTTTACTGATAGTTTAAGTCTCAAATATAACTTTTGTGTTTTAGATTTTAACATATGAAGTTTAACATTAAAACCACATCATTCTAATTGCTATCTTAAATTCCCTAATTCTACTAATGTCTATTTCAATGTCTATTGGAAATATCAAGCATGAGGCAAGAACCAGGGAAAAGGCAAGGTATCTATCAGAACATAAGCTTTAGTACTCAGAGGATGGGCAAGAAGAAAGAAGCAAATGGGTATATCTATTGTGTTTTTCAAAGATAAAGAATTTTATTCCTCCCAAGAAATTGGACTAAAAGACTTTTTTATATGATTATTTTTAATGTCCAGAGTTTATAATACAAGGACAAGAGCTTCCTCTCAGACTCAAATTTATAAATCCTCAGTTGGCTCGTGAGGCTAGGAAGAATACTTCTTTTTGTCTGATTTGGTTGCTGGGAAGACTTCATTCAAATCCTCAATGGTCAGCTGGTCAATGGAATTATGTTCTTCATCTTTTCGAGCTCTTTCTAGAATTGCTCAATCCTGGTCTTTGAGAGAGACACAAACTCAGCACAACTTTTCACCATCTTATTTTTCTTCAGCATCCACCAGGGCACTGTACTTATTATCCTCTGGCACAGGAACCTTCAGGGCATTAAACTTCTTCTCAATGTCATCTACTAAGCTGGCCTTCGCTCTGGCCTTGTAGTAAGCCCAGTTGATTGCAGGTAGTTTCTCAGGGAGAGTAGCCAACCTGGAGGTGAGGGTCTCATTCCAGGATTTCAGGGTGTTAGCAATGGTTTTCTGGTTTTGGGGTCTGATTTCCCCAAAAGCTACCCAGTCAATGGTTTTTAGAGCAAGTTTTCACCCACCCATCTTGAAATCCTTCACCAACCCCAGCGGCCCACAGTCCACAGAGCAAGTAATGGAAGTGTGGACTGTAAGACTTGATTCAAAAGTAATTTGGGGAGTAAGGAATGATGATTAGACCCTAAGCTTATTTTATATAAAAATAAAGGTTCAGATCTATTAACTATTACTAGCTTAAAATGATTAAAAATTATGTCTACATTAGTACATATACATGTATACACATGTACTTTCTCCTTTATTTTAGCTTATAGGAATCTCCCACTTATTTGGAAAAGAAAATGTCTTATTCAAGCTACAAAGTGGACCCCGTGCTCCAGAACATGTGGGATGGGAATTTCTAACAGGGTAACCAATGAAAATAACAAGTGCCAACTGAGAACAGAGAGAAGACTGTGCTATATTCAGCCTTGTGACAGTAATATATTAAAGACAGTAAAGGTAAAGTTTAATTAGACTTAACTTCATTATAATTTAATATTAAAAGACTCCTGAAAAGTGTGTGCATGTATGTGTGTTTTGAAGGGATGGATGGTGTTTGGTTCTCATAAAATCACTTTAGTGTGACTATTAAAAGTCAAACTCTCAGTGGAAAGCAGATATCACTCTAATTGCACTTTGTGTGTGGGGGGGATTTTATATTAAGCAAAGGTAATATTAATATTAATCTGTTAGAAACTCTTACAGCTTATAGTGTGGATCATGGTCAGCCTGAACTGCTGCGGTACCCCACCACATATGTGGTTTTTTAAGAGTAGACTATTTTTAGATTCTAACTTCTTTTTTTAAATATTAATTTTATGTAGTGAAATCAAAGCAATGGATAGAAGATTTTGGTTGTTAATTATGAAAACAGGTATTATAGATATCAGAGAAGTTCTGATCTTAGTTATATATTATCAACATGGAGGGGGAACCATACCATTTCCATAATGCCCTGTGTTTAGATAGTAAACTTGTCAAATGATGATAAAATACTCTTGTTTGGTATAACTAGAGTTGGACCTACTTCTAGAATTATATAAGATGACCATCATTTTTAGAAATGCTACAACACCCTTCTCATCCCCAAGTTATTCCCTATTAGAAATTAACAACTTGGCCAGGGCCCTGTTCAGGGCACCTGCAGGAGGCAACCAAACAATGTTTCTCTCACATCGATATTCCTCTCTGTCTTCCCCTCCCTCTTCCACTCTCATAAAAATCAATAAAAAAAATCCTCCAGTGAGGATAAAAAAAAAAAAGCTAACTCAATTTTAAAGAGATTAAGGTATTTATTCACCTATTCATCCACTCAAAACTGTCTGAGCTGTGTAAGGCAATTTGTAGGTAAATAAACATTTAATAAGACATGGCTCTTGATAGTAAACAGAATAGAGAAATTTCCATTAATTCTGGAACTAGGTGAAAAAGAAAGCAAAAATATTGGGAAATGGGTCCTATAACATGATGGAGCAAGAACAGGTAGACAGACAGACTTCTGTTGAGAGGGGTTTTAAATGTAGAAAAGAGAGTGCTGAAAGTTACTAAATAGCAACTATTAATGTCCTGGAAATAATTTGTTTCTGTGTGTTTATGTTATAAAATGTTCTATGTAGAATCACTTCTCTAAACTATTATAATCAAATTTTAAAAATGACTTCTTGATGTTATGTATATTTTTAGATCCCCAAAGGAAAAACGTGCCAACCCACTTTCCAACTCTCCAAAGCTGAAAAATTCGTCCTCTCTGGATGTTCAAGCACCCAGAGTTATAAACCCACTTTCTGTGGAATATGCATGGATAAGAGATGCTGTATTCCTAATAAGTCTAAGATGATTACCATTCAATTTGATTGCCCAAATGAAGGGTCATTTAAATGGAAGATGCTGTGGATCACATCTTGTGTATGTCAGAGAAACTGCAGAGATTCGGGAGATGTATTTTCTGAGCTCAAGATTCTCTAAAGCCAAGCACATGGGGGAAAACTCAAGGTTAGTCAATCATCAAACATCAAACATCAAAACGTTAGAATGGTTTTAAAAAGGTGGCAAAACGACCTTATTGGTTTAAAATAGTAAGAATGCCTATTCTCAAAAAAAAAAAAAAAAAAAAAAAAAAAAGAATGCCTATTCTCAGATGACTGTATTTAAGGCATTAGGAGCTTTTAAAAAGGTTCTGCTACAAAGATATGTAGAGTTTGAAAGTCTTAAAATTGAACTTACTTTAAAATATATCTCATAATTATATAATACACAGATACTTTGTTCCACCTACATTTTCCATATATAATGGAAAAACTACACAATTTAAAAGAAAATACTTCATTCTATAAAATAATCTGGAATACTTTGTTGAAGATGTGTAAAACACATATTAAAAATTTAAAACTTTATCTGCACTTCAACAATGTAGCCTAGGTTCCACTCAGATGGTAAGCAAGGTGAGCAAGATTCTAGATTTTCTTAAATAGGAGTAAAGTTAAACTGTAAACAAATTTATAATTTCCACTGCACTATCTTGAATATCAGTTTATTAAGATTTCTTTGGGAAAGAGAAAAATGGAATTTCATTGCCTACTGTTGACAATTGTAATTTAAAGTTTTTATACCAAATACTATAAAAAACAACATTTCCAAGATAAAGACCAAGAACAGTATCCTTACTTTGAAAATGAAAGGAATTTGAAAAATGTAACACTAAAGAAAGCACACAAAAAATTATTTCGGCTTGAAAATAATTTATTCCTCAACATTACTTTCTGAAATGATAAATCCACATATGGCTTTGAAATATAAATTGTGATTAAAGATAAATAAACGTTAAAGATTTCAACTGGGAATGATAGTAACTGGAACACTTTCTCTAGACTACGATAGCCATTTACTATAAGTTTGAAAGAAGACAAGCTTTGTAATGTTTGTATAGTGACAAGCAAAACAATGATAACAAGTGGCACTGTTAAAAAATATGGACATTTAGTATTTCAAAATCAAACAGTTTGATAAAAAAGCATTATATTTAAAAAGAATTTAATACAAATACATGTTAAAATAAATGTAAACTGTGACTCTTTTGAGTGCAAACAAGGTTATCCAAAGAAGAAACCAAAACTCAATAGATATCATAAAATCTTTCCCTGAGGTTAGTGGATGTTACACAGAAATATTTATATTGTGGCTTCAACTCCCTGTACTTATTTCTAAAAAATCAGAAGAATTTAAACAGAATATGAAAACATAAATTATAAATAAATATAAAAATATATCTGTACAACATTTGTAACTAAGACATGATTCTTATTGTATAAATACCTAACTATGAGTATAAATAAAGTAAAATACTAAAGAACTGCATTCTCTCAATTTTAGAAAAAGGGAATTTTCTGAAGACAATGTTTGAAGTTAAGGTACTAGGACTTACTAATTTCACACACTGGCATTATCAATGGTGATTAAACGGAACCACTCTTGCAGACAGAAATACTCCCTAATAGGAAAAACACAAACTGGGCTTTCTGAATCACAAAAGTTCTGAAAAAGCAAGGTAAGATTAAAGGAAAAGGAAAAGCATTTTGGGTCTGTTTTACACAGCGACGCTCAGTCTGGGTAAGTCTTCCACGGGCATGCTTTTTGTGGCATCCAGCTGGCTGTATTCCTGGATGAGAGCTGATAAAGACGACACCGCTTCTGTGAAACAGCTTTCCTCCATCCCTTCAATTTGCAGGTAGTGGTGAAGGTGAGCCTATAAATTAAAAAAACCGAATGATGTTGACTATTTTCAGGAAATGTGATACATATAACTATCCTATAATGTAAACATCCTGTATTAAAATGATAGTTCGCTCAGATTTACAAGAGAAATGAGAACTATAAATTCATGAGATTTCTCATTTAGATGGTCTGAGTTAGCCTCTGCTCTTTAGTTATAATCAGTGCAATGAATATAGGAAATAGAATCCCCCTGATTTGTAATAGTACAATTCTTGAGAATACATCACAAATAGCCAAAATAAACACACATAATTACAAAAGGTGCCGATAATTACCTTTTTCTTGTAGAGCCTCATGAATCTCTCTCTCAGTTCCATGAAGGTAGGCTTCACACATGTGTTATTTGCTAAAGCTAATAATGAATGGGAATGGCCCACAGGAGGAACTGAACAAAGGCTGGTCTTCCAGCCTTCTTGATTCCAGGAGACAAACTGTAGAGAAGGTTTTAATCTGAGATACAAAGATCTAAGGTAAGAATTAAATATCTGTCGTATTACAGCAGCTCACATTAGGTAAACATTACTGCATTACTGATGGTACTGTTAGTTTATAATGTAAGTTATCTATTTTTTACTATTAGCAGTATTGTGGTACAGTCTGACTGTGAACTAAGAAACATTTAGTAGGAGGACATTAGTTGTGTGGCGATTCATAAAGCTAGAAACACATTCCTTAACATTAGAAATCTGGGGATGAAAAGAAATAAAAGTATTATAATTTTCTTTACTTTGTAATTCAACAGAGCAATTTTCTGAAAAACAGACTGAGAATAAATAGCAAAACATAAACTTAGAAGCAGTGTAGTGGTAGTAGTGGTAGTAATAAACACAGTAACAATAGTTAAATTTTTTGAACACTCTCAGGAAATATATCATTTAGTACTTAAAAATAACAACTCCGTACTATTGTTATTCTTATTCTTCATTTGAGGAAAATAAGGCTCAGAGAGGCTAAGCAGTTTGCTCAAGGTCATGCTTTACTTAAATGGCTAGAGTTCGAAGAGAGACTATCCTAATTATTATGCTACACTGTCACAGCAGTACACATAACAAATTATCTTGAAAAAATACAAAATCAAACCTTTCAATATTTCTGCGAAGATCTGAAATCTGGACATTTCCTCTAACCATGAGGGCACAGGCGAGGTAGAGACTGTGTTTGGGGTCGGCCTGAATTAGCTGGTGATCTTTACTAAAAGCATCTGAAAACATTTGATCCAATCTAGAACAATTAAGAGTCATTGTTATACAAAATATTACATCTTTCTTCTATGTATAACTATAAAATGAAGACAGTCATCTGTAGGTAAAACTTTACATGCAAATATATTCTCAATCTCTGCTATAATTTTCTCAAAGCAATCTTTTACAGAATACGAGCACAGAGGGAATGACATATCTTTTTTTTTTTTAAATAAAAAGCTTCTACAATATATTGGTGGTTTCAGGTATCTACAAATGTTAACTATATCATTAGTGAGCTCTATGAAATGCTGATTTGGGGAACTTGTGTCATTATTACTTATTTCAGTACTAGAGGCCCGGTGCACAAATTCATGCATGGGTGGGGTCTGGCCGGACGGCCCCGCCTCTGATTGGGGTCGGGGGTTGATCCGGGCCCCTATCGGGCTGGTTGGCTGCTGCAGTGTGCATCATAGCAACTGGTTGTTCTGGTCATTCCGGTCGCTTGGCTTTTATATATATAGATGCTTATCTACTTGCATAGTACCAGAACTATCAAAACTAATTAAAAGCCTACAACCGTGGTCGGCAAACTGCGGCTCGCGAGCCACATGCGGCTCTTTGGCCCCTTCAATGTGGCTCTTCCATAAAATACCACAGCCTGGGCAAGTCTATTTTGAAGAAGTGGCGTTAGAAGAAGTTTAAGTTTAAAAAATTTGGCTCTCAAAAGAAATTTCAATCGTTGTACTGTTGATATTTCGCTCTGTTGACTAATGAGTTTGCCGACCACTGGTCTACAACACTAAGAGAAAATGACTTTGTTAATTTTTATAAAATTATCATAAATCAGGAATAATCATGAGGAAACTATCAAAGACAATGTTAGGGTCCCCTATAAAACATGAAACTCTATAGTAGTGTTCCTGAAGAGGGAGACTTTTAAGTGAATGAAGTCTTTTTTTAAATAAAAAATATATTTTTATTGATTTCAGAGAGGAAGGGAGAGGGAGAGAGATAGAAACATCAATGATGAGATAATCATTGATCAGCTGCCTCCTGCACACCCCCTACTGGGAATGTGCCCGCAACCAAGGTACATGACCTTGACAGGAATCAAAACTGGGACCCTTGAGTCCGCAGGCCGATGCTCTATCCACTGAGCCAAACTGGTTAGAGCAATATTGACATTTTAAAAAGCAATAATTTCTAAATAAGGAAGCATTCATTAAATGGAAAAATGGCCACCATCAACTATATTTTATATATTTCTCACAAAGAAATAGTTAATATAAACGTTTCTCTTAAAAAATATTTTTTTTAAAGGTAACTCAAGTTCTCAAGTCATTGGAATAAAGTTACTAGAGCTTACCTTCGAGGAGGAATGTTAACATCTGCCAGTGTATACAGAGGTGTTAGGCTTGACACAAGATAATGCAGTTGAGGAAAAGGAACTAAATTCATGCTGATTTCATTAAGGTCCATATTAAGGGATCCTTCAAACCTCGCAGAGCTAAAACATTATATTAAAGCATGAGAAAAAAAGTTTAATTTTAAAGTTATATACTTTAAGTGTAGCTTGATTTACTTAGCAGGCATTTTCTTAAATCCTCTCAATACCCTGTTCTTCAGTAGAGAATATATACTCTTTTCCCCCTGTATTAGAGAAATTCAGTATCATGAATATGATGTATAAAGATAACTAAAATATAACACAACCTCTATAGCAATTCTTATTTCTGGCTTACCTGAGGTATAACCAACACACTATTACAGTTGCTCATTACATATGTATATAAAAATATCTTACTTAAAACAGTCTTTAGATTGAGTTAAACACGTTAGTTAATAATTATTTATTTATTCTGTAATCTTTACTAAATTCCTCAGGTGTCTGCTTAATAAGCTTTATGCTTTAGAATATAATAATGACAAAGCAACCTTTTAGATTAAAGTCAAGGAAATATTTTGGATCAGCTAATGAGAAGATACAGATCAGCTGGTTTTAAAGATGAAAGCATTCTATATATAGCAAAAAAAAAAGTTTGCTTTTGTCTAAACAAGAGTTTCTCAAGTGTATCTACCACAAAAACTTTTATTATTCCATGTAATATACCTAGGGAAATGCTCCTTTGGAGCCATAGAATTAAAATTCTGGTTCTTCACTCAAGATTTGAAATCACTAGACAAAATAAAAACATAAGAAGCTTCGACAATTTAGAATAACTAAAAAATGCTATTCTAAGTACAGCTTAGTTTTGAAGTTTTGAAACTGTCCTTAGGTATAGCACCATAGGATTACCTTGTTAGGTTGAGCAGCAAATTTGCCACAATGTTGTTCATCGCATCAAAGGGCTTTTCCTGCCGCTGTTTAAAAGCCCCAGCACTTGAAGTAACCAGACTCTTTGGCTTTACAGCTGTACCCAACTTTCCAGAATTCACCACAAGGTCAATTTTGCTAATGATGTCAAATAAGGACTTTTAAGAGAAAAATATTGAGAGAGAAGTTACTAAGAAGAGTGGACACAGATAGCATTCTATCAGGAAAGAAAGAAGAGAAAGAAAACAAATCAAATTTTTAGATGGGAAGGCTGAAAAGTAAAGAATGTTTCATCTAAGCATAACACAGGAATGACTGTATATGCAATATATACACAAATTACAATGTCATTTCTTACTTGGTTGTCAATGGGCAACACACAGTCTGCATGCTCATTAAGTTCCTTCATTGCCAAGATGCTATTATAAGGTGAAGTTATGACATCATCCTCACTAGAAGGATAAATTGAAGTCACAAATCTGTATACTTCTGGGAATTCATCTTCAAGTACCTTTAAAAGAAATGTGCCAAGTCCAGATCCTGTTCCTGAGGATTAAATTTCAAAAAGATAACAAATAGCATAAATGATTCAGAATATAATGTGAGGAACTTGGAATTCTATGGTGTTTCTTTTTTGGTGGAAATATATATTAAGAACTTTTAAACTTATTCCTGTGATTATATATTAACTCATCTAATTTCAGATAAGGAGATTAAGACCAAATGGGTAGTGAGGCTTCAAGTTCTGAATTCAATGTCTGGCCCTTACTGTGAGGTTGAGAGGCCTTTCTATATTTCACTCTTTTTCACATTAAAATTGTACCTATATGATGTCAAAGAACTGATTGAAGGACAAAAAAAATTCAACTAAGACAGCATTCAATCCACATTTAATATTAGGCAACTTAAAACAAAAAGCAAAACTATCTTAACATCTTTGGTGGAGTACAGAATAGCTCAGTTGTTAGAGCGTAGTCCCGTCATGCCAAGGTTGCAGGTTCAATCCCTGGTCAGGGCACCTACAAAAATCAACCAACCAATGAATGCATAAATAAGTGGAACAACAAATCGATGTCTTTCTCTCTCTCCCTCTCTTCTGCTCTCCCCGCCTCTCTAAAACAAACAAAAAAGGTGGTGATGTTAAAAATACTAGATAAAAGTGAGGGAGGTTTTTTTGTTAATCTTTAATGAGAAAGACTTTCTAAGCATTATACAAAACCAAAGCTATAATAGAAAAGACAGTTTTGATCCCATGAAAAATAAAAAAACTTCTATACATAGATAAAGAAAACCCATAAACTAATAAAAAGGCAAACTTAAGAAGAAATCTTCAACACATATGATAGAGGACTAAATTTCTTTAATAAAGAGGTCACATAAATCAACAAACAAAATTTAAGAATAATGGGCTAAGTATATAAATATCTAACTCAAAATAAGTCAAATGAAAAAGATATGAAAATGCTCAACCTATCTTCTAAATAAATACAATTTAAAACAATATAATTTTGAACATATTAGATTTATGTCTCATACTTGGTGTTGATGATAGTATCGGGAAATAAACTTTTATAAATTGTTGCTAATAATATGGGTTGGTGCAATAATATAAGAAGGTATTTAGTAAAGGATCAAAATTTTAAATTACATATTCTTTGGTCTCACTTTTCTTTCTAGGAATATTGCCTACAGCTATAGTGGCACAAGTGAACAGAGATGTATGTACCAGAAGTTCATTGGGGATTTTTGTAATAACTAAACACCATAAACAACTTAACATCCACTAAGGAGGACTGACTTTAAAAATTATTACCTATTTACACAATTGGAATCTCTGAGACAGTTGATATTGAAAGACATGTGAGAAAACTATAAAGTGGAAAAATTATAGAATAATACATATTGCATGATCTTGTTCATGTGAAAACTAGAGGCTCGGTGCACGAGATTCGTGCACGGGTAGGGTCCCTAGGCCTGGCCTGCAATCAGGGCTGATCAGGTTCCCTGCCTCCCCACCTCCTCCTTCCCTTGCTGCCCACACCACCACCATTACCACACAGTTCCCCCTGCCTCCCCGCCTCCCCACCTCCTCCTTCCCTTGCTCCCTCAGCACCCCCGCCATGTTCCACACCGCCCCCTGGTGGTCAGCACACGTCATAGAAAGTGATCAAACTCCTGTTCTCTCGGTCGAACTCCCGAGGGGAAATTTTAAATATTAGCCTTTTATATATATATAGACACACACACACACACACTTTTAAGAGGCATAGAAAATATCTGGAAGGATGACATTGGCAAATTTAATTACCTGTAAAGAGACACACTAGAGATTGAATGTGGGAAAGAAGATCTTCATTTTTAACCTTCAGTATTACTTAAATTATTTTTGTCATTTTCAGTGAATTATAATCTTCTGAGATTATAATTCAAATTTGCATGTTAAGTATACTATCACAAAGAAAATTTGTTTCTTAATTTAATGATGGTCTTCTATAGGCATGGTTACATAGTAATTATGACTTTAATTTAAAAATCGTATGTATGTTTAATCTACTGAATAAATAGATATGTTTAAGCTGCTGAATAGAAAATCTTAATCTCAGATTGGAGAAAAAAAACGCAGCAAATTTTTCTTTTAAAATGAGATAATCCTAGTATGAAATTAGCAGATTATGATCTGTTTCTATTTCATAAATAGGGAAGCAAAATACTTCACTTGCAAGGTAGACTCTCCTGGGGAAAGAGAGCAATGCAAACCACTTATTGTAGGTCAAGGTAATTGATTACCACATGAGAAATGATTTAGAGGAGTTGACTAAAATTATTTCTTTTACTTATTTCTTATTGAACAAAACAAAGGTGTGAAGGTGGTTAGAGAAAGGATGGATTCTGATACACACACACACACACACACACACACACACACACACACACACATATATATATATATTTATCCTCACCCAAGGATATGTTTAATTTTGGAGAGAGTGGAAGGAGCGGAGGAAGGGAAGGAGGGAGAAAGAGAAAGACATAGAGACACATCATTGATTGGTTGCCTCCCATATGTTTCCAGACAGGGGATCTAACCTGAAACTTATGTATATGCCCTGACCAAGAATCGAGCCACCCGGCTAGAGTGGATTCTGATATTCTTTTGCAAGCATACCTGTGAACATGCCAGAAATACTTAGCTTTAGTTAGGATAAGAGACTGCACAAGTAAACTCTTAGGAGAAAGTCAGCATTCCCCCAAAGCTCATATATAATAAAATGTAACTGGAAATGCAGTAAAAGAAACTAAAGGTAGAGGAAGAAAAAAATTTCAGATTCCATTCTATTGACTTTTTTTTTTCCTACTGACTCTTAAAAAGATTAATTATTTAATGGTAGTACTTTGATAAACATTAAGATAAAGACTTGTTATGTATATACATTCATAAACACACACTCTCTTAATTGTTCTCTCTTTATCAAGCATAGGACTGAAAACAAGACTTATGTTTGCAAATGAATTCCCAGTTGCATTTTCACAATGTTACATGTAAATGAATGAATAACTTTACCTCCTCCCATGGAATGTATTATAAAAAAACACTGCAAACAATCACAGTGCTCTGCTGACTTTCTGAGTTTCTCTAAAATCTGTTCTTGATAAAGACTGCCAAAAACTTTGTGCCCCACAGCCCTGGAAAAAAAAAAAAGATTAAAAAACATTCCTTACATTTACTATTTCAAGATTTTTATTTCTGATCTAAATGAAATTATAGAAAACTTAAAGAAGTATTTTTACCATATTAAGTAACTCCTATTCCTGTTTCATATCCTATCTAATAAAAGAGTAATATGCAAATTGACCATCACTCCAAAACACAAGATGGCTGCCCCCATGTGGTCAAAGATGGCTGCCCCCATGTGGACACAAGATGGCCGCCACAAGATGGCCAGCAGGGGAGGGAAGTTGGGAGGGACCAGGCCTGCAAGGGAGGGCAGTTGGGGGCGATCAAGCCTGCAGGGGAGGGCAGTTAGGGGTGACCAGGCTGGCAGAGGAGGGAAGTTGGGGGTGACCGAGCCTGTAGGGAAGGACAGTTGCGGGGGGACCCAGGCCTTCAGGGGAGAACAGTTGGGGAGGACCAGGCCTGCAGGGAAGGGCAGTTAGAGGCAATCAGGCTGGCAGGGGAGTGGTTAGGGGGTGATCAGGCTGGCAGGCATAAGCAGTTAGGGGCAATCAGGAAGGCAGGCAGGCGAGCAGTTGGGAGCCAGCAGTCCTGGATTGTGAGAGGGATGTCCCAGATTGGAGAGGGTGCAGGCTGGGCTGAGGGACACACCCCTCCCCCATGCACGAATTTTGTGCATTGGGCCTCTAGTCCATAAATAATATGATATCTCAATGAGAGTAGGTAGAAAATTTAGTAAATATATATTTATAATCCTCAGATATCCTGATAAGAGAGCTCATTATCAATGGATATTAAACTATGGTGTTCCTCTCTTATTTTTTGCTTAAGGTATAATTACAACAAAATAAGATTTTAAGTAAACTCCAATTGCAGAGAATTTTACATATTAAAAAGCAGAATGTAGTCAACTGGAAAGACAAAAAATTTAAAGCTATTTTGTTTAAAATATGAGAAAAACATTGGTCACATTACTATGTTATTACTAGAAGAAACGGCACACAGTAAAAACTGATATTCATGAGGATCTGTAAGCCTTTTTACCTGCCCAAATTTGCAAGTTCACTATGATGAACATGATTTCCCGGCAACCGGTAGTTAGGTGTATTCACTTAGTGACTGGTTCTCTCAAAATGACTCTCCCAGAACACAAGATTCAAATTCATGCTTTAGTGAAATTATACATCATTACACATTGTGAACCTTAGGGACTGACTGCAAATATCCTATCTAATAAAGAGGGAATATGCTAATTGACTGCCCCACCCTCAAATATGGCAGCACCCACAGCCAATAAGGAGGGAATATGCTAACTGACTGCCCCGCCCTCAAAGATGGCAGTGCCCACAGCCAATAAGAAGGGAATATGCTAATTGACTGCCCAGCCCTCAAAGATGGCAGTGCCCACAGCCACAAGATGGCGGTGCCCAGTCCTCTCAGCCCCATTGGGGTGGTAGGTGCGCAGCAAGGCCGGGCCCGCCCCCAGGTGGGCCCGGCCTTGCTGTGTGCCTGCTTTCAGAGTCCCCCCGTCCCCTCAGCCCCCAGCCGCCCAGGGCGGGCCCGAGGTGCAGGCAAGCCTCGGATGGTGGCTGCCCAGCTGCTCAGGACCACCCAGGGCCGCCCAAGGCTCAGGTAACCAGGGCCGGCTGAGGCTTGTGCTGCCGGCAGTGGCAGCAGTAGAGGTGTGATGAGGTGTCACCTTCCCCTGATCGCCGGGTCACCTCCTGCCCCTGAGGACTCCCGGACTGTGAGAGGGGGCAGGCCGGGCTGAGGGATCCCCTTTCTAGTGCATGAATTTTCATGCACCAGGCCTCTAGTTTAAAATAAACATTAGACTTGCAAATAATTAAATGATCGTTGTTAGAGCTTTTTTCCCATTAAGGAGAAGCAACCATTGTACTTTAAGGGCCAAACAGAGCCTCAGGCTGAACTTGAATACTGGGACACTGGTCTGGCTTGCATCTCTGTATCAATTTATTGGAGAACTTGATAGAGCCAAATACTATAGGTAAGAGAACAGTTTATAACAATACTTAAAACTTTTGTCACTATTTAGTATTATGTAAGAATCAATTTACAACGAGGAATTTAGTAAATCAATTTTTCATGAATCATGTTTTTCTTTAAAAAGATGAGAAAGAATAATTTCCAAAAAGTATGAAACACCATTATTTATCAAGGAAAAGATGATGGGGGAAAGGCCTAGAGTCAGGTATGGAATGTTCTATTTTGATTTCATGTCAGCAGGACCTATTAGAACGAAGAAAAGATTGCTCTTTTTTTTCTGAAGACACTTCCATTTTAATGGTCGGCATATTCTCACCAATTATTCCCTGAGCCAGAAATATCAGTGATGAGCTGCTTGCTATCAAATACATCTCTCAAAGGTCCCTGCAGAATTTCATTGACGACCCCTTCCTCCATGTCAATCAAGACAGCCTGAGGAGAAATAAGATTGAATTAACATATTTTTCTTCAGTTAGTCACGCTGTAAGTGAAAATAACTTATGAGCTAAAAGTTGCATTGTTCTTCTAATTTAAGCTTAATCAGATCTCTATTTGAATCTTTATGTAGACTCTGATATAAGAATTAAAAAATAATTTCACTCTGCTCGAAAGGTGAAATCCAATAAAAGATGGATTCTAAACTCTTACCCTACTCCAAATTACCAAGTGGAGGAAAAAAAATTGAATAATTCCCTCAACTGATGTTCTAACTATTCTTTTATTCATGTGCTTATGTGACTGTAAATTTCTTGAGAACAAGGTCTCAGAAATCTAGAAGGTAACCTTACCAGAAAACATTTTCAATATAAGGTGCATTAATGCATTTGTTTACTCGGAGCAACCAAGCTGCTCTTTGTGAATCGCAGCCAGAAATTGTCAATTCAAGCCGTAAATTTACTATTATGTGCAAAGCCAAGCACTAGGTAGATGTCAAAGATGACAACGGTCCCCCCTCAAGTAACTCACAATCTAATTCATTACCACAAACTTTTCTGACATGGGAGATAACCTCTATTACTAAGAAAACCAGAATAAAAAACTCATAAAATTAATTATGGAGAGAAACAGAGAAGACTAGAAGGAAATATAGCAAAATATATAGCCAAAGGAAATATAGCGGGGATAGGTTGGCAGTAGGATTATATACCCCTTACCCCTGCTGTCTTGTGCTTTAGTTCCCATATTTTCCACAGTGAGGAAAAAGAGGGAAAAAGTTAAATAAATAAAGCAAAGCCGAAAAAAATATTGTGAAATAACCTTAGGGTACACTATAAAGCTATTAATTTTTTGATTCAGTGTCATAGAGGGGTTTTTAAGTGCTTGTGATCATGTCATGTTAAGCACTTACTACATATACCACTGTTCTAAGAGCTTATATATACCACCCCATTAAATCCTCACAAACCTACTTTATACACCAGGAAACTGAGGCCTGGGAAAGTTACCTAACTTGGCTATGATCACTGAGCTAGTAAGCGGTAGAGCTGAGATTCAAATCTGGATAGCCTGGGTGTAGAATACTGACTCTTAACCACCAAATTATATACTCTACCATTTTATTGAGGGGAGACAGTCAAGTTTGATATTTATAGAGTACTGACTCCAGTGGAGTTACAATTTGTGAATTCAATTATTTATGTAGTTAATTAACTATGCTATTGTAAACTGGCAATTAAAATAGTATTACACAGTATATTAGAAATACATGTGATATAAGAATCCAAGTGTATATATCTTACCCGTGCTTTTAAAGAACAAATTTTCCCCTTGGAAATGCTGCCACCATCACCAGCCACTCTGAAAGATGAAAAATCATTAAAAAAAAAATCATAAGATCTTCCATGGCTATTAGTACTATCAGGTAATAAAGTTAACTTCCATTTATATAATAAAGCTACTCATAGGCCAGGTGAGACAGACACAAAAGATAACAAAGGAGCCACCATTCCTAATCATCTCCCTTACCTACCTCCCATTAGACTAAAAAAATGAGGTACTTATTTCCCTGGCTTTCTTTGTAGTTAGTGCTGGCCATGTAATCCAGTTCTGGCTAAGGAGATAAAAAGACCCAGATGCAGTTGGTGCCAATTCTTCTGCCTTCCTACCTTGTACATGAATAGGATGTGATTCCTAGATTGGAGGCTGCCATTTCATAGTTATGAAGTAACAAACATAAGACAAAAAGTCAACACACTAAGGATAATGATATGATAGACAGTATCTTGGTGTTAAAGGCACTTCTCCAAATCTAGAACACAAATTCCCGGTTTATTTTTATCTGAGATAACTGGATACCTTTATTGCTTAAGCCACCATTAATGAAGTTTCCTGTTATAGCTAAACACTTAACAACGAATGTACTATTGACTATATACCATTGACTACCTAAGGGTGTTCCTAGAATTTCACGTTGAACATAGTTACCAAAGTAAATAATCTAGGACCAAACATAGTATACGAGTCAATATTGTTTACAAGAAGACACAATATATGAAGGGCAGCAGAATTAAGCAGAAAATGCTGTAGGTCAAAGGTTGATAAACTATGGTCCTCTGAGCAGCTGTTTGTTCTCTTAAATAAAGTTTTATTGGAACACAGCTACACCCGTTTGTTTATGAACTTTATATCTGCAAAACCTAAAATATTTACCATCTGACCCTTTACAGGAAAGGTCTGCCAAACCCTGCTATAGGTAAATTCCTATCATGCTGTTAAAAAGGTATGATCATTTCCTTAAATAGGTAAAGAAGCATACACAAAGAAGTGGTCTGGTTTTCAAAAGATTTTGTACTAACTTATGGAACAGTTCTAGATATGTTGATAGTAAATGGAAACAGCGATATGCCAAGCCCCCTCTTCCCTTCATCCCAAACTCAATACAGGGGAAATAAGATTGCTCGAAGGTTCATTATGAAACAGAGTAGATGACAGTATAGTTATGTGAAGTCACCTTATTCAGAGGGAATAGCTCCCAGGCTGAGTCTCAACTATATAACTTTCAATGAAGGGACTGGCCCCCAAGAATAGAGGGGGTGGGAGTTGGAATTTAGTAGAAGCATCTGAAAGGAAGTGTTACAACAGCAAATTTGAGTCTCTTAATAGGATTTAGGGGAGAGGATGTTCTAGTTCACAAACAAGAGGGAATCTAGTCCATGATAGGTATTTCCATATAATGAAGGTAAATGACACCAGTTATGAGGGCAATACACTGAACTACTCTTGGTCGTCATGGTCACTAAAAAAACTTCTATTACTTAACTTTTCAGGTAGATTTCCTACAGAAGAGAATGTGCTTCTGAAGGAAAATGAGTATCTAGTCTTCTTCAGTTATAGTTTCTACTGCCAATTAACACATTGACTTTCCACTTTTAGTTTGGTGCATCTGTCTGTAGTATTCAGCACTGGACTCATTCTAAAGGTGTCCACAAGGTTTCTGGGTTTGCAAGCCTGAGGGTCATACTCTGGAATTCATCATGAAGGAGGTAACTGCCTCAAAACCCAACCAATTAATTCAAATTAGAACTGGAATTTTTACGGAACTAGATTAAAACCCGATATGAAGTACATATTTTTCCGCTCAAGCCCACCACAGTTTGGCTTTAAGTGTTTTGAAAATGCATGAACTTAATAATTTAACATTAAAAGCTATGAATAAACCTTGAATGTGAAATTACTCTTTCAGATAAAAGATGATCTGAATAAACCAAAGTAATTTGACAATTGCTCTTTCCCTCTCAGCACATTCTACTCGTGGAGCATATTCCTGACCACAAATAACATACCAGAAATGTACACAATATACTTTTCTTTCAAAAGATAAGCCATTACTGGATGCATTAACAAGATACACTAAGAGCAATTTTTAGCAGTCCTTTAAGTGAAACTATATTTACAGGTCAAGTTTAGAAAAGGTATACTAAAGGTCCTTTTTGTTGCTTAATATAGTCTTAAGAGAAAACCCGTTGTTCTGCTCTAAAGAGTGACATGAGAATAGTAATGTTATGAGAATAATGAGAAACATGCTTTTAATAAGAAAAACAAACAAAAAAAGCCAGACAAGTTCTTTACAGTTATCAGCTGTTTGTATTGTCCTTTGAAGAACAGGAAGAGTAATCATTACCCTTGTGATATGCACCGTCTCATCTTACCTGGTATCCACGTTTCTAAAGAAGCTGCTTATTGCCTCATCATAAATTCCTTTCTAAAAAGAAAGAACATATTGACAGCATTTCATTAAGTTTTGCCTCTTTCCCAAAGGAAGTCCTTGCCATTTAATAAGCCCACAATACTGTAATAGCTGGTACGTGACTATGAAAAGAAAAAGCAAGTTATCACAGGATGCTTAGACCCAGTCTTCCAATCCATAGAAGAGAAAATGTCCTGAGATCTAGAAGTTCAGTTCGGGGAAGGGTGGGGAAGTCCCCTAGGACCCTAGAATCAAGTGAGCTTTCTCTGAATTCTTGGTGATCATTTTAAAAGCACACTGGTTAAATCAAGGAATAATTAATGGCACACATTACCTCTTTTACTTTCTTTCTTTCTCTGTCTCTCTGTCTCTCTGTCTCTCTCTCTCTTTTTTGTGGCCCAGACCTCCCTCCAGGGCCCGAACCACCCTCCAAGACCAAGACATACTTCATGCCAGGGCCCAGAAGGCCATCCTGGGGCCCAGACCTTAAACCCAGAATCCAGTCTTGTATCAGCGGGCCAGATCTCCATCAGAAGTCCAGACCACCAGCACATAACCCAGACCTCCCTCTAGGGCCCAAACTACACTCCCAGGACCCAGACCTACATCCGGAGCTAAGACCTACATCCGGGTCCTAGACCTTCAAGCCAGGGCCGGGAAGTCATCCCGGGCCCCGGACCTCGAACCCAGAATCCAGGCTTGTATCAGGGGGCCAGATCTCTATTCGTAGTCCAGACCACCAGTCCATAACCCAGAGGTCCAGCCCGTGAGCCAGACCTTCTCCCAGGCCCCCGACCTCCCTCTGCAGCCCGACCACTCCCCCAGGAACCAGAGCTACATCCAGGGCTCAGACCTACATCTGGGTCCCAGACGTTCATGCCAGGGCCCAGAAGGCCATCCCGGGGTACAGACCTCCATCCTGGGCCTGAACCGCCCTCCCAGGACCCAGACCTACACCTGGGGCTCAGACCTATATCCGGGTCCCAGACCTTCATGCCAGGGCCCAGAACACCATCCCTGGGCCCAGACTGCAAACCCAGAATCCAGGCTTGTATCAGGGGGCCAGATTTCCATCCGTAGTCCAGACCACCAGTCCAGAACCCAGAGGTCCAGCCCACGAGCCAGATCTCCCTCTGGGGCCCGAATTGCCCTCTCAGGACCGAGCTACATCAGGGGCTCAGACCTACATCCGGGTCCCAGACCTTCATGCCAGGGCCTACTCCATTCAGAAGCCCAGATCTCGAACCCAGAATCCAGTCCTTTATTCTAGTCCAGACATCCACAGTAGTCCAGACCACCATTCCATGACCCAGAGGTCCAGCCCCTGACCCAGACCTCCACCCGGGGCCCAGACAGCCCTCCAGTGCCCAGACCACTCTCCAGGACCTAGACCTACATCCGGGTCCCATATCTTCTTGCCAGGGCCCAGAAGGCCATCCCGGTGCCCAAACGGAGAATCCAGTCCTGTATCAGCGGGCCAGATCTCCATCCCTAGTCCAGACCACCAGTCCAGAACCCACAGGTCCAGCCCAGGAGCCAGACCTTCCCTCAGGGGCCAGACCTCCTTCAGGGTCCAAACCACCCTCCCAGGACCCAGACCTATGTCCTGGGTTCAGACCTACATCGGAGTCCTAGACCTTCATGCCAGGGTCCGGAAGTCATCCCAGTGCTGCACCTCGAATTCAGTATCCAGTCCTTTATTCTAGTCCAGACCACCACTCCATGACCCAGAGGTCCAGCCCCTGACCCAGACCGCCCTCCGGTGCCCAGACCTCTCTCCAGGACCCAGACCTACATCTGGACATCAGACCTACATACTATCTAATTGGTCTTCACAAGAATCCTGATAAAAGATGAGACCCTGCTTATTAGGGGAAAGTGTTCGGTTTCGTTTAGTCTATTATGTATCTAAGGCCAATATACGTTTACAAATCAATTAGTTCTGTAGTTTGTTCTTTACGGATAAGATCCCATATAACGCATATCGGTCAGATAAAAGCCCAATAGAGTAAACCCTGCTCCTCTGTTGGAGGAGCCTCGTTGACAGGAGAGGGGATTGGGGGGTCGTGGGTGGGGGGGTCGGCCGGTACCTGGTTGACCGCGGCGTGCTCCCGGAGCGCCAGGTCCCAAAAGCAGCAGCCGATCTGGTTTCCGCACTGGCCCACTGCGATCGGCGAGAGGAAGGAAAGAGGACAGACATTAGGCGGCTCACAAGGCCGCTGGGCTCCGCGCCGCCCGGGTCCTCCCCGGCCCGGCGCAGCTCACCCTGAACGACCACCGACTGGGTCATCCCGCGGAGCGGCCGGTCCCGCGCCCTCCGGCGCCCGCTCCGGCTTTCGAATTCCCCGCCCACCGAGGGGCCGGGCGGCCGTAAGTCACGCTGCCTCCGCACGTCGTTGCCGTGGCTGCCGGCGCGACGCCGTTCTCTAGGTTTGGTCTCCAAGCATTTCCGTCAGAGGCCGCCAAGTACGCCTGCGTCTCACTGTTACCATAGCGACTGTACCTCCGGATGCAGAGCCTCGCTGCCGTGTCGACATCCGTTAGCGTTGGCAGCGCCCGAGACCCGGGTAACGGGCGGGTGATTGGGTTTGGGAGCGGGATTTGTGCCCTAAACCTGTCAGCGGGCCCTTCTTAGAGGATGGTCGTTCAGTCTTAGGGGGTGGGTAGGCCAAATTCCGTTTATTCAGATTCCTCGGCGCTGCGTTCGAGTCTCTATCCCACAAGCCCTTTGTTCTAATGGAAAACGGAGAATGTCGATGAGCACTAAGACACCTCAGACCGGTAGGCGTGGCAAGATGGAACAGAAGTTCTACTCTGACAAAATGGCGCTTTGGAGACCCAACCAGTGTTGTTCGAAGCTCGAGGCTGCCAACTTTAACTTCTAGGCTCTCTGGAGGGTTCTAAAGAAATTAAGACGTAGACCCCTCTCCCCTCCCCCCCAGCTCCGAGAAACCTACAATCTAATGGAAGATACACCCGGAATGCTCAAGTTATTGTGACTTAAAATACTGGGTAATGCTGACTATAAGTGCGTTCAGTGGATGACGGTGGAAATGAGTAGATAGAAACCTGATGAAAGAGATGAAATTAAAACATCTGACTTATATGCAGTGTTTGGGTTTATGATCTGGGTAGAAGTGAAGTGTATGACAAAAATAATAGGGTGGCCCAGCCGATGTGCTTCAGTGGTTGAGCTTCAACTGTTGGATTCTGATTAGGGCACAAGCCCGGGTTGCAGGTCCGATCCCCTGTAGTGTAAGAGGCAGCGGGACAATGAACCTCTCTCATCATTGAGGTTTCAATCTGTCTCTCCCTTTCTCTCTGAAATCAATAAAAATATATTTGAAAAATAATAGGGTGGGTGAGGGGGAATGGAATATACTCTTGCAAGGTTCTGTTAGTATATATGAAGTGGTATAATGTTATTGAAGGCAGGCTGAAAAGTTAAAATATACACTCTAAACCCTAAAGTAATCAAAACTAAACCAAAGCAAAGCAAAACGCAAAGATTGCATAGCAATAAACTAGTAATGAAGATAAAATATATTCATAGAATATATTCAATTATTTAAAAAGAACAGAATAACAAAAACCAAAGGACTGATGACATAAATAGAATACAAATGGCAAGAGAACAGTTTTAAATTCATTCATATTTATCACCTTAAATGTGAATAATCAAAACATTTGATTAATTAAAAGTCAAAATAGATAAAAACAGCAAAACTGAACTATATGTTCTTTATTTAAAAAGACAGTTTGAATAGAAAGACCAAATAGGTTAAAAGTAAGATTGGAAAAGATACATTATACTAACACTAATAAATAAAGTACCTATATATATTTCAGACAAAACATTTCAGAGCAAAGAATATTACTAGGGATAAAGAAGGATATTTTATAATAAAAGTTTTAATTCATCAATAGGACATAACACTACTAAATATTTAAAAATCTAATGACAGAGCTTCAAAACATATAAAGCAAAAACTGGCAGAATAGAAAGGAAAAACAGATAAAATTATTATCGTTGGAGATTTCATTATTTCAATAGTTCACAAACAAGTATACAAGAAATCAGTAAGAATACAGACTTTAACAACTATATGAACCAACTAATTACGTATTTAGAACATTGTACCCAACAGCAGCAGAATACACATTCTTTTCAAGTGTACATGGAACATTTACCAGGTAGAAGTGAAATATATGACAAAAATAATAGAGTGTTTTCTGACCATAAACAAGTATCAATAAATTTTAAAATAATTAAAACCATACAAAAATGTTCTCTGACAACAATGAAATCTAAGAAATAATTAACAGAGAAATAACTAGGATATTCCTAAATATTTGAAAACAAAATAATGTAGTTCTAAATAACCCATAGGTCAAAGAAGGAACCAAGAGGGAACATTTTAATTGAAGGATATGACAATACAAAATTTCAAGATTTGTGGGATGAAGGTAAAGTAGTGCTTTGATGAAAATTTATAAAATTCAATGCTGATGTTAAGAAGGTAGGTCTCAAGTCAATGACCTAAGCTTCCATTTTAAGACATTAGAAAAAGAAAAACAAATTAAGCCCAAATTAAACAGAAAAAAAGTAAATACTAAAGATTGGAGTGAAAATCAAATAGAAAACAGAAAATTAACAGAGAAAAATCAGTGAAACCTAAATATGTTTCCTGAGAGATTAAAATTCTTTTGTGGGCTTCCTTGCTCACAAAGTCTAAAATATTTAACTTGGATTTATATCTCAGCATAGTTTAACTTCTACTTATCTCTCTGATGTATTTCTTAACTTTCTTGATTGTCTTTTTCAGATCTTCTTCTGTCCTCTCTACTGGCAAATGACTTTTTCATAAGCTATTTCCTTTGTTTTCCCCCGCCCCAAGGGTCTCAATGTCTTTTCTTCCCACTCATTTCCATCTAGTTGATGCCTATTTGTCTTTTACATTTAGGTTTGAAGTCTTAGTCCAGCACATACCCTGCCCTAACCTGTAAACTCCACTAGGACAGGCACTGTTTGCTTTTATCAATATTTTATTTTCAGCACTAAACACATGCCTGGCTGGTGGATTCTCAACAATTATCTGTTATATGAGTGAATGCTAATAATGGATCTATTTTCTTAGGATATGACCAGTTCAAACACCATTCCTTTTTTGAATCTCATGAATCAATATTCTGAGGATTGAAAGATTATTATTCTTGGGTTTATGAGGGGAGTATTTCACCATCTCCTCCCACCCCCCCCCCCCCCATCATTTAGACTTCACTTATTTCTTTGTGAAGATCTGCTGGAGAGTCAAGTTCACTTTGTCTTCTGGAAAGTTTTATGATTAAGGCTTCTGTTTGGTTTGTTTCATGGTATCATCCATGCTAAAAGAAGAAACTTGGTACTACTTGTGCCAAATAAACTAGTAAAAAAAGGTAAATTAGAGGAATTAAAGACTATTCCACAGTAGAATATTCCACATAGAGACTTTACTTTGTAGTTTAAAGATATATTGGTCCCAAAAAAGTGAAATCATGCCTCAACAATCTAATTTCAAGAACTATGCAAAGAGATGAGAGAACATGCTGATTTAATTTTTGTATCCCAGACATTGTCTTTGTTACTATGTTAGACTTTTTTATTCCTCAAAAACCATTCTATACAAGGAATTAATACTATTTTACAGACAAACTTTTAGTGATTTGCTCAGTCTTAGAGTTAACATGGTCTTAAAATTCAAACCTAATTCTGATGCCAAACCCATTATTTTTCCACTGCTGTCTTCACTAAAAAATGTAAACTATTACAAAATTTTCCCATCTTAAGGATCTGATGTTTAGGTCCTAATGACCTAACAATGGCCAGCAATTATTTCAATTTGTCTGTGACACATTCAGTTAAATAGTTTCTCTAAGCTAAAATTGTGATCATTTACTCACTGATAGCACCCTAGTAAGAAAAAAAAGGTAGAGGTAAGATTTTTGTCTAACATCAACTTAATTATGTAAAATGTCAATTTCCTATAACAATGATCTGAAAACAGAGCAGTAGGAACTTAAACATAAAATGTAGGTATTGAAAAACATTTTCATTAAATGCAAAATTGCTTGCTAACATTTAATAGTTCAGTCATCAGCCTATGAAAATTGAAAAACAAAAAGGTTAACTGAAGAGCAAAGTTCTGTCTTAAGGTTTAAACTTAATTATTACATTCAGCAAGATTACTGTTGATATAGAAATTGGGAGAGGAGGGAAGTCCAGAAGGTAAATTTCAGCTTGTTGCTGGAGCTATGAATTGAGACATTTTATTTTTGATCAGATAGAAAGCTATGTGAAAGAATCTCTGATGTGATAATTTGTGGGTGTCACTGGGACAGTTGATTATCATTCCTCTGGAAAGATGTTAGGAACAGAGGGAGAACTTCAGGGTCCAGGGAACAGAATAGAGAGGACAGTACAAGATGTATTCTTCCTTTCTCGACTGTCATTATTGCAATAATTTGGGAATTTCAAGGTTCTTTTGATGATACAGAAAAGAAGACGTAGTCCAGGCATTAGTGAGAGCTATAAAGAATCATCCACGGTAAGAGCTAGAGAGAAAACCATAGCGTTTTACATTGGAGTGGGATGAGGATATAGGTAGATAGGATTTATAATTTGTGTTATTAGTTATGGGAAAGTCTGGAAAATAAAGGTAGGGAAGAAAATGGGATATAAAGTGACAAGAATATCATGAGATTTTGTGCAGATTGATTAGATTGTCTAAAATAGGTATAGATATATTCAGAGATTAAAATATTGTATATCATTAGAAAATAAACAAGGCAGTGACAATAAGAATAAACCTTGAAACAAACTTTAGAGACACTAAATTTTTAGCTAAGTTCCACGTTGTTGGTGGAGCTATGAAATGTGATATTTTATTACTGAACAGGTAGGAAACGATGTAAAAGAATCTTCTGATGTCATAATTTCTGGGTGTCACTGGAACATTTGATCATCATTCCTTCGGCAATTCCAGGCTTCTATGGAAGGTCAGTAGAAGCAGTTGATTTATTCACCTCTACAGGAATCAGACTCGGCCTATTTTGGTAAGTCAATGTATCCTTGATCAAGTTAGCTAAAACTTAATATCTACATAAGATAGTTATACTAAACCATAGCATTTTACTAACTTGTCATTGAGCATAAACATTTTTTTTCATAGTAATTGACACCCAGTACATAAAAACCATAATATAATAACCAAATTCCTAAGCTTTATTAATTTAGCTTTTTTATTACCACAATAAACATTTACTTATTAGGTATAAGAAACAGTTGTAAGACATTTTTCATTTTTCCTGTCTTTTGCTGAAGACATGCACATTTGTACAAGATAGAGTTGTTAATTACCCACTGTGTGCCAGGCAATGGTAAGATAGACATGGAATGGGATAAGGTTACAATGATTAAACAAAAACACTTACAAAATAGGGTACTGGTTTGCAACAGAAGGCGATCTCCCCCTCACCCCTTCCTTCTCCACTAGAGGACATTTGGCAATGTCTGGATGTCACAAGTTTTGGGGAGGGGTGCTATTGGCATGCAGTGGGTGGAAGCCTTGGATGCTGCAAAACATCCTACAGTGCCCAGGACAGCCTCATCCCTTCCCAACAAAGATTATCTGGCCTCAAAGTCAATAGTGTCACAGTTGAGATATCCTGAATTAGAGTGATGATAACTGTTCCAAAGGAGAGATAAAGAGTGCTATGGAAACATATTATGAAAGGCTCCTCTGAGGAAGTGAAATATAAATTCAGACAATGAATGAGTTGACTCTAACAAGTAAAGGGTGGGAGCAGTGGGGTGGGAAAAAGTGCTAAGCAGAGGCAACAGTAGGCAGTAATGAGCTTATTTTAGATAGCTCTCTCTGTGTATATATGTATGTTTGTGTGTTTTACATGTATATTATACTAGTGGCCTGGTGCATGAAATTCATGCACTCGGGGAGGGGGGGGCGGAACCCCCCAGCCTGGCTTGTGCCCTGTCACAGTGTGGGAGCCCCGCGATCCATCGCCCCAAAGAGGTAAGCCCCACCCACCCATCCAGGGCTCCTCGATGGATTGCCCCAAAGAGGTAGGCTGGAGCCGGGGGTCCTGCCTCTGTGCCGCGAGGAACTGCAGGAACCCCAGTCTTTGCTGCGCGGAGCTGAGGGACCCCCAGGCCTCGCCACCCGGAGGCCTCCGCTGGGCCCCAGGCTTCCTTGTGATGGATTGTGATGGTGTGACGCAAGTCCCTGATGCTGTACATCCCCGCCCACCCATGCCTGCTGTGCACGCAGCCTCCTGCTGATCGGTTGTTACACATAAGGGCGTCCCCACTATTTGCATATTACCCTTTTATTAGTATAGATTTTATATACATATATATATATTTAATAATGCTCAGAGCATCTGCTTAATAATAATAAACATTTATTGAGCACTCAGTATGTGTTAGGTACCACACTTTACATGCATTATCTTATTTAATCCTTACTACTACCCTGGAAGTAGATTCTATTATTCTCAATTTATCTTTGGGAAGCATACTTGATTAAGTACTAGTACTCTGCCTAAGATCACATAGTCAATCCAGCTCTCCCAAGACACTTTCTTAACTAATGCACTGTAAATGTAGAGGCAGGGTACTTGGGAATGAATGATAACTAGGAACAGAAGGGTTAGCTGAAGGTACTATGGTGATATGAAACTCAGTTGTCCTTCAAAGGAAGACAAGGGCTTAGACAGGCAGAGAGATGGTCGGAGATAGGAGTAGGTAGGGGCTCAAGCTTGTTGATCACAATAACCATAAATGCAAACGGAATAGTTTTTCACACAGCCGAAATGGACTTCAGTTATGTTAATCATAGGACACAGTTTACTTTTATTGTCCAGTGGCTCTTCTGTATTTGTTGCAAGACTTAATGTTTTATGTAAGGAATTGTTGTATAATATAGTTTTTATACACTTTTATAGATATTTTAAAATGTCATTTTTAGAATACTGGAATATGCCTGTAGCAAAATAGTAACATTAAAAATTCCAAACAACTATTTGAACACAATTCACCCCCCATCCATTATTATAACTTTCTAATCTAGGTTTTCAGTGAATTATGCCTTTTCGGATTGGGACCCAGCCACGGAGGTTTCCAGTGGAAGGAGGAGATTCTACTATTGGGCTGGAACCTGGACTGAGCTCCAGTGCTGCCTATAACGGGAAAGAGATATCACCAGCCAGGTAAAGTCTTCTTATCCTGACAACTGAGAAAATGTGTAATGGCTGTCATCATTACAAGCTTCAGCTGATGTTCAATATTAGAAGAAAAAAGCCCAGGAACATTGCTGTTATTAAATTAGTATTAACAGATCTCAGGTTTTCTTAGCATAGAGTCTGTGTTTTATACCTCTGTAAGTCTAATGACAGGCCAATTCTTCCTCCTCCTGTTCTTCTTCTTTCTCCTTCTTCTCTCCTCCTCCTCTTCCTTCTTCTTTTTCTTTTATAAACTTTTAGATTGTTTTTGTTGATAGTTTCAAGAGTAGATAACTTTCAATTAAACAAGGAAACCGTTAGTGCTGTTATGTGCAGGGCACTGTTCTTGGCATAAGGCTAAAAATATGAAGACTCAGACCTCATATTTAGTGGCACTTTGACTTTGGCAGAGGGTAATATAGGGTATGAAGATTATATAAAACAAAATAATTTTTGCAAATTTGAAGCAAACTGTAATAGAATTTGTTCCACTTTTCTGCTTTTACCATAGCAAAACATCAAATACTACATTGTTAGATTTCTCATGAATTGAAAATCTTTAGAACACACATTTAAGCTTAATAAGGTTGGTACTTTAAAAATCAGAGTAATTCAAGGATGGAATAGGCTACTTTGGGAAGTACTGAGCATTTATCTTTAGAAATGTTTAATGTTGGGTAATTATTTGCTGGGAATGTTGGAAAGGAAATTCAAGCACTAGATGTATTTTTATATTAGACTAGTGGCCCGGTGCATGAAATTTGTGCACATTAAAAGCAAATTAATTGGAGGAAATATTTTAATATTGCTACTTGTCCATTCTCTATAATAGAAGTGTCAGAGATGAAAGAAAATTAGTAAAATGTATATGAAAATAATACCTAAATTTATCACCTGCGGGGACGCAGCGTCAAGACCCCGCTGGTGCCGCAGGGGACTGCCCTGAGTCCTGGAGTCCCGCCCCATGGGGCCGGTGCCATGCGGGACTCCCCCGAGTCTCGGAGTCCTTCCCTGTGGTTGGTGCTGTGGGACTTTCCTGATGCACCTCCTGGTGAAGTCCCCGCCGGCACCTGCAGGGATGCAACGTCAAGTCCCCGCCCACCTGTGTGCGCCTCGCAGTGCACACAGCCCCCCCACCCGCGCCTGCTGCGCACGCAGCCTCCTGGTGATCGGCCATTATGGTGTGAGGGTATCATGACCACAGGCTTTTTATAATATAGGATGTCCTGTCCTAACTGGTTTGGTTCAGTGGATAGAGCGTTGGCCTGTGGACTGTAGGGTCCCAGGTTCGATTCCGGTCAAGAGCATGTACCTTGCTTGTGGGCACATCCCCAGTAGGAGGTGTGCAGGAGGCAGCTGATCATTGTGTCTCTCTCTCTCTCTCTCTCTCTCTTCCTTTCTGTAAAAAATCAATAAAATATATTAAAAAAAATAATATAGGATGTCCTCTAAGGACTCTTTTTAAATCTGAGATTCTATTAACATTTAAACGGTATATGGAATAATATGTTCAGTTTTACATTTTTCCACAAATACTCTAGTTTTTAAGTAGACTCAACTGAAGTGACTTTAAGGTGCATATACATATGAATTGTCTTAGTATTATCAGTTGGGTTTAATAACTATGCACCCCTGCCTTTTTTATCTTTTAGTAATCATGGAATATCTTTCAAATTGAACATTTGGAGGGTCATCTTTGTATTTATGAATTTCTTATGATTAAATGTATGGCAATACCTATAACTCCTTTGTAACATGTGTTATACTTTGTGACATTCAAATACGTCAAAAGTATTTAAAACAGTTGAACATGCACTCAAACTGGTGCTCTGAAATGTTTCCTTTGTGGTATCTAACTGCATGTCACTTGCTCTTTTACTCAGGCAACTGCGAAGATGCCATGGAAGTCATTGCCTGACAATAACCGATGTTCCCATCAATGTCTATGCAACAATGCGAAAGATACCTGCACAAAGCAGCAAGGACATGCATCCTAAATAACATCATTGAGTCTTTTGTAGAGGCTGACTAGGTCCAGGGTCATGTAGCAGTGGGGTCTTATGATCTGGTAAACAAATAAAAGTTGTGGCACCTTTGGATGATGACAAAAGTTGAAATATTAATTTTTAGTAGGAAGAGACAGAAATGTAGTCTGTAAAACATGTGTAGTAATAAGCATCAGTTATTTTTGATAGATAAGACAAAATAATATTTCACAATTAGCAAGTACCTTAGAGATTATCTTGCTCAGAGTAGATCCTTAATAATAATTCAGGATGTTTATTCAGTCAGGAAGGACCCATTCTAATGCTTACTGTGTTATAGGCCTGTTTCCTTTGTTTATACTTGAGTTGCTACTTAGCTGAATCTTTTTATTTGCATACCCTAAGCCAGTTTATGACTTGATATATTTTGATAACGCTCTGCCCAGTAATAATTATATGAGGTGATAAATGGAACTCGGTGGATTGTGTATTTTGGAAGAATATCCAAAATCAAAGGAAGTTCTTAGTCATGGTTAATCTGCAAAGCATATAAAATGCTTGCATATAGGGGCTCAGGTTATTGATTAAATTTACTATAATAATGTGAAGGCTATGGTTCTAACCCAATTTTTTTTTCAGGAAAAATGATAGGCTATCATCACACTGTACCTCAAGTCCCAACCAGTCATCTTGAAATTGTCTACAATTGGTATTGAGAAAATTCAGATGGATGTTTTTATGTGATTCGACTTAAGGATCAGTTTTGAGGTCTAGGCCAGCTCTCCATGTTTTCTTTTTCTTCTTGAAATAGTCCCAAGAAACTCAGCCTAATTTCCTTTCCTCTTGATGTTTGCCATCATCCATCCCATAAAATTGTCTTCTCTAAAAGACTTGACTTTAGCATCAGGTAATTTCTCTAGTTTCTTGTCTACTGTGCTGCTCTTGAAGATACACATATAAGCCTTTCAAAATGAAAGGTTTGCTAGTTTATAATTGCACAGATATAGATGCATGTGTACTACATGAGGTAAAACAGAAAAACTGCCAGGGATTTATAAACGGAGAAATTCTGAGAGTTTTATATATTCTATATATAAACTAGAAAAGTTCACACAATGCTGGGAGGTATTTGAATTCCAATTAGCCAGATTGGAAAGACCTTGCTAAATACGTTGGGTTTTGAATAGAGAAACCTCAGAAAAGTCACGCCTTAGAAGGAGGTCTAAATGCATACACACTTTAACAAAGCTTAAAAATGAAATTTGAGACTCAAGGTGATCCCTAATTTACTTAATTACCTGCCAAATAAAAATTTATTACTCCTTAAAGGAAGAGAACAAAATCCAGAAAAGAAGTTGCCAAGGCTAGGGAAAGAATAACAGGACAGGAGAAAGGAGTGATGAAAAATTTCTGAGTGGGAAAATTTTCCCATTATTAAGGCTGGGAATAATTTATATTTAATTCATAGTGGAAAAATCTCTTAATACAGGAACATTGTATGGAGTTCTCAGCAAGATATTATTTCAGGGGGGGGGGGTGGCTGTGGGGTTGGGGGATAGGAATAGCTTTAGATTGAAGGCAGCTCTGGACCTGTGCTAACAAACCATAAGAACAAAACTTGAAAGAATCAAACTATTTCCAAGTAACTGAATTGCATTAAAGGAGGGGAAAAACAC
Organism: Cnephaeus nilssonii; assembly: GCF_951640355.1. Lineage (NCBI taxonomy): Eukaryota > Metazoa > Chordata > Mammalia > Chiroptera > Vespertilionidae > Cnephaeus > Cnephaeus nilssonii. Next base: position 35,546,166 of record NC_137080.1, on the reverse strand, counting down.
ACCCTCAAAATGTAAAGAACTACAATAAAATCCAGCACCAAAAAAGGAAAATTCACAATGATCAGCATCCAATAAAAAATTACCACGTATGGAAAAAAGAAGGACTATACCAGTGGTCGGCAATTTTGCCGCTCTGTTGACTAATGATTTTGCTGACCACTGCCTTAGGGAAAAACACTTAAAAAACATTTTAATAATGTACTAATGTCTTTAACCTGAAGGCAAAACTTCTGGGTAAGGGTAATGCCTTATGTAGTGGTTGGCAAACTCAGTCAACAGAGCGGCAAACCGCGGCTCGTGAGCCGCGGTTTGCCGACCACTGGACTATACAATCTTGGGTCCAGACAATTAGTCAATAGAAACAGATTCAGAATGACAGATGATAGCATTAACAGACAATCTACCACAAATATTCCAGTAGTAGATAAAAGCATAATTATGATGAACAGAGGGGTCTCAGATTGCGAGAGGGTGCAGGCCAGGCTGAGAAACCCCCCCTGCCCGTGCACGAATTTTGTGCACTGGGCCTCTAGCCTATATATATAAAAGCCCAGTGACCCAATGGTGGAACCTACCAGAACGACCAGTCGACCAGTCGCTGTGCTGCGCACTGACCACCAGGGGGCAGACAGTGCATACCCACAGTGGGAACAGCTGCTCAGAGGGCGGGTCCCCAGTTGCTTTGCTGACCAGGATGAGTGGTGCTCCCACATCAGGCTGATCCCCATAAGCCATGCCCCCCACCAGTGCACGAATCCGTGCACTGGGCCTCTAGTTCTTTTATAATCTTCCTCCAGATTGACATTGGCTCATTAATCAACTGTCTTAGGACATGATCATTTGAAAACATGTTCTGTTGAGGTGGCTGATTTAGCTTACTGTAAACTCACTATGTCTGGTGGGGCTGCTAAGGGACTCAATGCTGAGCAGTTACCATCACTACACTTTAGTCATTTCTTGAGGGAATAAACTGTTGCTTCTGAATGGTAGTGTCATGCTACATTCCTCTGGTGCATGTGCCTCTCTGACCCATGCTTTGGCAGATCATATCTGGCTTTCATCTCTAAACCTCAGCCTCTGCCCACCAATCCCTGTCCCCTAATAGAGTCATCTGGGAATGAAGTTTATAAACTTAAGTGGCTTTATCCATGGTAGCCAAACTTCTTTCTGACTTTTCGGGACTTCTCAGGATTTCACAGGTTACCAAAGACTTGAAGGAGTGCTTCTGTATTGATGATGGGCTATACCATTTCCCTCCTCACCTTCTCCCCAAAACCTCAGGAAAATCAGAAATCTCTGGGGCTTGGGAAAACCCAACTGGAGAAGTCAATTTTAGTTTTTCTTTTCTTCAGACTCCGAGGCACTTTACAAGTGATTGCCTTGGGAGGTGAGGTGAAGGGGCAATTTTAATGAAAACTCTGCTTTCCTGAAATTCACTCAACATATATTTATTGAGCATATACTTCAATGTCAGGCATCATTCTAGGCCCTTATAACACATCAGTGCATAACCTAAAAATTTGTGGAGCTTACATTCTGGACAGTTCCTTCTTCCGTTGCATTTCTAGTCTCTGTATATAGACTGTGTGTGTGTGTGTGTGTGTGTGTGTGTGTGTGTGTGTGTGTGTGTGATGTAGCATCATGATGTTACATTGCTGGTTGTACTGATATGGCTTCTCTGAATCAATCCTAATGGAGAAGGGATTGGCTCTAAACCTCAGTTTGGAGAACTTAAAATGTGATGTATTTATTATTTTATGGTCCCAGCTATAGGCTGTAGTGACCAAGTTATGGAAACAGGAAGGATTACTTGACACCCTATATTACCATGTTACATACAAGGATATGGGGCCCAGAGAACAAATATATCCCACTATCTTCTGAAATATGTCCCCCTCCCTCAGCCCTACAAACTCTGGGCTGAGAACTGAGGTGGCTTGTGGTAGATAAAGGGCAGGCTGTGATATTCTCCTAGGTCTACAGAATGGAAAAACGCTAGGTTTTTTTTTTCCTTTTTTTTTTTTTAAAGTGTGTGTCTATACATGCATGTAGTAAGCACCTAAAACCATACTTTCAGTTTCAGCTTGGCTTTAGCTTTTACTGCTAAGTGCTTTATTCTTTGCATGTTTCCCAATTCAAAAATTCAAGATAAAATATTCAATTGTTGGAATTCCTCTTTTCCTACCACCAGATAATAGGGTGTTGCTTCATTGGGTATCTGTAGGATGGTTCCCTCATCCAATCAGCTGTGGCCATGAGAGGAGGGGGTGGGACCCAGCCCAAATGGGGCTACTTCTTCATACTGGGGCTATGGGATGCCTCTTCCATTTTGAAGGGACTCTGAACTGACAGGGACCATGAAAACAACTGGTCAAAATTACCAGGAGCACCCAACCCATATTTCTCAATATGAAGTTTTGATATCCTATGTTTAGAAGAAAAAAATCCTAGCTTTTTCTCCCCAGAAAGAAGCTGGAGTCCCATCTCAGAACTAAATCAAGCTCTTATAAATGGTAAACTCAAAGTTTCAGAAGGTCATTGTGTGGTTGGTAAGAGGTATATGGGTCAGGAGATTCTAATTTGCTAAGCATAAAAACGTGAAATACTAACTATGCAAATTCCTTCATAAATTTTGTAGAAGGTAGAAAAAATTTTGTGATTTTAGTCTGTATATATGTGAGTCTGTGTTCATACCTGTGGGACCTGCTGGAGGTCCAGTTCGACTAGTTTATTTTGTGCTACTGCTGAGAATGAGGGGTAGAGTGGCCCTCCAGGATGGCTCAGGAAACTTTTGGAAAAGAAAATGGTAGGTGGTTTTAGAGCCACTTCCTCCTGCTTGCGTCTTAATGAGGGAATATTGTGAGAATTCAGTGTGTTTTAAGCACTGGTTCGATCTGTACCAATTAAGGCCCTAGACTCTTGGATTCAGAGTTTTCAGTCCAAAAGTTATGTATGGCCCTCAGAAGGTTTTGTTTGGTCAGACTGGTATTTTCCTGTTGTGTTTGCTGTTGCTTTTAATTACCAATTGAAAAATCAGGCCATTTCAACCTCTACCCCCACCCGACCCCATTTCACATTTCCAGCTACTTTTGGAAATTCTGGCCTTTCAAGACTCGTGTTCTTTCATGGTGACAGTCAGCTGAGTTGAGCATTGCTGTGCTTCTAAACCAGCCATGGCAAGTGCCTTTTGATTTGTTCAGTCAGACTCCACCAGCTTTGCTCCTATGGTACTTCTCTGGCTGTATAGGCATTTAGGTTTGTGACTCCAGATTTACGGATGCGCTGAGCATCGGTCTGAAGCAGATAGTCCTCTGGAGGTGGAAAGCAAGGGATAATCATGCTGTTCCTCATTCAAATTCTGGCTCTTCAGTCTAGCTGAATGACAGCTGACAGGTTACCTCAGTGTTCTAAGTTTCAGATTCTCATCTGCAAATGCTGCCTTATAGGATTAGTGGGATGATGAAATGAAATTAACTTTAGCTTATTATGGAGCCTGACACTTAGTAAGTCCTCTATGAATTGATATTAGCTATTTTTATTGATATCTTCAACATTATTATTAATATACCTGAGACAGAAGGGTAGCAGGGAATTTAAGTATACATATATAACATTTCAAGGTAAAAGTTTATTTTATTCCCTTAGTAATTCTTCAAAATATTTTATCCCCCCTTTGCCCCAGTTATTCCCCGCCCCATATCTTTAACCCTATTTTGATATGAGGGCCTATTTTTGTTTTCAAGTTTGATTACCTTTTCATATATAATTCTTTTATTTCATTTTCTGTATTTTAATATTCCACCCATTATTCAAGCCTATTTTTCTAGACTTTATTAATATATATATCTAAAATATTATAAAATTTTAGAGATAAGACTAGTTGTATTACATATATATGAGGGTAAAAAGCTTTTAGTAAAATGACTTTTATAATTTTAAATTGAATTCATTATTTTGTCCTTCTCTCTCTGCTGTCACACCCTCCAGGATTCCTATAGAACACCATAATAATATCCCATAGGAGCCTCCCCTTATGTACAATTTTATTTTTATTTTAAAGACATAAGGGGAAAAAGTAGTTTAATTCCTTTTTTTCTTATCTAAAAAATTAAAGTATAATTTAATGTTTCTAATAATTTGTTAGAAATTTACTTTATTAAAGCTTGATAACTGCTATAAACCTAAAATATTCTTGTTATACTGATAGACCAAACAGAAGTGCTAAAAGCAAATCTGTCATCTGTTTCTAGATGTTATGCAAATCAGTAAATCTTTCTAGGATAACAAAAAGCATACCAAAGATATTTTGGTATAGATTGAACATTATCTTCCTCGAAAGAAAGATGAATCTGAGGATCTAGCCACACTTTAAAAATGTGTGCCAGTGTTTATTTAGAATCCCTTCTATTTTATTAGAAACAGGAACAGTAATTTCACCAGCAGGAAGTAATACAATACAAGTAAGTTTAACACTTCTTTGATTGCAGACATTTTAGATCCAAAGTAAGAATCCAAATGAGAAATAATAAACACCCAGTCCCTGATGATTCCTTTAGGTCGTGGCTGAAAGCTTCGGCAGGAGGAAGGGTTGCCGGTCCTCCGGCTGGCTTGGTGCTCCTCTCAGTGCACTGAAGAACTTGGTACTTGGGCATCTTTGCTCTGCTGTGTCAGGCTGCTGGACAGGAGTTGATGCTCACGGCGCCACTGACCAGGGCTGCTTTACTGAAGCTCACTGGGCGCCCATCAATCATAAAGTGACGGATGCAGCCTGTGAAGGGTCTGCCAGGGGCCAGGTGTGGTGTCAGTAGAGACTCTGAAGAAAGAAAGCAATCAAAGATGGCAATTGAGGCATTCCAAGCCCAGATATTACTTCATGGTAAAAATTGCTCACATCAGGATGATTTACATGTCAAAAATGAGATACAGTTATTTACCAATATTCTTAGGAACATAGTCTGCTTTTGAAGTAATATGAACATGTGGTAATTATAAAGTTTTGCCATGTTTTTCACAATCAATTTTCTAAGTATGTTTTAGCTGTCTTCCAAGATAGAAATTTGCCAGTTACATGCAAAGCCTCAGCAGTGAATTTTCAGGATCTACCTGTACTTTTTGGAGTTAATTTTACCCGAGCCTCACTTATTTTGTGTGTTTTCCTGAGAAGGGGAAATAAATTTTAGTTTCCATACTATTTTTGGACTTGGTTAATGTTTCTATTTAATTGGTATCATTATTGTTCACCCTTAAGCCTCCACACTTTTGCCAAGCTCATAAAACATAATGAGAAAATAATGAATTCGAATAAACCAAGTTTTAATTTTTCTGAGCTCAGGGTTTAAGAACTATAAATAGGATAGTGATAACCAGCCTAGTCTTTGTGTGGGCAAAGGTGCCCTGCGGTATGCCAGGAGAACTTTCTTATCTTAATTAGAGATCTAGAAGAAGCCTTATGCTTATTAATTGCACAGACACAATTAAATGTGTTGGGATGGTAGAAGCAATATAATTTAAAGCAATTTAGAGAGCTTAGAAATATTATGAAATTAAAATCCATTAAGCCAAAGCTTATTATTATGTACAAATAGCTATGTGAGCAGGAGCAGATAAAAGATGCAAAGTACTTAGAAATAAGTCAAGAAGGAACATAAAACAACACAGCAAATTAAACATCAAGCTGCTGGAATAAGTTTCCTAAGCAATGTAGATTAAGAATATACAGAAGCTTTGTACTTAAAATAAATAATGGAAATAGCATTTCATATCTAGAATGATAATTATAAAGTTTTAGATTTGGAAGCAGCCTGAAAGATCAATTCCCCTTTTCTCTAGATTAGTATGACTATATATATATATTCTTTATGCCTGCTCAGTGTACATTATCAGAATAAAAATGAGCAAACATGAAAGACTATAAGGATAGAAATATCTGTGTCTTCTGCCCATTCCAGAGACTAGGTTTAGAACATGGATTTTGATTCTGCCCAAGCTTACCACTTTTTAGTTCATGGGGGACGTCATCTAGAGGAAATAATTCATACAGAAATTTATGGTGTGCATAATTCACGACAAGACATACTATAGGTAATGACAATAATAAAGTGCCCCAGAACCCTAAGGTAATTGATTAATAAAAATCAACACATGATTTTAAGAGTGCACATTCCTCAGTTTGAAAGCTTGGCTATATACAGGATAATTCAGGATTTTCAGGAAAGGAATGAATGGTCAGATCTGTGAGTGTGTGTGTGTGTGTGTGTGCGCGCGCGCGCGCGCACGCGAGTGTGAGTGTGCACATGTGGACTATAGTAACAAAAAAGCTTTTACTTCTAACTTTGACTTTTAAATTATCATACAGTAAAGTTGACTTATTTTGGTGTATACTTCATTGAATTTTAATGAATTAACTTTTTATTAATAGAAATAATGTCACCAGGGTTCTACATGGTATAGAACTGGTTGGGATTCTAAGAGAATTCATTTCATATGGGGGTTTTATTTATGCCTAATTTCCTCTAGTTATTCTGTTTCATGCTCCAGTTTCTGATGTGATCTTGGTGGAATTAATCTTGAACAGCTTAAAATAATGTAATGAATGACATCCAGCTTAAATTATAATTGCTTTTGTTCTAGGTTTGCTGGCATGATCCCTAGAAGGAATTAAAAGCTCTGGGATGGTGGTTAGGCACCCCCACGCATGCTAGTTCCTGTGTGCTGGCTCATTACCTAAAATCTGCTATTCTCCCTGGCCAAGTAGCTCAGTTGGTAAGAGCATCGTCCTGATATGTCAAGGTTGCAGGTTCGATCCCCGGTCAGGGAACATATAAGAATCAACCAATGAATGCATAAACAAGTGGAACAACAAATTGATAGCTCCCCCACCCCTCTCAAAATCAATTAAATATAATTTGCTATTCATGATGTCTCAGGCAGGCTGGATTTGTCTTCCGGGCATCTTGCCCACCCAGTCTGTGGAGCTTAGCAACTGTTGTAGAGAGATGATGATGGTATGTGATGCTAAGATCAGAATCTAAAACTAGCAAAAATCAGAGAGACAAATATTTGTTTGTATGATATAGTAAGTACTTTGGGTGCAAAGTAAAGAACAAATATAACTCCTATGAGGGAGGGCCACGCTTGTTTTGTCCGTCTCCCAGAACCTAGCATGGGGCTTTATAGACTCTTAATAAATGTTCGTTGTGTGTTGAATGAAGTCATGTTTTCTGGCAACAAGGGATGTACTCCTTATTTCAACAAAATTCTGTGGTAAATACTGTAACAGTGGTATGCATAGCACATTCTAGGGAGAGAGGGGGCATGCCTATGCAAGTGGAGTCTGAGCTGAGTCCTAAAGGTCAGTAAGGAGTTACATTGGGGGAGGAATGGAAGAAGTTACTTCTTGAAAAGGTACTAGGGGAGGAAAAGAAGAAGAACATTTTCCAGAAACTGAGGCCCTGGGCACCTGGGCAAAGGCCTGGAGCAAACAGAGCATCATTGCACACTCAGGAAACTGCAAGTCCCGGAAGGTGTGGGAAGACCCCAGAGGCAGGGTTAAGGAGGGGCCAGATGATCAAGGACCGTGTGTGCTATGCTCAACTTGATCCTGTAGGCCCTGGGGAAATTTGAAATATTTTAAACAATATTGTGATGTCTAGAAAGAAAGCAATGTGAAGAAATACAAGAACCGATGCGACACATCTACATGGTAATGCATGAAGTGCTGTGATGGCCTTTGCCAAGATTCCCTTTCAGAATGGAAAGCAAGAGCAGGAGGAGAGGACTTGGGAATGGCGATGGGAAGGGATAGGGACAATAAAGGAGAGGAAGTGTTACTTTATGGGTGTCCCAAGTATTTCATCAGTAAGTTACTGCCATTGTCAATACTGGTGTTTGAAAATTTTACATTTTATAAAGCAGAGGAAAGTTTAGTTATTACTATGTTGGGAATACCCAAAATTAGATGCACAATTTACTAGTATCTGTGCTTTCTAGCTCTCTTACTTAAAGCATTATCTGCCTTTATATGGGCCAGTCTAAAATAATTTAGTTAGGAGGCTAGGGAAACTCATGTTGTTTTTCCTTAACCTCCCAACCAAATTCCAGATATAAAAGTTTTGTTATCTTTTTCTTATATCCTTCTCTCCAGCTATCTAGCATTTGGTTTTTCCAAGTTAGTGAAATGTGTGAAAACACATTTAATGAAAGATCATGGTCCCTCCATGCTGTCTCATGGGGTACTAGTCAGAGAAAGACAAGTATCACATGATCTCACTCATAATGAACAAAATAAACTGATGAACAAACTGGATCCAGAAACATAGAAGCATGGAACAGACTGATTAATCTCAGAAGGAAAGGGGGTTGAGGGTGGGGGAATTGAGGAGTGGGGAGAGATTAATGAAAGAACTTATATGCATATATGCATAACCCATGGACACAGACAATAGTGTGGTGAAGGGCGGGGGGGGGTGGTGCGCAGGTTCGAGGTAGGGGGTCAGTGGGGAAAAAAAAGGAACATCTGTAATACTTTAAACAGAGTATTAAAACAGATACAATTAAAAATAAAAGAACACTAAAACAGCTGGGGAAAAAATAGGTCATGGTGCCTGCTTCTGAGGTTTAAAACAAATGTGGGCTGTTCATATGTGTCCTCCTCTCATCATCCTGAATTACACACCATTCTTGGAAGACGACAGCAGCGGTGTTACTGAGGATGTTTACAGAATTGCACCTGGGAAACTCCCTTAGGAAATGCCACTACATAGGAACAACAGAACTTCAGGTCTCCAGCTTTTTGTGAAATTCAGCCTAATCCTGGACAGGGAGAACTGTGTATTCTCTTCTTTCCTACTAAGTAACGAAAGCAATTATCAGCACGCTTTTAGTACTCCAAGGTTCTCAGATCCTAGAGCAGTATTAGAAAATGAGTTGTCTTTGTGCTAGAGATAGTGTTTCACTGTGTGTAAGGAGACTTTGTAAAGGGAAAAGAAAAAGATAAACAAATATTGCAGAGGGAGAGGAATATCTACTGGTTAGAGTGTTGGGGTATAGTTCTTCAGTGTTACTTCGTTGTAATCCTTGTGTGAGGAGTCACAGGTGTCAGTATACTTTTTCCCATGAAAGGATATTGTGAATAAAATCCTTAGAGTTATTAGGTGAATTGTGAAAACACTTGGCTCAATTCTCAATACTATAACAGTAATGATGAGAACTTACTGTTTTTCAGATTTGGAACTTGTCCTTTTTAAACAATTCTTACCTGGAACACCTCCAACAAACACAGGCTCCCTGTGATCAACTGGTGTTGGATTCAGGGGTCCAACCACATGGTTCACTTCAGAGTCTACATCCAATTGAACCACATTTGAATCTCTAATAACTAAAATACAAGGCAAAGACTGGTCAAAGACAGCACTGGAATGATTCATTTTCACATAAACTTATCACAGCAATAGGTTTTATTCAGAATAAATCCCACACGTTCTTTTATATCATTGAAAACATCAATGTCTAACCAAGCAATCATTGTGAAAGGAGGATATTTAAGATACTCTTTTCATATAGATATTTAAGAATACTTAAGATACTGCCACATTTTTGCCCCATAAGTTATGCATTATTTAAATAACTCCCCAAGACTATTTTGGCAGCATTCATATTTTCAAATAACATGTGGATTCAATATACATTTTAGTACAATAACATTTGATTGTCTTCTCAGCTACTTCTAGACTCTCATTTATCATCTATCCCATCATATAAGTTATAGTTTAAGTTCTGCCCAGCATCATCCCACAGGTGGGTGTGTGGACTCACTTTATAAGGAAACCCAGGACACACAGCTCTCCTCACCTGTAATTCTGTGCCATCTGCCATCACAGAGACTCTGCTTGGGAGTTACTGAGGTGGAAAAGTCTCTAATGCCATTGTTGACTTTCACTATGACCTGCAAAAGGCCAGGTACCGGTACATTATATATCTTAATTTAATTTCTCTTCATCGTGATAAAACGAAATTTCTTAAATAACTCACAGGAAAGCAATAGTGTAACAAACATGTACGCATGCTTTGTAATTTGAACACAAGGGGTCACTCTGCAATAGGCTATGAAATAGTTTAAACAGAATGCTCTGATAAGAGAGAACAAAATAATGACAGGAGAGATGAGGAAGAGAAATAGTAAGATAACAGAATGAAGTCCTTTACTTTTTAAAGGTGTTAGACAAAGCATTATGGTATTGGTGAAGAGCATGGGCTTTGGAGCCAAACTGCCTGGGTTCATAGCCCAGTGCTCCCACTTACTCTGTGCCAGTTTTCTCATTTGTAATGAGTTAGTCCATATGGAGCATTTAGAATAGTGCTTCGCACATAGGAAGCACCATATAAGAACTCATTTTATTATTACATGGTTTAATAGGAGGTATCAGAACTCAAAACCAGTTATATCAAGTTAGAGACACCAATAAAATATGTTGCTTTTTCTTATATTTGAATGATCTCATGGAAGTTCTTTAGTAATATTTTAGAGTGAAAGTTGTATTTATAACAATTTTTAAAATTTCTAGCTTTGAACATAATACATGTATGTATATACAGCTAGTACACATAGATTCTAGATGTTTTAATGTTTGTAGGTTTTGATAGTTGGGTATGTTTGCTGCTTCCATTTGTTGTAAAAAGAAAGATGCAATTCTTTTGTTAAAACCCTTTAATTATGTGGTTATTGTTGATGTTTTTTTAAAAACCTATGTCACATTTTCATGGCTCTTTGTTCTAATCAAATCAATTCCCAGCATATACCTAAATTTGAATCTAAATATTGCCTGCATCTAAATTTCATGTTATAGCTTCCCTGTTTTTGCCCCCTCCCAGTTAGGAAAGATTGATGAAAACCTTCTGTAAAATAAATCTGCTTTAGATCTAGAATCCAAGGTCACAGGAGATAGCCGGTTAAAACAATTTTTAACACACTACCTGCCCATTTTTCATGTGAACATTTAGGTACTCCCCGTTGACACTGTGACCGTGAACAAGGGTTCCGGAACTGCTTCTGGGACGGACTTCAAAGGCAATCTCAAACTTCAAGCCAATGTTGAAAGACTCATCTATGGAGAGAAATACTAGTAGGTCTCAAGAACAGCAACCTAAATTTTGTAACTATGGTGTCACTTTGTAATAATATATTTTTGTATGTATATTTGAAAGTATGATGCCTTTTTTAGTAGAAAAGTAGAAAGTGGCATTTTTTATGTCAAGCACACTGTGGAAAGCTCTGTAGGGAACTGAGATAGTAGTACATCATTCTTGTGGGGTGTGGGGTGGGGACAGCATGCTGAAAATACGCTATGGCTGTGGGAGCTCAGGGGAGGAGGACCATTTAATATGTCCAAAGTGAGAAAGGAGGAAAGGGTACAATAGGTCCAGAGGCTGGAGTGTTTGGAGAGCACTGTGGAGGCCCGTGTGGCTGGATTGTCCCCTTAAGGGGAGGAGGAGGAGGCTCTAGTGTGCAAATATGGAAGTCAGACTTTATTTTGAATTCATTGAATGATAAAGCTGACTTGATGAGATCTGTATTATAAAACAATTTTTAAACAAATAAAGATAGTTTCCACCAGTACTGCAAAGCATTTTATAGGAAAGAAGTGAGATCAGCAAATGCAGTTAGGAGCTGCTATTGCAGTGATGAAAGAAAATGAATTCTTCTTGAGAATAGCCGCGTTCACTCCAAGAGACCCATTGCAAACTGGGGCATCTTAGTAATGTTCACTCAATGTGTCTCCTTATAAATCACTTTTTAATTTTTCCTGCTATTAATAGTTAATGTTTATGGAGAACATAAATTGCGCTAGTTGCTATGCATTTTAAACTGCCCATGTTTCTGAGATCTTATCACTGAAATTTAATGAAGGGCGGAGAAATGTGAGTGTAGGTGCTTTAGTAGGGAAAAAGGAAAAGAAAGTAATATCATGAGCTAGACAAAGAGAGGAAATAGTCCCTCTAGTTACTCTATTGGACATGGTGGTGGTTTAAGAAGGTCTACTTGGCTGCACTGGAATATCTTTATTCAGGAAGTGCACAAAGTACCTAAGTGCCTGAGAGCAGGGAATATGTGGAACATTTTATTCCTTTTCCCTCTTTCCCAACACCTACCCTGGTGCTCACACCTAATGGTTGTGCTAAGGAATGTTTGTTGGAGTGTACTGGATGGTGATTATGTGTAGTCAGCTAAGCTTCTATTTATTTTTAGAACTTTTATGTTCCTTCACCTGGCAGAGGGACTGTCAGACTGGAAGCATACATTAAAAATTAATGAATGAGAGAGAAGGTAATAGCCAAGGAGAATACAAATCCTATATAATAAAAGCCTAATATGCAAATCAACCGGCGGAACAACCGGTGGAACAACTGGTCGCTATGATGCGCACTGACCACCAGGGGGCATATGCTCAATGCAGGAGCTGCCCCCAGCCTGCATGCAGGCCCCAGGCCAGCCAAGGTGGGTGCCAGTGGCTCCAACCCCCTGATCGCCCCATTGGTTGCCCAGCAGAGGGAGGCAACCAGCGGTGGTGGTGGGGGGTGGGACCAGTGAGCAAGTGGTGCCAGGCCGGCCAAGGCGGGTGCCAGTGGGCCTCCCTGCCCCCCGATTGCCCTGCTGGTCGCCCCACAGATCAGCCCTGATCACTGGCCAAGCCTAGGGACTCTCCCTGTGCAAGAATTTCCTGCACTGGGCCTCTAGTTCAGAAATAAAATTTCCGAAGGTTAGCACTGTCTGCTGCTGTTGTAGCGCAAGGGGAGGAAGTGGAACTTCCTTTAGTAGGCACAATGGGTCATGCTATGAGGGAGGAGAGGAAGACCTAGAGAGCAAGGTGGTCGAGAGCTGAGATGGATCAGACCACAGAGCAGCATGGACAATTCTAAAGGAGCCAAAATGGTCTACAGCCAGAGGTTTAGAAGCTGTGGAGAAGTTCTGGTTAGGGAGAGAAAACAGGGATGGGCATGGGTTTCTGGTTTGGAGAAGTAGGGAGGGAGAAAGTGGTCCTTGTGGAAATAAGCCACTTCCTAGGGCTGAGTGAGTTTGGCATTCTGAAGTTCTAACTAATGGGCCCCAATATCCCTGTTATCCACTCCTAAGAATGAAGTATTTCATGATTCACGTTTTCAGCATAAGTCATTGTTACCTAGAACTGCGTATCCTCCTTCTGTTGAAAAGTATGTTCCTGTTTCCATTGGCCCTTCAAAACAAGGAGTCACGCTAAATGTCTGAGAAGCAGAGGTGATGGAGGCCCCATTGAGCTGGAGATTGCTGAGACAGCCACTGAAACTGTAGACTGAGTTTATCTGAGAGAAGAAGACATTTCTTAAAATCCATTTTCTCAACACTCACAGATGCACCAAAGGGAATAAAAATGTAGGAATTTGAGTCTCAAGAGAAACCAAGTAATTCCTGATTTATCTTAGCTATCTGAATGATAAATTGCTTTCCAGGTAGTTGCCTTTTAACTAGTTCTTTCAAGCTGGAATTTTCCTTGATAGTGTCAGCCTGCTGTAGTTAAGTATGAAAATGTTTATGTATACCATGACCAAATAAATTATAGTTGTGGTTTTCAAACTGAATATTAGAAATATCCTAGTTTGTTTTTCTTCAAGAATGAGAGCTGTGTCCAAGATCACCTAACACCGATAAGCGCTAGCAAAGTTCTTATTAAATTTACTATGGCTAAATAAACATCAGAAAGCTCAAATTTCTGGCTTCATTGGCTGTTTTTGTGGTTGAATATTTATCATACCACAGGACATGATAACTGCTTTTGAAATCTTTTAAAGAGGTGGTCATAAATGGGACTACTTACCTAATATTTAATTAAACACAAACCCCTCCTCCCTTTTTTTGGTGTTATCCCATATGTTAATGAATCTTAGAAATGTATTAACTGTGTTAAAATCAAATCTGTATTTATATATGAAAATTTAGTCCTTTAAAGCAGTCACTTTATTATTAAATTGTTTTTTAAAAGTATAATATTTTAAACTTTTAAATTATAAAAATAACATGTTTCTTACTATGCCCTCACTTCTCTCGGGGTAACCATATTTCCTTGCACATTTACAAATTGTGTGTGTGTGTGTGTGTGTGTGTGTGTTAAGAAACAAAAATGAGATCATGGTTTACATAATTGCCCGAAAGGTTTTTTTCACTCAATAATACATAATCACATGACTTCTTTTTTTGTTTGTTTACATAAAGGTATGGGTACTTGCTGGATAAATAAGAATCTTCTTTAAACATAAATTTTCATGCCAATTTATACCTCTGAAACTTTTTTCATCTCACCTCTGCCTAGAATGAAAAGATCACTTCTGACTTTGTAACATCAGAGGGTGGCCAGCACTCACTCATCTCCAGCCAAACTACTGTTTCACTCTGGCCAGTTTCCTAATCACAGAATGAGGGCTGGAGTAAATGATCTTCCGGCTCTAAAGGTCAATGACTCTACCTAGTCACAACCTGGCTTACCTGGACATTTTTCACAGCTCTCCCAGGAGCTACGCCTCCCAAATAAATGGGACCTTTGATTTTCCAGGCAGCTCTAGTAGGAGGGAGACTCTCTTCTAAGACTCGAAGACCATCAATTACCAGTCGGCCACTGCTCTTTTCCCGAATAAATATCACCTGGATGGAGAGAATGTAAATAGCACATCTCAAGTACATCCCTAGATGAGGGGAAAGACCATGTTGCCTCCCCTCCCAACTTTCCTATTTCAGTACTGTGGGAAATGTGCAGAAATCCTTTAGAAAAAGGGTCCTTCTCTGAAGGTCAGGAGCTTGTCTCTTGCTTTGAGGCTTGATTCAAAGTTACAGGCGTAACTTCTGAATGTAGCATATATTTAGCAGAATTCTCTATGAAGCTCTTCCAGCTGGCCAGCCGACGTGCTGTCTCCTAAATCTACTGTAATTTATTTTAAGGCAGCTGACATTGCTTACTCTTTTCATTATAGACACACTGACTTGCTTCAATACTCAGGTAGTTCTCCCTGTTATGTCCTATCTTCCTAACAGATACACTCCTCACTTTGTATCTACCATAGCTTAGTCCAGGAAAGACATTCAGCAATTGTTGTTGAAAATCTAGAATATGATGGCAGTAGGAAAAACGCGAGTGACAAATCCTTAGACACCAAACTTTAGTTTATGTTGGCCATTGACTCTTTGGTTAAAATAATTGCATTAAAAATTGATTGGTCAAAAAATTATACTCAGACTGTATCTCTTTTAAAAGCGTGTGCTTCAGGATTTTTATAAGAAATTAATAAAAGCTTTTGAAATGGAACTCTGAGCATATAGAAACAAGTTTAAAATAGAAGCTCCTAGAGAAACCAATAGTGGGGCATTAGTGCCAGACCATTTGCCTGTGGTGAATATTTGCTGAGAATAATATTCTCTGCCTTCAACTTACATCATGCCACAATCCATCATTGTATTTCTCTTGGCTCCTAATCTTCAGTTTCTTGTGGCCAACATTAAACATGAAAACCAAGCGGCCGTGGGCTAAGAATAGAGTCATGAAGTCATTTTCTTCCTGATCTGAGACATAGAAAATCATCCCGTGGGAGGAGCGAGTTTTCAGACGAATGGAAAACTGAGATCTGGCAAATGAAAAGAAAAAGGTTGCCACCTGTAAAATGAGACTGAGGGTGATCTCTAACTTTCCAAAGCAATACAGAGTAAGGGAGAATAAATAAGTAGCCATTCTCTGTACTCCCAAGCAGCGTTTCTTCAAATGATCCTTTAGCATTATTAATGAAGTATGGATAAGCACTGCTAGTGCAAAAATGTAAATCCATCTCCATTTCCTTATACAACAGGAATACATTCCACATTTAAGAAAGTGTTGTTTCAATTAAAGACCATATCATATCTTGCTTTAAAAATGTGGTTGCAATTAGTTTAGCAAAAATCTATATGTTGAGGAAGCTTATTCATGTGGACAAAAACTAGTGAGTGATTAATATGTATATGGAAACTTGTATATAAACAATATGATTTGTGTACTATCTAAAATACAGATGCAATTTTTCCACAGTAAAAATTAATCAATGAATATCACATATTAAACATAGCCACCAAAGTGTGTAGAAATTAAAAACTTCCTAGAACTTTAGCTCTAGGCCATAGATAAAATACATTTATTAGGCTAACTTCTACATTTCTTTCCGAAGGATACAAAATACTGATTTTGCCAATTAGGCAAATAGCAAATTAGAAGTTATTAGACGTTTCTTATTGAATGTACTGCCTGTCTAAGAAAAAGAGCTATATAAGACCTATATAAGAATATTTGGGTGCTAACATTTTATTTTTAAAAATATTTTTATTGATTTCAGAGAGGAAGGAAGAGGGAGAGAGAGATAGAAACTTCAATGATGAGAGAGAATCACTGATTGGCTGCCTCCTGCATGTTCCCTACTTGGGAATGAGCCTGAAACCTGGGCATTTGCCCTGACCGGGAATGGAACCGTGACCTCCTGGTTGATAGGCCAATACTCAACCACTGAGTCACACTGGCCTGGCTTGGAGCTAACATTTAAAAATAAACCTTTAATAATACTAAATAGCCTGAAGATTTGTGAATACCAGGAAGAAATGAGGCGCTTCAGTGATAGATTGAGGGCCAATAGAGGTTATCATCTTTTTCTTATTATCTTCCCTTTCGGTACCACATGAATCTTTTTTTTTAATCATCAAAATGAATACTAAATAGTGCATGATTTATACTTTCCAATAAATTACATTCTTTGTGACTTTCTTCCCAAAAGTAAGGTGCATAAAACAGCATTATCCTAGGAGTTTGCTGTGTCTTAACAAGAAAAGACAATCAAAGAGAGAAAGATGGGCCCTAACTGGTTTGGCTCAGTGGATAGAGCGTTGGCCTGTGGACTGAAGGGTCCCGGGTTTGATTCCAGTCAAGGGCATGTACCTTAGTTGCTGGCACATCCCCAGTAGGGGGTGTGCAGGAGGCAGCTGATGGATGTTTCTAACTCTCTATCCCTCTCCCTTCCTCTCTGTAAAAAATCAATAAAATATATTTAAAAAAATAAGAGAGAGAAAGATGGGGCAAATTTCAAGGACTCGTCTAACCTTGATATCACCTTCTCTCCCCCCTTCCCCCTCAAAAAACAAATTGCTTTCAGATAGTAAGTGGAATGCTTCGGAACTGCTAGAAGGTTGATAAGGAAAGACACTGGAAATACACATATGCAAATAAAGATGAAGGCTGGTCAGGGTATTACGTTTCTGGAGGAATAGTATGTTACTTTACTTTTCACCAAAATCTCCTTTCAAGTGTTCAAACTCTTGGCGGCTGTTGGCAGTTCCTCCGTACTGATAGGCGTGCTCTATTGCTTTAGGGCTGTTGGAGAGGTGGCAGTGAGAGTCTCTTGGAGCATTCTTCTCTAGGAATTTCAGGCCAATAGGATCCCTTGAAGGTGCGTCTTTATTTTTCTCTCCCTATAAGAATAGGGAATAAATGATACTAAGGGATAAAAGTGACATACTAATAGCAAAAATTCATTTGTTATTTCCTTACCCAACAACAACAACAATAATAAAACAAAGCGTGTACTATTTGTGCATTTCCCATTAATGATATGGTTAATCATGCTATAAGCAAATGATAGCAGGAGATGAAGCAGTAACAGCAACAAACAACAATACAGTATGTTAACAAATCCAAAATTCTAGTCTATGATAGTAAAGCAGAGTTAAACGGAAGCTATAAGGATAATGTTCTATCATTTATTTTTTATTATTTTTAAAAATATGTTTTTATTGATTTCAGAGAGGAAGGGAGATGGAGAGATAAAAACATCAATGATGAGAGAGAATCATCAATCGGTTGCCTCTTGCATGATCCCTAAAAAAAGTTGGCAATAAAATAACCCTAGCATATCAATCAATAAAATCCACATATTATAGGCAACAATATCACTTTAGCACACACAATTTATTATTTACACACACTGTGCAAAACATTAAAATACCTAGCAACAACTTCAAAATATTTAAGAATATTTTTTGGTAATAAGCTATGTAGTAAACATTTATGGGACAGGAGATAGAACAATTTAAAAAATTACCTGTGCTTTAAAATTGCACTGCTGATTTTAAAATTTAGAGTTGTGAAATTATGGTTATTTAGTCTTACTTTTTGAAGCAAAAGTAAATACAAATAAATCTGATCATTCAGGCATTGATTCATTTATTCAAGCAAGTGTTTATTGATTACCTAATAGTTAGAAGTGAAGGAGAAAGAAATCAATGTTTCTGTAAGCCTTCCATGGGCAGTGGTGTGTGGTGGGGAATAGAAAGGTGAGTGAGAAATGGTTCCTGTATTTTAAGAAACTGAAAATCTATTTGAAGAATGGGTATATAAATAGCAAATTGGAAGATGGGTTGTTACCAGATAGAAAGAACCTTAGATGACTTGCTGGAGCTTGGGGTTTTATTTTTTAGGTGGTGAGGAGCCCCATGGGTTTTAATAGTGGGGAGTGGTGTGATTTGACCCACTTAGGAAGAAAGCTTGCAACAAAGGAAGAGCAGAGAGGAGAGGAAATGTTTGAAGTGGAGAGAACTGGAGAACACAGCAAGTCAGGATGAGATCCAGGGGAAAAATCCTGGTTCCAGATTGTTGAATGAACTCACACCTTTAGTTTTCACCCATCCCTAATTCCCATTGAAATATCAAAAGAACTATACACATTAAAATATATCTATCATAGTCCTAAAATCTAGGAGGTTTTCTACTAGAAGAACAAAACTGTAAAAATTTCCAGTAGATATTTCCAGGAGATATCATAAGATTAATGGTTTGATATCTCAGTCTGGCCCTGGAGAATCTAAGGGTGGTAGTTAGATTAGAGAAAGTGGGGTGGTGCTTGGAGACTCACCCTCCTAAAGAAAAACCCACCTGGTCCCACCATCCCTTCTTCCCTTCCTCATAGTAGTCAGGACTCAGAACCTGGGTCACGGGTACAGAAGCTAGGTTTTTCTCTTGGTGGAGGAAATATGTGCAGTTATCAATGTTCTTGTGGCCCAGGCCCTCATCATCCCAGTCATGAGTGGGCAGAATGGGATGGAGTGGGGCTTCCTGGAAACTTTCCCTCTAACATATCTTGGGAAACTCCCCCAAACTCCATGCTGTATTCCAACCTCAGTGGAGCAGCATGCCTTATAAATGGAGATATGATCACTTTTGTCTCATTGGAGGTGGGGGTGAGAGGTGGGTGGGGGATTGGGAGTTTTCTCCAATCCTGGTTATTCCTCATTCTCTCCATTTCTACAGAGATGATCTCATTCTTTCTCAGTCAGTGCATCCACTTAACTATGGGAGGATCGACAGTGAATTAGATCACAGGGGCTCAGCAAAGCAGGAGCTTACTGGCCCATGACAGTCTCAATTCATCAGCCCTGCCTTTCTCTGCTTCAATGTGGGAATATATGGACTAGGATCTTTCTCTTGTAAAAAGAGAAGTTATAATTTAATCAATTACTTCATTACCACTTAATAGAGACTCAGCTTATTATTTAAAATGGCTATGCGTGTGGGGATTCTCCCTGAACCCCATTAGACTCTGACTTTATCAATTTAATTTATTTTTCTGAGTCTATTAGTTGCATCCAATTGGTGGTACCAATTTCAATTTAGCAAGATTATTTTGTTTCAGATAACAGCCAAACTAGTTAAGGTACTTAAGAAAAAGAGGGCAATGTGTTACAAAGCTATGGTAGTATCTTAAGAACACAATCCAAGGGAAGATAGTAGAGTGGGTCCTACCAGGGGCAAGAATCAGGAATTAGAAAGCTAGGAAGAATCAAGGCATTCCTTTCCTGGATGTTTTGGGTATTTCAGCTTTGTTTTTCTCAGAGTGTCTGTTACCATTCTTTCTCTGCAGGGCAGCTTTCTGCCTTTTTCTCTTCTTTATCTGTGCATGATTAACACAGAGCTCTTAGGTTTACGTGTTTTCTAGTCAATGACCAGCCCAGAGGAGTCTCTTTGGGTTCTGAGTTTCCAAGAAGAGAACATGGTGGCTCAGCTGAGTTGACATGATCTACCCTGGTCCAATCATCTATATCAAGGTAGATGAAGTCACAAACCTAAAATACTGGGACCCCCAGGAGGGAGGGAATCAGTTCTCAGAGAGGGGAGTAGTTGGCCAGATATCTGGAATGTATATTACAATGTAGAGAATGTTTATTATCACATTAAACGCCAAATGAGGAGATGCTTTCCCAATTAAATTTGGAAACATAAATATCACAAAAAATTTTCAAGCTGGAACATAGTGGTAAGATAGGTACTCTTACATACTCACGAGGAAATATAAATTAACTTTTACCTTTTTGGAAAGTAATTTGTTTTGATCCAATAATTCTGCCTCTAGGAATATATCCTAAAAGGTTATTCAGTAATATGAATATGGATTAATGTACTATGATTTTCATCTATAAAAGAGAAGAAACTGGAAACAACTGAGAGTCTATTTGTGGTTAAATAAATTATAATAAGTGCATAAAATGGAATATTAGGAAGTTATTGTGAAAATAAATTATTATGAGCCCTAATTGCTATGATTCAGCCTTGATGAAAACTTAAACCTGAGGCCACAAGTTTTTCTTGGTAGCTATTTAAGGAGCTTTTGATAAAAGGGCAAATATAAGAGAAGATTAGCAAACACTGACATTCTAATGATTAAAAAATATAAATGAAATCTATAGTGATTTTGTGTCTTATTACAAAATTGAGTTTCTAAGACTTTTTACCATAAAGACTAAGAGGTTATTATAATATTGAAAAGTTTGTGTTAATAGTTCCAATAGCAACTGTTGATTGTAACCTTGAGACGATGAATATTTGTTTAGGAAATTACATTTGATAGACAGCTTCATCCAGAAAACTGTATTCATTTAAAGTGATAAACTGTGTTTGCTTTAGAAGGTTGATCTTCCTCATCATCCTATGACATTAACATGCTATCTACGATCACCTGACAGTGTTCAAGGCCCAGCTAAAAAATTCTCAGGATAAACCTTTTAGTATCAGTATATAAAGGTGACAGTAAGATTTCATCAGAATTTAATAATCTCCTCTGAAAAATCCTTCAAAGTATCCCCTAGCAAAATCCTTCATAACAATAAATGAAATTATTTCTCTGCCTGAATCACTTTAAAAAGTCTTCCATGTGAAATTCAGGAAGGGATCCTGAAAAACTTCTAAGATTTGATTATACTAGTACATGAACAAAATTATTAACATCGATAAAGAAATCATGTGTGAACAAAGGGAAGTTTCATGGGGATTCTAAAAAGTGTTCTATTGTAAGCTGAACTATATGGTCAGTGAAAAACCAAGATATAATGGGCAGTGAAAAACCATCTGAAGTGAGAAGCTGGGGGGGTGCTTCCCTCTGCTGATGGTTCAAAAGCCAGCCTTGGAAGGAAATCACTTCTTCGCCTGCAAAGATGCTCAACCTCACTGGCATTCAAGAACATGTAAACCACAATCAGATGCCAACTTTGTCCATTAAATTGACTAAATTATAAAAATGTGACCATATCCAGTGTTAGCAATTGTGAGGAACAATAGGTTTTTTCAAATGTCATTTGTGAGACTCTAAGTCAGTATTGCAAATGCACATTTCCTTAATCTAAACAATTCCACTTTTAGGAATTGACCTCCAGAAACACTCCTGAGACTTTATAGAAATACTAGAGGCCCGGTGCATGAAATTCGTGCAGGGGTGGGGGTTGTGTCCCTCAGCCCGGCCTGCACCTTCTCCAATCTGGGACATCCCTCTTGCAATCTGGTACTGCTGGCTCCTAACCACTCACCTGCCTGCCTGCCTGATCACCCCTAACTGCCTCTGCCTCTGCTCTGCCACCATGGCTTTGTCCAGAAGGACGTCTGGAAGACATCAGGTCTATCCGGTCTAATTAGCATATTACCATTTTATTAGTATAAATAGCAGCTCACGTTTACCAAATGTTTACTCCATGCCAGGCACTGTGTTAAGAGCATTTCATGCATCAACTCATTTAGCCCTTATAACAACTCTATGATGCAGATTGCTAAATATTGATTGAACACCTATTAATGTGCATTGCTCTAGGCTAGGCTCTTAGGATAAATCAATGAACAAAACAAGAGCTTGTGTTCTAGCAGAGGAGACAGACAATAAACAATAACGTCTCTGGCTGCCGCCAGGTCTGCCCATCTGCAATGCATGATCATGTGGAACTGCTCCAGCTTCTGATCAACAGGAACCAAATAACCTGAAGGCCCGCAACTCCTTTCGCTACAACGGGCTGATTCACCGCAAGACGATGGGCGTGGAGCCGGCGCCCACGGCAAAGGTGTGGTGGTCATCATGAAGCGGAGATCCGGCCAGCGAAAGCCGGCCACCTCCTAGGTGCAGACCACCATCAACAAGAACGCCCGGGCCACCCTGAGCAGCATCCGGCACATGATCCACAAGAACAGGTACCGCCCGGATCTGCGCAGGGCAGCTCTCGGCAGGGCGAGCGCCATCCAGCGCAGCCAGAAGCACGTGATGGTGAAGAGGAAGCGGCCCGCCCATCAAGAGACCCTGAGCACCCCTTCCCCTAAGCAATAAAGGTATCAGCCAGCTCTCCTACAAACAAACAAACACCCCCATAATAAATAAAGTATATAATCAATTAAAATGTGACAAATGCTATGGGGAAAAGAACTAGAAAAAGGAGACCAGCAGTACTGTGGAAGGTAGGAGGAAGGCTGTGGTATAAAGTAGGCCTCATTGAGCACAGGCCAGCTGAGTGGCCCTAGAAAGAGGAGGGGGAGTTATCTGTGCAGATACTGGGGGAAGAGTGGTCTAGGCAGAAGGACAGCTGAAGTAAAGCCCATAAGGCTGGAGTGTCCATAGGCCATTCTAGGAATAGCCAGGAGGTCAGTGTGGGGAGAAGAGCTAGTGAGGAAAAGGGGCCTGGGTAATATGAGGCCTCTTATGACACTGTGGGAACGTGGGCTTTTGTTCTGAGTATAGCTGGGGTCCACTTTGAGCAGAGGAGTGACATAATATGACTTACATAAGGTGTTCCAAAAAATGTATACACACTTTGAATGATTATAAAAGTCAGTGTTTATTAACATACAGTTCATTTTCAGACTTTAAAAGAATCCGCAGAAATGAATACTTTGTCAACGCCTATTTTCAAACTGATGACTGTTCTGGTCCAGGCACTGCTGATAACTCAAAGCAATGGAAGCGCAAACATTAAGAATCATTTTGTTTGGTATTTGTGCACCCTCAATCCGTCAACTGTTGCCGGTTTTGTGCCGTAAATTTTATTGTTTATGTAGCCCCATAAAAAAGTCTAGTGGATTAATTTTCTTTGTTCAAAGCTTAGTCTGGCTTCACCCATTATTTCAAATCAGTTAAACCTGAAAAGGAGTGAAAATTAAGTGAGTTATCACCTTATAAATACAGGGTATCCCAAAAAGTGTATACACACTTTGAATAATTATAAAGGCAGTGCTTGTACTACAAGTGTGTTTTCAAATTCCCAGTAGCATGTTAGGACGAATTTCATTTGTTCAAAACTTAATCTGGCGGAAAAGAAAGAAACATCAATTGAGCTATCAACTGCGAAAGTGTGTACACATGTTTTTGGGATATGCTGTGTTTATAACGATCTGGCCCTTGTGTTGAGAAGAAACTGTTGGAAAACCATACAGAAGCAGGAAGGCCTGTTAAGAGGCTATTGCCATAATACAGATGTGAGATGACGGTGGCTTGGACCAGGGGGGAACATTGGAACCTGAGCTTATTGTGAAAATCGGACCAGGAAGGTGTGGGCAGTGGGTAGGAAAGGTTGGACTAAAAGAATGAGAAAGAAAAGTAGCCAGAGAATTCCATGGAAGAACTCAAGGTTTGATGATGGAGCAGCTCTGGTTGATGTCACAGATCAATTATACACGTGAGTGGTTGAAGTGAAGGTGAAGGAATGAGGGGGGAAAAAAGGGTAAGGTCAGAAACTTTAACAATTTCTGTGATTTTGACAAAAGCCTGCCATTGTTACACAAAAGCAAATGATCCTAGAGAATAGTAGTACTAATGATATGATATATACATATCAATTGTTAAGCATGGAGCAATTTTAACCACACTAGTGAAAAGTGGTTGGAAGTATGAGTAAAAGCTGATTCAAACTGTTTCTTTAGGAACAAGAATTGATGCTACAAAGCTAGTGAGTTGGAATATCTGCTACTACAAGAACCTTATCTTTGTATAGCTGCAAATTAGAGTAAATTCTACAAAGCATCAGGGTCTAAAGTTGCATGCGTGGAACACTAGGGCATTCGGGAACTTGGCATAGCATTATCTTTTACCTTTCTATTCTGACTTGTTTTAGGCTTTGAGGAATTTTTTCCTTTTTTGTGAAGGAGCAACAATGGCGAATTTTCAATGGGACACTCATAAAGGGAAGTGTGGACCTTTTCAGAATACCGCTGGAAATCTTCGACCTCCACATCTCTGTCCAACCTGTGTTTGTAACAAAGAGGAAAAAAATCTTAAAAATGTTGTACAGAGAAAGTCAGAGAAATGAGCAATTAAAACAATTTGTGTGTGTGTGATGGATCTTTATCCATCAACCACTACTTTAATCAGAATATTTAAAATGATCATTTAACCAATTAATTAATAACTTCCTGCTTGGTACCAGCACATTCTGACAGACGAACATCGTTTCCCTCACCACACTCTGGATGACTGGGGCCGCCTCTGAATTACTCAGTCTGTGTCAAATTCCTCTCTTGCTAGTTCTTGTACTCAGGGAGCCCTCATTGTCTTTGTTAAGGACCTAGATTAATGGCTTTGTTTAAAGTCAGGCATTAAGTTAAGAACACGTTCTTAAACCTGTAACAAGGATTTGGGTATGTTACTCTGTACTCTATCGTTAATAAGATGTATGGAAATAATCACATCTAATATTTATAGCTTGCTGTATGCCAGGGGCTTTATGCCCATTATCTCATTTAATCCTCATAACAAGCATACCAGGCAGGCACTATTATTATCTGAATTTGCAGGTGAATAAAAAAGGCTTACTCTGCCAAAGTCATACAGAAATTAAAGGGCTAGAAAAGGTAACTACAAACCCAAGTATGTCAGTTGCTCAAGCATATACAAGTTTCTAATGTCTACCCTATGCCTCTGATAAATTTCATATTCTGTTTGAATAATGCAAATATTTTCATTATTGACTTGATCTTCTTTATTAACCATGTGGGTTTATAAAAAATAAAAATATTATACCTGGTAAAGTAGGCATTGCTTATACAGCCCGTAAAATTAGCATACTGGGGACTGATGGGTGAGCCGCCGAAGTAAAACTTCTTTTCATCTACATGTGTGTGTTCCGCTTTCTCTTTGGTAGGATTCTTACTCCCAAGTCTGCTTTTATCTACTACCAGTTCATATCTGCAAGAGAAAAAGCATCTTTACAGAGCACACAGCTAACATTCTACCTCGAGTGCCATTCTAGGTCTCAGGTTTTCTCAGGGAATTGAAATGGGACATCTGGTCAATAAAAAGACAATAGCTTTCCAGACGCTTTATGAGGCCTAGGATACAACGACTGAATGTTTCCATACACAGAAAAGGCCCTCCCAACCAGGATTAGAATTTAAACTCATAAAAGCAAGAAGTTAAGATGACTAGTCATCAGCACTGTTTTGTTGTTGTTTGCTTGTTTTTCTTTTTGGTGGAAAAAAAAATCAGGATCTACCTTCCTCATGGTGATCATTTACACATGCTTGTGGGAGACCATTTTCATTGTAAAGCCCAGTGAATGGTTTTGGTCCTGATTGGACATGGAGTCCTGAAAAGACCTATTAACGTTTTCCTTTGATGGAGGGCTCCACGGAAGTGGACACAGAATGGGAGCCGTCTACAACAGAGGTTCCTGTCTTATCCCAGAAAGCTTCTTACGATGGAAAAGAAGTTCAGTATCACATATTTTAAAGATGAAGTTGGAGATTTTAAAATGGGGCCATAAGTATTCCATTCTCAACCGCCAAATGTAAAACGAAATGAAACCAACATTTGCTGAGCTCCTTTATGCAGAACACTGGCCTCCACTGAATCAGGCACTTTCCTCAAGGAGATTATAGTCTATGTTTTTTTTAAATTTTTTAAAATTTTTATTGTTGAGAGCATTACAGATGTCCCCCATTTCCTCCTTTGCCCCTCTCCATGCGGCTCCCACCCTACCCCAGGCATTCACTGCACTATTGTCTGTGTCCAGGGGCTATGAATGTATGTATATAAATTCTTTGGTTAATCTCTTCCCACCCACCCTATCTTCCTTCTGAGATCTGTCAGTCTGTTCCATGCTTCCATGTTCGGGCCTGGGGTGGGGGTGGGGGGTGGGGATGTTATATTTTTGTTAAGTAATTTCATAGTGTCTTATTTTGCATGTCTTGAAAATTAAGAGCAATTTATTTTTTTAAAGGAGGCAAGTAGCTCCTTCCGTTATTTTTTTAAACACTAGAAAAGTAATAGAATAGCCAATTATTCATAGTGGACAATTGGCAGAATCATACCCGACAAATAAGGCCACCACATGGAAAGGATATATCGTGAGGACCTGTACCTTGCAGGGGAGACAGAGGTGATGATGAAGTGAGACAGCCCGTCATTGTACTGCTTATCTGCTGATTGCACCTTGATTCCCTTTACGTTCATGATCACAGTGCCATTATCCAACGAAATGGAGAACACGTCTGACTGAAATGCAAGCACAAGTTTTTAAGTAGGGAGCCAGGTATCCAAAAGAACATGTTTTTAACATTTACTTAATGTTATTGCTTAAAGGAACATCCAGTATGAAGGAAGTTTGCTTGTAAAACACTTTCTATGAATAACAATAAAAACAAAATACTTGATTGCTTGTATTGGTCTTGCCTACAAAATTAGACACGTTTCAATGGAAAAATAAATTTCCTATATACATTTAGAACTAAAACCTTCTGGTGATTTTGTCATGTTGAGAGTTGCCTACTCCATCATGTCTCCCTTTAATCCCTTTTGAAAGGGCTATATTTGAATCCCTTTGGGAATGTGGCTAGATTACCAGGCAAAAGTTAATTTGCTAGTTTGGCCTCTTAAATATTTCACTTTTCATCTATAGATGCAGAAGAGAAATTTTAAATAAAAGCAGGTTAACATCTCTTTTTCTGAATTTGCTTATCATTTGTCTTAAAATATTGGCAAAATTATAATCTTGCTTCTCTTCCCTTATATGGGCACCAAACTCTACAGTTAGCCCAGCACATACTACTTTTTTGGGGACCAAAGTGCTATTTAATTAACCATGGTAATCTGAGGCAGGTTATGTAACAGAGGTTCTACAAAGCGCTTTGGGTAAATTCTCACAGATGCTACTGGTTTAAATTAAATTCAATATAAATGTGATAGATACAAAGTAATAAGTATGAAAAGTGAAAGCTGGTATTATGACATGGTCCATCAGTGTATCTCTTGGTACTTTTCAGAGATAAATCGGTTGACTCTTAGGGTCATTAAACCTGTACAGATCTTATTTGATTCTTTTTTAAAAATATATATTTTTATTGATTGTAGAGAGAGGAAGGAAGAGTGATAGAGAGATAAAAACATTGATGAGAGAGAAACATCAACATCTATCCGCTGCCTCCTGCATGCCCCCGCCTAGGGACCGAGCCCCAAACCCAGGCATGTACGCTGACCAGGAATCTAACCAGGACTTTCGGGTTCATGGGTCAATGCTCAACCACTGAGCCACACCAGCTGGGCTTATTTTATTCCTCAAACAAGATGTCTTTAAGCTGAGCTCAAGTGTTCTGCAGCAAATGCACGAAGAGAAAAATATGTTCTTTTTACTATTTTATAAGTTAAGTCACACATATGTTTATTCTTAACATACAGTGGTTCTTAACATTTTTGTGTGCCATGGACTCCTTTGGCAATTTGGTGACACATATAGACCCATTCATAAAATAATGTTTTAATATGCATACAACAAAATGTATAGGAACACAAAGGAAACCAATTACATTGAAACACAGTTTCAAAATATTAAAACAATAAATCTGTGATATAGTAATATAGGTACTTCTTTATTAAGGCATTAAATAATAAAATCTAGTAGCAGATCTAATAACTACTGTAATTTAGAAGTAGCAATGAACAAAATTAATATTTTGAGATATCTGTGACAACTTAAACGTGAAATGAAAAATACTTGTCATTTCTATTAACGAAAAAGTTACAGGTACTGCTAATACTATTATGATTTGTTGCCCACATTTATAATGGGAGAAAATGCTAAATTTTAGTTAGATAAATAAAGATGTAATTTTCCCCCACCCAAGTCTACAGACTTCCTGAATTCTTCTCATTAACCTTTGAGGAGTGGGTCTATGAATCCCAGATTAAGAACCCCTGATGTACAATATATATAATCTATATATAAAAGTGTAATATGCAAATCGACTGAACAGCAGAATGACCAGAACGACCACTCGACCAGTCGTTATGAGGCGCACTGACCACCTCTCAGTCCCTTCCCCTGGCCATCAGGCTCCAATTGCCCAATGGCGAACAGGGAACTGGGGGTGGGTCCACCTGTGGCAGCTGGGGAAGATGGCCTTGATCGCAGGCCAGGCCTAGGAACCGTACCCACGCATGATTTCATGTGCCAGGCCTCTAGTATTTTATAAAGTGTCTGAAATGGGGAATTCTGTGTGAGTACATGTAAGTCAAAATTGAAAATCACTACTAACATGCTTAACAGTATTTCTAATAGACAAAACAATTATCATAAAGAAATTTCCTCAGATAAAAACCAAATACATACCCCTGAAGCATAATAGAATAGTAATCCGTTTGGCTGTAATGTTTGGAAATTAAAGCCTCCTTCAAAGCCATCAAAGAAAGATATTTTCTGGGTTGAAGCAATGAAACTCTGTCCATTGAAATATGCTCGGCGAGATATCTGTGTGCCCAAACAGTAAATTTAGTGTTTGCAATAATTACCAAAGCTTAAATGAATTTCTCACACACCAAAGGTCTAGTTTCTATATTAATAGTTGTTTTTTTTTTAAAAAACCTTCTGGTTTGTACTGAAATTCAGGCATATTAACCTTCCCTCTGTGGGCCTCTAACAGGTGGGGTTTCAACGTCTTCCCTTCCTCAGCCCTGAGTAGTAACAGTGCTCTCACAGCCTCTCTGGGCTTTGGAAGCCACACTGATAGAAAACTGAGCCCACTGGACAAGTCCCAGAGGCACCCCATGAGCCTTCCTGGCTTAATGATTCCTAGAATTACAAGGAAGCTGAAAAGAGCTGTATAGCTTTTGAGAGTGATAAGTGTTGTTTTTATTTATTATTATTAAAAAGCTTTTGATTGATTGGTACTTACAAGAGAGTCTTCTGGGCATCCATAACCAACTCCCAGGGTTTCTGTCTGCTCTAATAAATTGAAGTCTTTCTTTTGGAACTGGAAACCCTTCATGCATCCCCTGAAGTTGATATCTAGGGGGAGGTGTGTTCTTAGAGTCCTGGGAAAGAAAATTAGTCTTCACTAATATAGCCCTGATGATGATGCCACCCTACATATATAGGTGATGCAATTTAATAGTATTTAA
Organism: Cnephaeus nilssonii; assembly: GCF_951640355.1. Taxonomy (NCBI): domain Eukaryota; kingdom Metazoa; phylum Chordata; class Mammalia; order Chiroptera; family Vespertilionidae; genus Cnephaeus; species Cnephaeus nilssonii. Next base: position 35,516,448 of record NC_137080.1, on the reverse strand, counting down.
AATCATTTATAACTAACATTTAAAGGTAAAAAATGGTCAATTCTTGCCCAGCCAGTGTGGCTTAGTAGTTGAGCGTTGACCTATGAACCAGGAGGTCACAGTTTGATTTTCCTTCAGGACACATGCCTGGGTTGTGGGCTCAATCCCCAGTAGGGGGCATGCAGGAGGCAGCTGATCAATGATTATCTCTCATCATTGATGTTTCTATCTCTCTCTCCCGCTCCCTTCTTCTCTGAAATCAATAAAAATATATTTGAAAAAAAGGTTAATTCTTGGCAATTTCACATGTAAGCTATAAAAGTAAACTAAGAAACATTAATTTCTTATGTCATAACCGGTTAAGTTAGGAAGAAAACCCAGTCTTCAGCCTTCCACTAATCCACATGGGTCATAAACTTATCTTCTTGGCTTTATTTGCAACACACTGTAATCAGCTAAGGCTAGTGTGAATGTTAGGCCTTGGGATCACTAGGAGAGTAAGAAATCCTTTATCTATAAGATCAGGGCTGGCATTTTCCTCAGTGCTGTAGTCCTACTACCTATACCATGCCCAGTATATAGGAGTCCCCAAGAACATGTTATCAAATATTGAATGGATATGAAGTTAGTTTTGATCAAGTTACAATGCCTTCAGTGTACTTTAGATGAACACTAGCCAAACTAAGGAGTAAAAGTTCTCTATATTGTGCTCAGACAAGACCACACAGGGAAGGCCGTACTGATGGACAGATTGAGGTGCACATAGTGGTAACCATGGTGGTTAAAGGTCCAATGTGGCATGGTTGGAGGACTGAAGAGGCTATTTATTTAGAAAAGGAAGCTTGGGGAGCCTTTGAAAAATATGAAGCATTGTGATGTGGAAGGGGAATGGCACTAGTTGTCATTCAAAATAAGGAAAACCTTTATAAAATTTGAAGTCATTAATTTTTTTTAATTCAGAGGTAACCATAGATTTATTCAAAGAGAGGTTTGAAGGAAGGGTTTTATTTTGTTTTTAATATTATATTGTGGCCTTATCTCAGAGCATTCAGAATTTCTGGAGAGCGATCATGGACAATGGTGTTTATAAAAGCTACCTAGGTTATTTGAATGAGAACCAGGGTTGAGAACCACTGGACTAAAATATGTCTCTCAGTCTAAAGGTCTCTGATGCTATGAATTGATCATAAGAGACAGTGAATTTTTTTAATATATTAGAATAGCTTCATTATACATAATTCACAAACCCTTAGATAAGCTTAAAATTTTTTTAAATTGATTTCAGAGAGGAAGGGAGCAGAAGAGAGAGATAGAAACATCAATGATGAGAGAGAATCATTGATTGGCTGCCTCCTGCACACCCCCTACTGGGGGTGGAGCCTGCAACCCAGGCATGTGCCCTTGACTGGAATTGAACCCAGGACAATTTAGTCTGCAGGCCAATGCTCTATCCACTGAGCCAAACCAGCTAGGGCAAGCTTAAATTGTTTACCCTCAGATGCTATTTGAGAATTCAAATAAATTTAAATTAAGACTAAAACAAGAGTATCAGGACATAATTAAAGAAACCTGTAGATCACATCTAGTAGATACTAATTTAAGGGGGTCATGAGGACTGGCTGCAGGGGGTCCAAAGGTGCATAAACGTGTGTGCGTGTGCCTGTGCACCTGTAGAAGTAGCAAGGGTGGAGCTTAAACCTTTTACTAGATCTATTCCTGGGTGTTGCATACTCAGCCCAATACATTGTTAGGAACAAATAACCACTTAACAAAGAAAACTTACCTGGATTGTAAGATTTCTGGGGGAGCCCCTCCAATGTATATGTCTGTAAAAGGTATTTTCATCTTTTCATTGTCCATGCTCTTGACATGTCGTCTGTTAACTACCAAAATCATTTTCTTATCATTGTGGTAAATGATTGAAATCTGGGAGAAATAATAAGTAGTAAATCTTGGTCACTGTTTAACAATCAACTTTTGGAAGATGACAGTATATTGTAGTTATTCTGGTTGAAACAATTGAACTTCCATGTTCTTACGCTTGTTCACAAAATGGGGAATATATTTTCCTTTCTTACTCACAGACATGAAAGCTCTTACTGATAAATGCAGAAGTTCACATTTCCTGGAGGATTTCCTTGTGGAGAAGGAGCTAGCCCAGGAAAAATCTGTCACGAGACCAATTTGTTTATGTGGCCCCTTTGAGGAGATTTAGGAAACAGGTACTTTCTGGATAGACCCTAGCCTGCATGTTACCAGGTGTTATTTTTTGGTAACGTAGTGAGAAGCCTTAATAAATCTGTGAAAATGCTATACAGAGAAATAGTTAAAATAATCTTTTTTTTCAAACCATCCTCATGAAGGCTATGGAATTTTAACTGAAAAGATAAATATAGCCTCTTACTCTCTGTATTTCAGTTCAGCTTCAAAGATATTGTGCCTTTTTTACATTCTATTAAATTGTAGATTTAAAGTCACTTTTAATAAAAATAGATGAAGCATGTTATCAGTCTGCTGAACATCTATTTCAAGACTAAAGAGCATTCTTTGTGGGTTCTCTTTATGTGGAATCTGTGTTAGTATTTTCTAAGTTCTGGGTAAGTGATTTAAAAGGAGATCCTCTATTTACTTATATCTATTCTTTTTACATTTACTGGGGCTCAAAGGATAAGTAAAGTAATGGCTGTATATTACACCTGGCATTTTCTCTAGAAGGATTCTATAGGAGTGTCACTGTGATCATGATTTGAGTATAATTGGAGCCTTTGGATTAATGAAGCAACTAAAATGAATCTTTCAGTGACTCTTTCTTAGTAAGGCCAATATGACCAAAAAAGCCATTTTTTAAAGCAAATGTTATCCTGGAGTTAAGAAGATGAGAACCCTTCAGCCAGTCTTTAGCTGTGAAGGTTTTTAGTTTAATTACTTTTCTACCTATCTAGGTTGACAATTGGATTAGACCAATAGATATAAGTTCAAACAAAATCAAATCAAACAGGAAAAACTACCCAAATTGCAAAGATTTGTACCTCATGGTATTTTGCATCATTAATTTGAGCTTTCTTCAAAGTGTCTTCAAGATGTACAGGGCCGTTGCTAAATCCAAAGTCATAGAACACATGCAGGTAACCATTGCGCATTTCAAGGCTAAAAAACATACTCTGCAGAGAGAAGGATGTATAAGATGTGAGCATCTGCTCTTATAAAAGCGCAGATTTAGCTGAATTTGAGAAATATAACACTGTATTCTTTATTACTGAAGTTGTTTGAAGAGTAAGGATGTCTCATGAAGTTCTTAAAAATTACAAGTACATCCACATCATCAGTCATGTTTTATATTAGCATTCCAAAATGTTAATATTTATATACAATTTAAAACAACTATCTTGTGTTGTTTTTTTAATTTAACCTATGAATTAATGAAATTTTATGTTTATTGACCTTTAAAATTTTTTAAAAACAGAGTGTTATAGGCCATGTGTATTCAACTGCCTTTTCTGTAGGCAAATTTGAAAACAATAAGAAGCCAATACATGTGATTGCATTTCATTTTAGAGGGAACATTGGTGATATTGAACATTAATTCCAAAGTATGTAAAAAAAACCCTTAAATAATTATCAACAAATATGGATATTAAAAAAGAAGTCAATTTCTTTATTATTTTGAAGCACTGGATTTATGGTTTTTAAAAAAAGGGTTTGGAAATTTTTCTATTGTTAAGTGAACTTGTTGAGCAGAATGAATGTATACTTCCTATAAAAACTCTCATATCTGCACTATTAAAATACTTCTGGAAAGAAATTTCTAATCTGTTTTAAAATCTTTCAAATGAAGATTTCCAATGGTCTTAAACACGAAGTGTACAAAATGACATTATCTGATCAGCTTGTAAGACTGACATCAAGAAAGCTGGAAATGTACAGACAAATTTCAAAGACAACTTTTACCAACTGGTGAATGAGATTATAAAATGGTATCATGATATAGTAAACAAAGCCAACGATACACTTCTTACAGTTTTATTTATTTTATCTTGTCCAATAAAACTTAATATTGAAATAAACTGGTCTTAGGACAAGACTTTTGAATCATTCTTTCACAAAGAGTTTAATGAGACTTTCAACAATACTTGAGCATATTTAATTACATTGTTTTAACACTGATATTAACAATAATTTTTGTATCATTAACAAATAAAACTAATTTTATCTTTATTTTAAAATAACATTTATTTTTATTCAATACTATCTTTATATAAATTGTCTTTTATTCCCAGTTTTAAGTATTATATCCATATATGGCATATGCAAATCAATAATAAATAAAGAAATGTTTATATGTATATTAGAGGCCTGATGCATGAAAATTCATTCACGGGAGGGGCGGTCCCTCAGCCTGGCATGCCCCCTCTCACAGTCTGGGAGCCCTCAGGGGCGGAAGGTAACCTGGTGATCAGGGGAAGGCGATGCCCCCATCACACCTCTGTTGCTGCCACTGCCGGCAGCGCAAGCCTTGGCTGGCCCGGGTTACCTGAGCCTCAGGCAGCCCTGGGTGGCTGAGCAGCTGCCATCTGAGGCTTGCCTGCACCTTGGGCTGGCCCTGGGTGGCTGGGAGGGTGAGGGCAGGTCTGGCCGCACCATGCGCCTGTTGCCCCTCCTCCCCCAGCAGGGCTGAAAGGACTGGGGGACTCTGGCGGGGCTGAGGGGACTGGGCGCCACCATCTTGTGGCTATGGGCGCCGCCACCTTTGTGATGGTATGATGGCAATTTGCATATTCCCCTCTTTATTAGATAGGATATACACATACATATATAGTAGACATGCAAAGTGTTATTTTGTTATTTTTTTTTTTTTTTTTTTTACTGATTAGGGCATATGATTTAAAAAGTCAGTGTTAAATTTCCATAGATACACAGTTTTCCTAATTCTTGGCACTGATTTTCTTCAAAATTCCTTCAGTATATTAAAGAGGATATATTTAATATACATCCAAAAGTGTAGTGCAGAGAAATGCATTTAGGGCTGCTTTACTTATTGCTGACATCACTTCACTGAAGGAAATAATCCAGGTTTGATTTCTAAACTAAAACCAGTTTGATGGCATGACACAACCTTGGAAGGTTCCTAGAAATATGCATAGCAGAAAGTAAAGGAAATAAAGAAAATGTAGGACTTTTGTTTTTTACTCACTCCATTGACCATCAGGAGCACAAGTCCATTGTCAGCTGGTGTTCGAACTTCTATGTCAAAACGAGTCACCTGACCAAATTTCCCTCTCCTGGTGATATCCCTAACCACGGCATAACTTGAGCCATCAAAGAAATAGCTGGCAGCCCGACTCTGAGTAAAGGCCAGTTTATCTCTGAAATAAAAACGCAAGGATCATATAAACATTACAATGATATGCTTCTCAAGTGAGGCCCTTTTAACCCATCTCATAACATCTTCCTTGGACCTTCCAGCACTTAAATGAAGTTGTGATGTCTGCATGGGTGACGTACAGAGGCATTTGTTGGTAAGTTAAATGAATTGTTTTTAATGGATTTCTTCTCTAACCTTTGTGCTAAGACAACAGAAGTCTCTAGTGAAATCTCAGTCTCTGGAATCCGAAATCAAAGCTGCAAACAAGTTGTTTATCACTTTTTATAATTGTGCATATTCATCTATGGCAGAGAAAACCTAAAAAGTGTTTTGCAGGCATGACTATTATCAGTTTCCAAACTCGTTTCCCCCAAGAAAAGACTGGGAATCTGAATATTGACCCACATGTGTTTCCCTGCTGCTCTTTCATGGCTAGCAAAGTCTTCGCACTCTTAACACTTTCTTACCTGGCACAGGGCACTGATTTGGAGGTATCCATATTATATATGTGCTTAAAGTTGTACAAGCTGATCACATCATTATTCAAAGTGGCCAATTCCAGGCAGCCAAGGAAGCCAGGCAGGTTTAAGCTGGCAGGAAGCTGTGCAACAGACAAAGCAAAGTTAATTGTCCCAGGATCACATTTCACCTGGGCCACACAGGACATGTAATGAAACAAACAGCAAGTCCAGGAGATCTGTCCATTGGTATAGATATCTTTCCAGCCCTGAGTTGTGTCTACTCCATGCCAGATCATTTAGATCCATCATGATTTTTCTGTTGTACATATCTTAGCAGAGAGGGTGGGATTTATTGAGCATATACTATGTGCCTGTTACCCACTGGACAGTGAATTCATGACCCAAGTCAATCCTTACACCAGTCTGTGAAGTAATTAGTTCTGTCCTCATAGAAAGAGGAAGTAATTCTGAGGCTCAATAATGTGCCTATAACTAGTAAATAACAGTTCTGGAAACGAATCCTAGATCAACTATCTTCTTGGTCCTTTCCTTTATTTGCCTTTCATCGGGTCTCACATGCCCCCCTAGATCTCACCCCCCTTTATATTTTATTTTATGCTTATATTAGTTGAGATAACTAAATTTTTGAAACTATCATCTGTGAACCTGAAAGCTAGATACAAACTCAGAAAGTACAGATACTTCTGCAGTAGGAGGAGATACTATTATTGACTTATTAATGTGTCAGAATGAAATGAATTGATAGTCCAGTGTTAGCTAAAGCTTGAATGCATCTGACACTATGAAAATGTGGGTAGCAGAGACCATATTTATAAATCCTGGTTCAGAAATCTACTACCCACTGAGCTAAGCTCTTTCTTAAAATATCAAGATTTCTTTCCCATCCCCAAATCATTGTAGGTCTTACAGACTTTTGAAAACAACCACTGTAGATTTGCAAAGCAAAAATATAGCTGGAAAGCTTACCTTGAAGTTTGAAGGCACACCACCAACATAAAACACAGTGTCCTCCGGGTCCAGATCCAACAAGGAGTCATCCCCTGCAAACTCCCCCTTTTTAATAAACTTCTCCTCTGCAGTGCTACTGAGACTTGGGACTGTTAAAAACACCTTTCCATGTTTTCCTACCCTGTTGAGATAAAGAATTTTTACTCTTTATTAGCCTGATAATTTATAGAAAATACATATTTTTTAATGTCAAAATGTTAATGTTTCCTTGTCACAGAACTGGTGATCTGATTTTGTCACATTCATAAGCAGTTATATAATGTCAGCAATCAATGGGAAGAGAAAAGAAAAAGACATTCCATCTCATAATTAATTCATGGATAGACCAGATAAAAAAAATCTAATAATCAGATTGCTTTTTAAAAATGATGACTATTTTTCTAACCTCTTGTTTTTCAATAAGATATTTGGAAAGGAGTATAGGAAATAATGGAAGAAAGAGGAGGAAGAATAGAGGAAAGAAAATGCTACTTAACAACTTCCGCAGGAAGACTGTGAGTGATTTGTGTGTGTGCCTTATACAATGTGCACACAGTCCTGTGTCATGCATTCACTTTACCTTTCAATCTTGACGATGCTGAAGTAAGCAGGCCATGAACTGACAGGCTTGGAGTCCAGGGGAATTTCTACATCCTTAGTTCCCAAATTATAGACATACACCAGGTTATCGTTTTTGATTGCAAGACCCATATACTCTTTTTTGGCCTGAAATGTCAATAAGTCACTTAAATAAAATACAAGTGAGTGAATATCATCTTTTGTTTTCATTTCTTTAAAGGACAATAAGCAATTCCAATACTTGGTTTTATCCAGGCATGTCTGTCTTGGATTTATAACCAAAGTTCCTGATAGATTATGCAACATCTCTTCCTCTCCATCCTCCCTGTGGCTGCATCAGTCTGCTGTCCTCCCCACTCCCCACATCCCAGCCTTGTCCAAGTGCATCTGGACAGGGAGGCAAGCAACTGCAGGCTTAAGGACATTTGATGGCTGCCGGGAGTATGCTAACCTTGTTTAGTTAAGCAGGGATATAATGCAGCTTGCCAATACCAATTGCTACACATCTTTAAACAAAATAGGCCTCTGTATTCTGAAAGTCTTCAAAATGCTACATTCAGAGTCCTCAGAGATAGCAGTGTGAGGCTGATAGAAAGCAAGCCCAGGGGTATCCCACACAAAAGGAATCACTTGCCTTTAAATCGCTATTTTAGTCTTGGCACTAAAATGCTCTATACTTTTCGAGATATCAGAATGGGAATTTTGTTGTTGGGATAGGGTAGCTTTGTTGTAAAGCAAAGGAAAAGCACCAATTTTTCCTTTTAATAGTATTCTCTCCTTTTAAGAATTATAAATTGGTAGTTACAAACTAGTCACAAGGGTGTAAAGTCAAGCATTGGGAATACTAGCATAGTCAATAATATTGTGCTAACTGTGTATGGTGCCAGGTGGGTACTGGCAATGTTGGAGGAAACACTTTGTAAAGTATATGATTATCTAACCACTGTGCTGTACACCTGAAACTAATACAAAATAATATTGAATGCAAACTGTCATTGAAAAATAAGGAAAAAAACCCCCGCAACAAATGAAAAATATAAATAAAACCTCATGCTCTTACGTTTTTGCTTCCGAGATATAGGATAAACTGATCTGCAATCCCAGCCAGTTCTGGCTGCTTCACAGGAGGTTTCACGTACAGGCTCAGGGACGTGAAGGTCCTTAAGTCATCTATCCTGGCTTTAGGGTGCACTTCGACTGCAGACTGCCCATCAAACATCATGGAGACTTGGATCTGGAGTTACAAAAATCATCCCATTAAAAGTACGCTGCAGAAATGGGCATGGTTCTCAGTGGGTCTCCCTCATTCCTGATGGGGTCTCTGAACTCTCCTCTCCTCCATGCTTCATTTGCTCATGTCCTCACCTCCTCGAACGAAGGATTTAAGGCATATTGTAATATAATAGTTTAAGTTTAAAATATGGTGACAAAGTAAGTCTAAGAATGAGGATACATAGGAATTCCACAATGAACTACATACTTGATTGAGGTGAATTAAGCAGCTCGAAGGGATACTTAGTTATACAATTCACAAGACCTATAAGATCAACAACAATGAACTCGTCAGGAGAAGTATAACTAACACTGGGTACTAGTACAGTTAAGAATTTCTCTCCAGGGTCTTCAAAAGAGGAGCGTGGGGCGAGGCTGTAAGCAACACCCTTGACTGCAATGTGGACAGTTGGGAGGGGCCTAGACTCAGCTTTGAAGTCTGAAACAGAGTCTTGAAACCTGGCTCTGTCGCTTACTAGCCATGTAACTCAAACAATCACTTAACCTTCAGTTTCCTCATCTGTAAAATGAGCACAATAAGTTTGCTGTGAGAATGAAATAAGACAATAACTATAAAATGCATTCCAGTGCCTGGCTCTATCATTACAATAATTCTAAGAATGAATTCATCAATATGTGTCTTATAATGATTCGCGGAAAGGCATCACAACAAAGCACATTTCAGTAAATGCATTTGTAAGAGGCCCAGTATGATATGCTAAATGGATTTGAGATGATTTTCAAGTATTTAGAAGAAGATAGACTGTGTAGATCCATGCCATTTATGCAAATATTTCTGAATGATTGGATGTATTTACATCAATTAATTAATATTGATTTGGTAAATACTGATGGTGAGTGAGCTCAAGATTATATTACCAGGTGCCTACAGTACAGCTGTCCTATGTTGTCAGCTGGTTAAACATTAATGCATGTTAATAAACCATCAAACAGTGTGTGGGATTAACATAAAAATTGAGAGTCAGAGAAGGATGTCTTATCTACACAGAAAGATCTCACTTTGAGGAGCCTCGTGGGCTCCAGAGTCATTGCCAAGACTCTCTTTAGAAAATGGTTTTAGGTTTTTAAGGCCCCCAAATTCTACTCCGTATGAATAAAACTACCAGAAAGCACTCAAAGAAAACTTAGCTTTGGAAATGCCATTTCTTGATGATAAACCTTTTTTGAAATGTTCTCCATGGTATCTTAAAAAGGTAATTTGTGGTGTGAAATCAATTACCATATATCATTTAAAAGGTGGGTATATTTAACAATCATTATCTCTCTCTACTACAAAATAATTAAATTCTAACTCTTTTTTTCTGTAAGTAATTCGGGCCAATAGTCTGTTCAGGCCAATTCTCAACTGAGAAAATAACATAATATAATTTGGTTGTAAAAAATGTTGCTGGTCTATAAATCAATAAAGAATAAATTAAAAAGAATCTCAGAGGGAAGTTGGGGGAGGGTGGGTGGGTGGGAAGAGATCAACCAAAGAACTTATATGCATACTAGAGGCCCGGTGCATGAAATTTGTGAATGGTAGGGTCCCTATGTTGCTGGCTGGCAATCAGGGCTGATCTGTGGGGCGACTGGTGGGGCAATTGGGGGATCCTGCTGGAACCCTCCTTGGCTGACCTGGTGCTGCCTGCTCACTGGCCTCGCGTTTCTCCCCTCCCCCCCCCCCCCCCGCCCCCAACCGCTGCTGGGTCAGGGCCTGTGGGCTGCGGGCAGCTCCTGCATTGAGCATCCACCCCCTGGTGGTCAGTGCACGTCATAGTGACTGGTTGTCTCGCCGGTTGTTCCACAGTTCAGTCGATTTGCATATTAGGCTTTTATTATATAGGATATGAATAACCCATGGACACAGACAATAGGGTGGTGAGGTCTGGGGCAGGGGCAGGCTAGAAGAGGTGAGTGGGGGGCGGATAAAGGGGACATAGGTAATACTTTCAACAATAAAGATTAAAAAAAAAAGAAGGCTAAGAACAAGCCCTGTTCCACCACACTGCAAATGTTAATTGTTGTGTCACGCTATATTCCTACCAACACTAGTGCTGGTTATACCAGTTGCTGTGCTGCTTCTGTATAAGCACCTCAGAATAGGGCTTTTTTGAGATTATTCAGTTTAGCTGGTATGTAATTCCTCAGTTAAGCCTGTGGAGGGGTCAGTAAAAGCTTTGTGTACAACACAATCCTCTGTGTTGTACCAGAAAATTCTCTGAAGAGATAGATGGGCAAGATTATTCCATATAGCAATTGCACTAAAATAACTGTTAAAATGAATAATAATAATAATAATTATGTCTTTTATTGTTGTTGGCTTCACTTGATTTCTTTTGTTGTATAAACCATGTTGACTAGGTTTATAAAACTAAGTATAAGTGTGTGGTCTTAAGTCGTGGCTATGCGTTAGAATCCCTGGGGAGCTTTAAGAAATACAGGTGCTGAACCCTTTCTCTCGAGAGCCTGATCTATTGCTCTGAGCTTGGGACCAGGAAAGGGTTTAGTTTTCAAAGCTCTTCATGTGATTCTGATGAACAGAGGGAGCTGAGAACCGTGGACCTGGGAGCTGCTCTTCATGTTCTCATTGTCTCCCAGTGATCAATAATGATGAGCCTTTTCATGGCTTACCTTGCTGGCAACACTTCTGGTCTGAGCAATGAGCTCTCGGATCCTCTGGATGCTGGCGGAAACGTTGCTTGCAGGCCGCTTCTGCTCAACTGTGCGAAGCTGGTCCAGGAGCTGAGGGACAACCTCTGTCAGATTCCTTACTGCAGTTAATAAAAATTAATCACTTGCGTAAATATCTCATTATTGATTACACTTCAGGAATAAGGTGAAGAAACAAACATATGATTACTTCTGGTAGAACTATAAGAAATTATTTTTAATCCTGCAAAATGAATAGTTAAGCCCAAGGCATAATTAATTTCTCTTTTGTGACATTTACAGCACATACTGATTTATAAATGTATGCAGAGCAAGCTGACTTATAAAGCACATGTCTGAAGGGCAGGATCCACAATAAATATGCAGATGTTCTTTTCACCACACACAGGGTGTTCGCATTTCTCATATTACTGATATAACAGCTTTAAAAATTCGGGGCAAAAGCAGGTGGAGAGGTTGCTTCCCAGGACGCTCATCCACAGGTCACACTGCTGCTGCAGCAGTCCCAGCAGAGGTGGAGGCAGATGCAGGAGACAAGGGAGCACTCAGAGTGGTTGAGCGTTGACCCATGCACCGAGAGGTCGCAGGTTCGATTCCTGGTCAGGACTTGCCCAGGTTGTGGGCTCGGTTGTCGTTGGGGGCCATATAGGAGGCAGCCAATAGATGTTTCTCTCTCATTGATATTTCTATATCTCTCTCCTTTCCTATCTCTCTAAAACTCAATAAAAACACTTTTAAGAAATATGAGACTGGAAAAAGAATTACTCAAATAATATGTGGTTTTAACATAATATGTATGTGTAACTAAATAAATGAGGTAGGCATCTAAATATTTCCTTTTCATTGCTATAAATTTGTGTTCAAGTTAGCCAACAAACTGTCATCTTGGTGAGAAGCTTCAGTTATATTTGGCCATATTCACTACTTGTTGGTAATAGCCTGATTTTTTGGGATAAGGATAAAGGAATGCTCTTTAGTAAAATCAATGCTGTTTAGTAAATTTTTTTCCCAGAAGCAAGATTGTGAATATTATTTACTCCAACATGTGATTGACCTTCTTCCTGAAAGAATCAGGCTTACATTGATAAAAACAAATGCTACCATATTTTACATAGAAAATAGTCATGACTCTTAACCAATATATTTAGTGTTTATGTGAAATACATAGATTTCATATGTACACACACATGTTGATAGACGAACTGAGCAAAAGTTTTTCTCCTTTTGTAAGCTAACTTCTACAGTATTCCAATCTGAAACCCAAAGGAAGGAAACTGCTTCTTAAAATATGTGCAGAGTTCAATGGCCAGTTCCTCAACTGGATGCACATTGAGACATTCCTAAGGGATACCTGCATCTCTGGCAGAGTCCACTGCAGTGTTGTAAGCGAAAGAGTCAAACTTTTGAAGGTTCTGTGACCAGTTGGTGAGGTGGTCGGCCATCGGGGCGGTGGCCTGCTGGACTCCCATCGTCGTCCTGTTTGCCTCCTCGGTGGCCAGCTTGGACTGACCCAGGCGCTGCTGAGCGTCACCTTCACACAGAGCACAAGGACACTCACTTTGCAGAGAAGCAGGGCACTTGTTGGGAGCATTAACAGCCATTTATTCACTGGGTGACACAGACCTTATTAAATGTTGAGCTTTTAAGCCAAACGAAGATATTTAAACATATGTCAATTATGATGTAAGTTAGGCGCACAAGACTACTGTAAGCAGTATTACTAAGTGAGCTTGAAAGACTCTAAAGTCTCATTAAAATCTTGTAGTGCATTGAAAACACTTTCTAGTGAGAGGTCAATGAAAAAGTAATTAGTATTTGTTCGGGTTAGAGACCTGGTGAGAAAGTCACAGAAAATTCATATGAGAGATAACTCATAACATGTTTGTGTCTTAAATTGATTGTAAATATCACTTTCTTCTATGTGGAACAATTTTTGCCATAAAAATGATGCTCTAATACAGAAGTAAATTGATAAGAAAATGTATTTTTGAATAAGAAAAGCAAGTTTAAAATATATAGTGAAATTCAACTTCATTAAAAATCTACATATTTAAAGTAATATGTTTACAACAAAATGCTCTTTTTCCTAGGTATGAGATTATAAAATATTTTTCTTCCCTTATTCTTTCTTCTCATCTCTATTTTCTAATTTTCCTAAAATGCTCATGTATTATTTCTGTAACAAAAACAATTAAAAATCACTCAGGACAGGTTGTAGCTTCAGTTTTTTAAAAGCGGAGAAACGTTTAATTCAACTGTATATGCTCTGAACGCTGGTGGAAGCAGCGTTGAATCCCGGGTTTGCTTTGGGAACTGTGCCTTTTGGAGCAAGTTCCATAACCTTGACAAGCCTCGGGTTCACAGCAGCCTAAAGGTTAAGTTATGGTGATACCTTCCCACGCGAGATAATGTGGGTGACACAGCCTAGAGCCTAGCATGTGAGAGCCCTGATGGTGCTGACCACAGGACTGCCTGTGGATGACACCCTCCGGCAGGGCTGGCGTGAGCTAGTGCACTGAGCTGGATTTGTTCCTGTGGTAGGGCATCCACACCGTGTGGTCCTGTTTAGCTCTCACTGCTGGGAAGGCACATCTGCTTCCAATCACGTCTTTCTAAAACACCACTGTAGTCTCAGATTAGGCAAGATGAGCGCCCTTGTTTCTCTCTTTCGCTCACTGGCCTCCCTGCTTCACTATAAAAATGATGTGGCATGTAACAGAGGGCAGCTGTGTACAGTTGGGGCCAGAGAAACCCAATAACCATATTTGGATGTTCATAACAAAGTAGGTTACCGAACAGTGCGTAAAAGCAGTATGATTCGATGAAAACACACACACACACACACACACACACACACACACACACACACACACTTGGAGGAAAATTCTCTCAAATTTAATGGTCACCCTTAGGTGGTGTAGTTTCCTAGAATTTTCTTTTTGTGTGTGTGTAATGAACATAGTTTCTTTTGTCATCAGAAAACAATATTTATTTATAAAAAGATTGAGAAGCAAAGAATCACCTCCTTCTTCCTCAAAGGTTTATCTAATACCAGTGAACAAACAGATGAGGCTTAAGTTCTGTCCGATCCTTACCTCTTTCTGTGGCTTGTAGTTGCTTAACGGCATCATTTAATCTGCTTTTAAGGGCACTCTTTCTTGCTACGGCTCCCCCCACGCGCCTGCTGGTGTCAGCCACAGCCTCCTCATTGCCTGTGGAGAAGAAGCCGAAGGAAGTACCAGTGAGGCCAGAATGCCAGGAGAAAAAACTCCATTTCAACAAGAGAAATTCTGATTGCACCATGGAGTCACCTGCAGCATTGTGAATATGACATGACCATAGAACACCAGCTCTGGAAAGTGGCATTTTGATTAAGAGGTACAGGTTTGCAGAAAACTTGTAAGCTGCATGAGAGTGATTTATGGTGATGGCTGGTTATGTAAGAGTAATTCTTTTTTCTGAATTGTTTTAATAAAATTTTAATTGATACACAGCATGCATCTTGAAAAGGGCACACATTATAAATGCACATCTTGATGAATTTTCGTAAACCAAACATAAAATATAACCAGAGTCCAGGTCAAGAAAACAGAATGTTATTTTAGCACCCTTACAATTTCCTAAGAATTCTGAGGTTACCCAAAGATGACCACTATTCTGATTTTCTCTCTCTCTGTTTCTAAATTTTATTAAAAGGAAATAATACAGTACTATATTTTAAAACTATTTTTTTGCATCTCTGAATTTCTGTAGAGTTGTAAGTCTTGATACCTGCAGTTTGTCTTCCATCTTTGTTTTTATTCTTCAAAATTGTGTTGGCTATTCTTGCCTCCCTACCCAATTTTCATATAAATTCTAGAATTATTCTGCATACAGTGCCGGTATTGAATCTATAGATAAATCTTGCAGAATTAACATTTTTACAAATTTGAATCTTCCTCTTAATTTACATACTTTCAATTATTCTTTTTTTAGATCTAAATTCTCATTTGACCTCCATTTAGAAATTCTTTAATTTCTTTCAGGAGCATATTGTAGTTTTACATGTAGAGATCTTAGCATTTTTCATCAGATTTATTGCTGGGTATTGTATTGCAAGTGGTGTTATTTTTAAAAGTTAATTTCTCATTGGTATACACAGAACTAAACTAGATTTTATTCATTGAATTGGTAATGTGGGGCTTCCTTGTCTTGCTTTCAATGTTGGTGGGAAAGCTTTCAATATTTCAGTTTTAATTTGCTGAATGTTATCTTATTATTCTTTATTGAATTATGGAAGCTTAAGTCTATGCCTAGTTTGCTATGATTTTTAAAAAACATATGAATGGGTATTGAATTTTGTTAAATAATTTTCCTGCATGTAGTGAGATGATCATAGAAATCTCCTACATTCTGTAAGTGTGGTAAATTACTATTGATATTTCAAATGTTAAACTATCCTTGAAATCAGGAATAAACTTAACTTGGTCTTGTTATGAGAGAATTTGGCTTATACATTTTCCTTTTTAATAATGTTCTTGTCAGATTTTGGTATTTTGTTTGCTTCATAGAGGAATTTAGAGAGTATTTCCACTTCTTCTATATTCTAGAAGAATTTATATATGAGTGGTGTCATTTTTTCTTTAAAAGTTTGGAAGAACCCATTGATTCCTTGAGATTTTTTTGTGGGAAGGGTTTAATTACTGATTAAATTTATTATACAGTCTGTCAGATTTTCTATTTGTTCTTGTTTCAGCTTTAATAGTCTTTTTCTTATAAAACTATTATTGAAAGTGTGCTTGTAGCATAGTCCTAACTGTGTTATCTGGGACCAAATCCAAAAAAGTCAGGATATAATAACTTGTCATCTGAACTGAAGAATCAACTTCCCCAAAATGTGTTCATGCCTTGCTTACTTTACAAACCATCATGGAAATAATGCTTCTTGATAAACAGAAAAATACCGTTTTCACTTCCCATTATACACTTCTCTTTATTTCTAATGGGCTTGTAAATATATACTCTCTCATGGTGTACTTAGTCCCTTTTATTGTATAGTCTGGTATGCTTGGTTTATTGTTCAGTTATCTTTTTCCTCACATGTGTATAATGGGTATACGATGGGTGGTGCTTCGTTGACTCTGTCACCAAGTACAATGCAACCAAAGTACAAGCATTTCTTTCTTATTTCCTCTGGGTAGGGCCCAAGAATTTCCCAGAATTCAAGGAGGGACTTAAACATTTTGTAGTTGCATTCAACTCTCTCTCTCTCTTTTAACTTCACCTTTTGAATGTTGTGGTATAAAAAAATCTTTTTTATCTCTTTCTTTTGGGTCCTTTGACTGCAAAAAACACTAGCTGATATACTGAGAAATAATATCTTTAGTTCTGCATTTGGAACTTGATAAAAATAGGAGGAAGAAAATCTATTTTGGGCTGGATGTTTATAAGAAGAAATGTTTCATGAAGAGTATGTCCTATTTGGAACTTACTGTCTTACATAAACATTTTTTATTTTACAAATGAATTCAATAGATTTCTTTAAATAGCTGCTTCCTGAGTTTATTAACTATTTGACAATGAAGAAAAGGAAGAAAATGATTGATCATTGAAAGTCATTTGGATATAAATTAACAGTAATCTGAAATTACAATGTAACTCAGTAGATGAATATGGTTCAACTTGGAAATTTAAATGTATATCACAAACATGTGTATTGTTGAAAGGGAGGCAAGTTCTTAACCACACAGTCCTAACTTTCCTTCAGTGTCCCTTTTACAAATAAATAAATGAAGGGATTTAACCAGCAAGATCATGAAATAGGTGACAAAATCTACAATACATTCAAAGAGACCAATGCAGAGAGACTTATCTGTATATAAAACATTGAATTTTGAAGAGATAGCATTCCTAAAATAGAAAAACTGCTTTCATGAGGTTCATGAGGTTCAGTAACTCAATAATGACAGGATTGAGACAATACTTTGCAAATTATCAAGGAAAATAAAATATTTAAGTTATTGAAGATGGAGATCGGCATATTCTGGTCTTCACATCACATGAAACAAAATCAATACACTGATATGGCAACATTTACTTAAAATATTTTACTATTCATTGAATTCTTTAGTTACTAATGTAACTCTTTTCTAAAGAGTATGTTCAAGACTGGCATAAAAGAATAGTTGTTTTGTGGTAATTAAATAGTTAAATATTCTGCATATGAAAAACTAATGCACTTATTTTCCATGTACTTCTTTGTTTAAAAAAAAAGCACAGTAGTACTCGAGATTAATTGCTTTGATAAAATTACATGAACTGTTCAGTTTCAAGCTTAGCCTTTTGTTTTTAGGTGGTAACTAGAAGTTAGCTAGATAATGAATTTCCAATCTCATTAGTCAATGCTCGACTATCCTTAGAAATGAGTTCATTACGTCCGTGATGAATAATGTTCAGCAAAATTCTTATTCAATTCAATAGTTTTTAAGATTCAAAATTGATTAAAACGGTTCACTTTAATTTTTTCCTCCCTCTCCCACTCTTGGGAGGTATTGCTTCAGCAGATGCAAACACCAGCTTTTGAAAATGCTTCTTTCCTTACGGCCATTAGGCTAGTCCTAAATACAGTAACTGAAAAACACAAACTACAAGAAAGCAGAAATAACCAAACGGCTTGTGGTACCCTAGCCTCCTGACCCTCACAGTGATGACCTAAGTGGGTCATCATGGGTAAAATTTTAAGGAAACTTGTGAATTGTCCAATAAAGAATAAATGATGTACAATATAGTTTTAGTGTTAAGTGTGTTTTATGGCATAATCTCTATAAAATTGGTATTTATGATAAGTTTGTATTAATTAGTCCATTTGATTAGCAAGAATTCCCACCACATATTTTACTATATAAAAGGTGTGTGTGTGTGTGTGTGTGTGTGTGTGTGTGTGTGTGTGTGTGTCTGTTTTGCTTTTTTGTTAATCCTCACCCACGGATATTTTTCCCATTGATTTTTTACAGAGAGTGGAAGGGAGAGGGGAAGGAGAGAGAGAGAGAGAGAGAGAGAGAGAGAGAGAAACACTGATGTGAGAGACACATCTACCAGTTGTCTCCCACATGCTCCCTGGCTGGGGCCAGCAATGGAACCTGAGACTCTGGTAGTCTTCAGTGCACAGGCCGATGCTCTAACCACTGAACCACGGCGGCTAGGGCAAAAGGTGTGTGTGTTTGTGTGTGTGTTTTAACCCACAATTTATTTCAAAATATCTAATCTTTGCTTTGTTACATTTTGCCTCTGAGCAGGAACTATTAATGTATTATTCATATATCACTTATCCTTTAATCCTAGAATTTTAAAATCTGTCTACCTGCAGAAATATTATATGAAAGGAGGGAAGCAGCTACTAGTAAAAACCGGAAGGAAGTGGGAAAGTGAAGATACTTACTGGGATCTGCCCTTGTTTGCAGTTGTCTGGCTTGATTGAGGAGGTTCTCGCTTTCATCTTTATGGTAAATGATTTGAGTGTCAATCCCACTCACAGCCTACAAAGGAATTGAGTGGAGAAAGTAAGAATGACGGTAGAAGAGCTATTTGTGATTTAAATGATGCAGTTTATCTGCTAAACACCAAGCAAAATTCACGCAGCTTCATTTTCATAGGTCATCTTTCAAGGTCAATGGTGAACATGAGACAACAATGTCCTCGCATTTTCAAGATAAACGATTTTTGAGGAAAATTCAGTAAACTAAGAATAGCGCCTGGCCAAGGCCCCATCAAAGTGCTTGCTGTGTAGAAACCATCAACAAATAATTTTTGAGTTGAAAAAAAATCAAAAGATGAAAGAGATTAAAAAGTAAAAATTAACAGGTATAAAAATAGTCATGGAGATGTAAAAAAGCAAAGGGAATACAGTTAATAATATTGTAATAACCATGTATGGGGCCAGGTGGGTACTAGATTTATAGGGTTGATCACTTCATACGGTACATATGTATAAATGTCTAATCACTAAGTTGTACACCAAAACTAACATAATATTGTATGTCAACTGCAATTGAGAAATAAATTGGGGGAAAAAAGAAAAAATATGAATTTCTGCATAAAGCATATTCTCTCTCACCAGGAACTAATCTTAAATATGTTTTATTCAGGAACTGTGGCCTCAAGCAACTGTCAAAAAAACTGGCATTTGCTGTCTGGAGTAGGGCACATCTTGAAGAAATTGCACCATTGAAACATTCATAACATAAATAAAATGGTATTTTCTTAGTTCTGCTCTTTCTGCCATTTGTATTACATTTTGGAAGATCAAGAGATGACTTCAGAAAACAGAAAAGTTATATCTGGGAAAAGGCAACATATAAATGAACTTTAAAATAAGAGAATACTCACATCATAAATTTGGTCAGTGATGTTCAAAGCCAATTCTGCCGTATCGTTGGCTTCACTAACGTAATTGGCAATGTTTTCATAGACATTGGAGGCGTCCAAAGCCTTCTGAACCAGCCCATTTGCATCTGAACTGTGTAAGTTCCTGTCAATGAACAAACTTGTCATTATTTTTCCGTCTCACCGCTTTGGGGAACAGGGCCATGTGTAGGGCTTGATTGGAATGCTTCCAGGACCACAGGCACTTCCTGTTATTCAGAGTCACCTGGCTTGACAAGGTTTCCCTAAGCTCATTTCCTAGAGGCTCACCTCCTTTGCATTCCTCTGCCTTCGATGACCACAAAACCATCCTATTGTGGCTCCGCGGCAGCTGCCTGCCTGGCAGCAGCCACAGGAAAAGGAAATGATGAGTTAAAAACAGCCCTCTACACCTCTTCAAGCAAGAGTTTATGCTTGGCGGTCAGGCAGAGGAATGAACCCAGTCATTGCCATCTACTCCTGACCCAGGTCAACATCGCTATTCCCTTTCCATAAAAGAAACCAAGGCGCTCAGAGAGGTGCACAGCCTCAGCATGATGTTAGGCATTAGCTGGGTTCACTATTCATTCAACCTTACTTTCTTTTTTTTCTTGCATGGCCCTATTTTCCTTACATAACAGACCATATTTTTTCCTTAAGAAGGGGAATAACATGCATGGAGTATCTATGGACAGATACTGGGCTAGCCCCGTTCTATATATTATGTTTTTAATACTTAGCACATCCATGACCTAGATATTGTTATTCCCTTTTCATAGAAGCAAGTGAGGCTCTGAGAGAGGGTTTGTCTCACTCCTGAGGCCTGGCTGCCTCCCTTAAGCACACATCTCCATTCATACCCCCCTCCCCCGCCCTATATACCATGTTCTCTGCCTTTGCCCCTTTCTGGCCTCTGTAAGGTTCATCTAACATTTACTGAGTACCCATCATGCACTGAACAATCACATAGGTGCTGATAACAGCATATGCCTCAGAGGATTGATGTGAGGTCCACAGGGACAAAATATGTGAAATGATTGGCACCATGCCTGGCGCCCAGTAAACATCAGGATTTATTTTTATACCTAAGGTATTTCCTGAATTGGAATTCCAAACTAGTCAATAATTCACTTTATTGACATGTACTTCTTCCTCTAGAACATAAATGCCACCCTCGTTCTGCAGCTTATGCTCAGTCATTTGTCTCAATTTTAAATCCACTAGTTCCACCTTTTTCCTCTCAGTTCCAAACACTGGTGAGTAGTACCCCTTAATTCATCAGTAACTTCCAGAAGATTCTCTGTGACCCAGTATATGAGATTGCAGATCTCATGTGGCTCATCTCGTCAAATGCCCTGACCTGTTGAGCCCAGTCAAATTGTTTCTCAGCCTTCTGCAACCCGTGTCAGGTCTTGCATGCTCCCTAAGCCCAGAGTGACTTCCTCTGCATTTCTTTGGCGACTTCCTTCTCTTTTGTTCCAGTCATTTCCCTGGCTCCTCCGCACCAGGGCTGACTCAGTAGGGAGGACAATGATAACATTCGTTTTTATATTAAGGCAGCCATGCCACATAATTTTTAACCTTTTATGGAGGGAGGGGCCCACAGAGGCAAAAGAACCCAGGGCCCATGAAAGTCGTAAAGCAGCCCTGCTCCGCAGAGGTGTTTCTGGTCTTGCATTTCTACCTCCCAAGAATCTTGCTCTTAGAAATCACTAAGAAAGTAAAACCCGAGGAAGTATTTTTTTTAAAAAAAGGAATATAATTTTATAAATATTTATTAATATTTTAAAATGTTGCTGGCTGGAGTGGTAAGAAGATGTACCCAAGAGCTTGCAAACAAAGCCTTTGTTACTTGTTTTCATTACAAGGCACAAAACAGGTGCTACGTCAATATAGAAAATAAAATGTGTTTTTGCAATGGGAGCTGCTTGATGAATTATGTGTATCTCCTTTTTGAGGCACAACATGCAAATCATTGGGTACCCAGATAGATGTTGAGGTATATTCACATTTTGAAGGAAATGTGTCTAGAAATTTGGATGATTCCCTGCATATATTTAATCAGAAATATCCTGAACACAAAAGGCCTTCAGGGTGATGGATGTTCCCCATCATGCTTCATGCAAAGCATGTGATAATTTAGAATCGCGCTGGGACACTGCTTGCCGCAGAGCAGCATTTAGGGAAGGTGTGTGCTGGGTTCCCAGTCAGGAGGATGGCCACTACAATGAGCAAAGAATCTGAAGAGTGCACAGGGATGGGTCTCAAAATAACATTCTACCAAGGCAGCACATTATCCAAAGCAGTCTTTTAGCCAAGTTCCATTTTATTGGCTTTATCAAAAGCATATTTCCTGGGAGCATGACACAGAGCTGGCTATAACACACCAAGGCTTGACAAGACCTGTCTCCCTCCCCCACCACACACACCCACTTTCTCCCCCATTTCTCTCTCTCTTCCTCTCTCTCAATTCACAGTAGATTTGTAAGGGTATTTGAAATTTTTGGCAATCAGGAATAAAAAGGTGATTTAAGTTTTGAACAGGTTACTATTGATTCTTATGTTGTTCATGACCTTGACTGATTCTTATTTCTAATGGCCGGATTTGCAGTCCTTTCTCTGTAATTATCTCATTATTTATCTATTATTTCAAGGCCATGAATTCAATTTCAACCTTTCAGTACATTTCAATGAACATGAATTGAGTGCCCAAAGGGTGCAATACTCTCTCCTAAATGCTACAAGAAAAAAAATGTCCATTGATTTTTCTCTTAACAGGTGTTGAAATCAAATAGATCCTGTTGGGCAGTGTATAAAGCATTGAGAGTATTTACCAGAAGTCAGTTGTATTACCAACTTCCAACCAGCTTTACTGAAGAAACTGGCGTATGGAAAGCTAATACTGCCAATGAAGTAAATAGGCAATTATGGTAGATTTAGACCTTGTAAAGGGATCTGATTTATTTCATATTTTGCAAATTATGCCTCTAAGCAAAATGCATTAATAACCCTAGCCGGTTTTGCTCAGTGGATAGAGTGTCGGCCTGCGGACTGAAGAGTCCAGGGCTCGATTCTGGTCAAGGGAACATGCCTAGGTTTTTTTTTGTGTGTTTTTTTTTTAAGGATAAAATGAATATAATTTTATAAATATTTATTAATATTTTAAAATGTTGCTGGCTGGAGTGGTAAGAAGATGTACCCAAGAGCTTGAAACAAAGCCTATTCATAATTCATCAAGAAGCTCCCATTTCAAAAACACATTCGATCCCCAGTAGGGAGTGTGCAGGAGGCAGCCAATCAATGATTCTTTCTCATCATTGATGTTTCTCTCTCTCCCTCTCCCTTCCTCTCTGATACCAATAAAAATATATTTTAAAATCCATTAATAATTATGAAACAGAAATCCCCTCACTCCAAACACAGGTCTGTGATGTGACAGATTTTTTTTTTTAATTGAAAAACTGTCTTCCTGAAGTGATTACAATAAACAGTGATTGGTTCTCAGACTGCCCATCAATAAACAAATAAAAAAGCAAACCCAACCCTCAAACCAACCTGCTAACACTGAATCCCAGTAACACTGGCATATAGAATTGAATAAAAATAAGTTAATCAGCCCATGTAGATATTTGCATTTCTCAAACCAGGATATTACCTGCTTAGTTCATCGGCCTCTTGTTGAAGATTGTGTGCATGGTCAACAGCTTCTTGGACTAAACTATAACTGAGGTTACTTAGGTTGGATAGCTTTCCCTGTAGTTCATTTTTGGCTCCATCTATTTCAGCATAAATCCCTGATGCATTCTAAAGGAAATATTTTTAAAAAATGAGTTGAATTTAGAAAAACTTAAAACATTTTTCCCAGGGAGTATCAAAAGATAATCTCTATTCTTCATCATTATGAAGTTCAATAAATTCCAGGCCAGGTCTACATGATAAATATAAATCAATATTTATCTGTTTCTCTTGCATAGTCAACTCCTTCGTCTCTACTGATTGCTTCCCTAGCACTCAGACATGCTCTGCCATCTCTGATCTGAAAGCAAACAAAACTAAACTAACCGAAGCTAGCTTCTGTGATGCTGCTCTCTGCTGGTTGGTCTCCTATTTCTCTGGCCGGGAAAGAAACCTTAAAAGCTGGTGTTCCTCAGGGTTTGACTCAACCCCTTTCTTCCCGAGAACTCTCACTCCTCTCTGTGAGCCCAGTCTTTTCGTCTTCCAACTCATTCTCTGCCATCCTGAAGGAATGCTGATCTTTCTGTTAACCAAATCTGATTATGTTATTTCCCTTCTCAAAATCAGCCATTGCTTTGCAGGTGCAAATCCAATTCCTTAACATGTCTTCATCAATGGACTCCTCCTCTCACCGAATTTCATTTCTCACCACTCCTCACCCTACTACACCTAGGGTTCACACTTGAGAAACTATTGTTGTTTCAATGCTCCATAATTTTTCTGACCACTGTGTCCTTGCGCATACTATTTTATCTGTCTGGGAGATATGGTTCCCTTCTTTTCTGTCTCATCCACCTGGAAAAATTCTATTCATCCTTCCAAATTCAGCTCAAATGATCACTTCCCTGATGAAGCCATCCCTGACTTCTGCAGGGTGAGTTCAGTATGGCCACATATTTTTTTAAACCACGTAGTTCATTACTGTAATCTTTTCACTTGAATATTACACTCACCAGCTTACACAATCCTGGGAGACAGAAACTACGTTTATTTTTGTATTCCCAGAGTGTAGTACACTTCCTGGCACATAGGGTTTATTTTTATGAAGACAGTATTAAATGTCTAGCCATTTGGTTGCTCATACGGGGAACAATATATTGAAGAAAATATTTTTTAATTGTGTAAGCAGAAAAAATGCCATGGACATTCCACCTTTACTCATTGATTCATTCAATAAACATTCATTGTGTGCCTACTATGTGTCAGGCACTCTTTTAGGAGATAGAATAGATATCTGTGGACACATTCTCTGCTCTCAAGGAATTTACAATCTGGTGGGAAGATACAGATGATTAAAAAAAGGGATCAAATAACTGATCAAGTTAATTTTAGGGTTTAGTAAAAGTACTTTGAATAAAATACAACAGGTCAGATGGATTGGAGAGTGATTGAAAGTAAGAGGCCCACTTAGATTGAATGGTCACAAGGACACTAGCCATTTGAAAACTTCAGGACAGCAGGTGAAAAGGTCCTGAGGTAGGGAAAAATATTGTAGTGTGTAAGAAAATGAGAGAGGAGTTAGAGTGTAACAGTCTGGAGTGTTGTGAGGGAAGGACATTGTGGGGCATGAGGTGAGAGGGTGTGCCAGCACCAGGTCACTTAGGGTCTCATGGGCCATGGTAAAATAAGCTTGTTTCTTACTTTAAGTGTCACAGGAGGTTTTATGTGGGAGAAATAATGGGATCTGATTATGTTTTTAAAGGATTGTTCTGCAACTGCATAGAGAATAAATCTTGAGGGTCAAGAGTAGAGCCAAATGGATCAGTAGGAGGCTCTGTGGCAGATCACACTGGAGATGAGGAGACTTAGACTAAGGAGGAGTAGCAGAGAAGAGAGCAAGCATTCAATCTGGAGACAGGGCCAACAGGTATTGCTGAAATGAGAGTGAGAAGAAAGGAGAAATCAAGAATGAGTCCAGAATTTTGGTCTGAGCTATTGGGTTGTGCCATGTATTTAGGTGGGGGACACTAAGGAAAAAGCGGATTTTATTCAGAATATTTAGATTTGATATGCCTATTACATATCGAAGTGGTAGATGAAATTGTGATTTCGCTACAAACCATGCTGAGTTTATACTTGAAAATGTCAAGTAAGCATTCAGATGTAAGAATTTGGACCTCAGGGAAGGTATCAGAGTCAGAGGTATAAACTGTGGAATAATACATATAATTAATTTTTAAAGTCATGGGATTCAATGGGAGTAAATGGAGAGTGAGTATAAACAGAAAGAAGGGCCCACGACTGAGTACTGAGCCATTCATTATCCAGAGCAGGGATCAACCCAGCCCCATGCCAGCTATGGCCTGAGGCTGTTTTTTGTATAGCTCCCGGCTAAGAGTATGTTCGTTTACATTTTTAAGGGGTTGTAAAAAACCAAGAAAAGAATAAGGGAGAGCAGTTGTATGTAGCCTGCAGAGCCTCAAATATTTGTCCCTGAGAGGATGTGCAGCAGTGAAGCCAGCAAAGGAGGCTGGCAAGAAATGGCCAATGAGGGGGAGGAGAGCCAGGTGAGTGGGGTATTGGAGGAGCCAGGACAGGGTCTTTCAATAAGGAAGGAAGGTTAGCGGTGCAAGGCTGAGGATGCTGAGAGAGATGCGACCATGGTTTTGGCTATGTTGAAGTTGCTGGTGACTTGGACAAGCACAGCCTCGGCAAGGGGCCGGGACTCCCATTTGGAGTGGGTTGAGTACAATAGACAGTGTGGAGTTGGGGGTTGGGGGATGGGGTGGAAACAGTAACTTTAAATGGCTCAAGATATTTTGCTGTGATGCTGAGAATAGTATTGAGATGTAAGCCAGGTCTTTTTTTCTCTTTAATTTTTGAAAGATAGGGGCTATTAAAGCATGTCTGTATGTTGGCAGTAATGATCCAGTGAAGAGTAAAAACTGGGTGAGCCAAAAGAGAGATGGCATGCTTTTGGGAGTCATACCCTACTGCCCTGTATTCAAGATGAGGAAAGATAGAATAAAGAAAACAGGTGGAGGAATGAGACTGTATCAGGAGAAGGGACACTTTATTATTTATTACAGGAAGGAAGGTAGACATCTGGATACAGATACAGGTAAGCGGTAGATTTAGGGAGGAAATACGAGGGGGGTTCTCTTTGTTCTTAATTTTTTAGTGAAGCATGAAGCAAATTCACCAGCCAGACTGATAGAAGAGGAGGTGGGTTTCCCCCCAGTCATGTTGGCTGTACTGGATGCTGGGCATACTTGGGTTTATTGGGGATATAGGGTTAGAATTCTCAGGTGAGTACAGTAGGGGCATAGTATGGAAGTTAAGGGTGTTTGCAAAGAATGAGTATATTGAT
Source organism: Cnephaeus nilssonii (assembly GCF_951640355.1). Lineage (NCBI taxonomy): Eukaryota > Metazoa > Chordata > Mammalia > Chiroptera > Vespertilionidae > Cnephaeus > Cnephaeus nilssonii. Next base: position 35,489,690 of record NC_137080.1, on the reverse strand, counting down.
AATTTTAGCTGCTTAAGGAGGGAAGAGAGGATATGAGAAGAGGATAAATGAAGTAGAAGAGGTCTCCATGTGGCTAGAGAATTATTGGAGTGAGCATTCTAGAGTAAGATAGAGATGGTGCTTAGGGTTGGAGGTGCTTGAAACTGGGATTTGGGAGGAGGTACTGTTATTGAAGACCAGAGTATGGCCATAAGAGGGGTAACAGAGGTGGACTGGAGGAAAAGCTTGTTGGACATGAGTTCAAGGAACTGGAGGTCTGAGAGCTGGTGAGCTCATCCATCTGAATTCTGATCTTTCTAGGGATAGTGATGGGAGTAGGGATTGAGAGGAAGACAGGGAGCTTGGTGCTCAAAGACTGAGATGGTGATCACACACGGCACTATTGAGCACTTGAACTACGGCTAACATAATTAAGAAATTAAAAAAAGTTTTAATTTAATTTAATTTAAAATCATTTAAATTTAAGTAGCCATATATGACTAGTGGTCACCATTCAATAAAATAAACTGAAAAATTTAGTCACCTGATCTTATTTTATAATGCCAGCTAAATTGATAGATTTGAATTGGATTCAATTATTCTGTGACACTGAGCTGCTGTTCTAATCTGCTGTAAGTACAAACCTGCACAGGTCACATGTGTCCTTACCTTTATTATTTCATCAAGTTCTATAAGGGTCAGACGAGGCGTTACCAGAGAGTCTGAAGATGTCCTCAGGGAGGCATTCACCCCATCCATGTGTCCTCTCACTTTGTCGTGTTGTTTCTGTAGGAAGGAATAGTAAAGGACAGAAGAAGAGAAGACGGCTTTAGAGAAAGCATCAGAGAGTGGTCAATGTCCACTCGTTGTCCTTGCCCCAGGCAGATCCGGGTTCCAATCTCAGCCCCACCACCTAATTGCTGTGCGACTTTGGGGACTTCTACCCTTTGAATGCTTAGTTTCCTCACTATGACACGGATATAACAAAAGGAGGCACCTTGGGAGCTTTGAAGCTTGTAGATTAATACTTAAAACACCATCATCTCAGAGCTAGCACTCATTTCTCCATAAATGTAAAGTGGAACTTTGAAGACAGGGTTGAATGCAGGCTCTATATTTGCAATAATTGGAAAATGAATTAATTCAAAAAAGTATTTATCATGTGCTAACTTGGGGGACAAATAGCTCATTTGGGTAGGAATAAAGCATATACAGAATAATCTTAATGTCTTTTGTAAAATTTAAAATGGCTCTATTATTAAAGCACAAAATTGTTATCTTGCTTTCTCCCATTCTGAGCTCATTATGTTAGATGCTCAGAATTTTTGAGGAGGGAAACTGCCCAAGTTGCTGATATATTTTTTTGATGAATTTTATAATTTCCACCTTCACTATTGGACAGGGATGTTGTGATTCTGAAGAAATATTATGGAGCTTCAAGTGTATTCAGAGTTTGAAAGCAAACAAGAATGAAACTTTAAGAGAGAAAAGTAAAATATTAATTTTACAATCAGTAAAAAAATGAGTTAAAGTTACTTTGAAAATGATAATTTAAGTTAGGGTTGAAATATATAAGCTATGGTATAATCTAGGATATCCTAGAAATAATTACAGAGGCTCAGATATAGTAGGACAGTCATTAAAACTTAAGTTCATCTTAATGTCTTCTTTACTTCCTGAGGTCTTTCCTGATTTAGTGGAAAGAAAGATGGAGTCCATCTTCTCCAAATATGTTGCTACAGGGGAAGATAAAGGTCTAGGGACAGAAAAGAATCTCATTTGAACATCCCCTTAATGCAACGACATTAAAAATATCAATTTACCCTCAATATCCATCAAGCTTAATACAGTGTGACTATCTGGGGTTATTCTTATCTCCATAAGGAGCAGTATTTAGACAGCTCTGCACAAAAGCAATATTTTAAAGCATATAAGGAAGGGAGATGGAAAACGGTTGGTATTTGTTAGCTCTATCAGAGCAGTTTTCTTTTGACAAAATCTAAGCTATAACCACATCTGGAAGCCCTGAGTCTGGGTCACCTTAAGGGAACACTGATAGCACCCCAAGGTCATAGCCAAACTTCAAAGCTGAGTGTTCACAGCAATGCATGGTAAGTTCATTTGCAGTAGTTGGAAAATGATATGCTTCAAGTTAAAGGGTTTCCCCCACTTATCATACTAGTAGCCCTGCGCACGAATTGGTGCACCAGTAGCTCTCTTCTAGGCCTGGCCGCTCTGCGCCTGCTGTCCAGAGGCTCTCCACAGCCCAGAGGCCCATCTGCGGCCAAGTGTGGACCGCTTGCCTTGTTGCCGTGGTAACGAAGCAAGCATTCCATCAGGCCGCTCATGCTGCCCGCTCTCAGCAGCCACCCCCTGAGACTAGGGGACTCCGGTGGAGCTGAGAGGACTGGGTGCCATCATCTTGTGGCTATGGGTGCCACCATCTTTGTGATGGAGTGATGGTTAATTTACAGATTACCCTTTTATTAGATAGGATACCGTTAGAATGAATAAAATTAGCTTTGGAACAAATATATTCCTACAGAAAGATGGTCAACTTGAACAAAAGGAAGTTTTCAAAATAATTATGAAAATGACATAATTAGCCCTATTCTGCATGCTAAGTATCCATTGCACACACACACACACACACACACACACATATATATATATATATATATATATATATATATATATATATATATATATATATATATAAAGTTTCCTGATCCTAAAATAAATGATAGAAACAGTCCTGGGAAGGCAGAGCTTTGGCTTATGAGAATCTCTAAACAATTCTTTTTAAAGAGTATTCAACCTACTTTTGAAATATAAAATTTTATATTTATCTGAAAAAGATTTTTATCATGCTGCTACCCTTTGGTGTTGGGAGTAGGATAGTGAGGTAAATATGTAATTATTAGTTCTGTGGCTGCTGTTAGCAGACATCAAAATGATTTTTTTATTTTAGTTTTGTATAAAGACTGGATTTTGGGGTTATGATAATTAATAAAATTAAAATACTTTCATTGAGTGGGGGAGACAGATCCACTAACAGATGGTCACAATACAGAAGGAAATAAGCACAAGGTGTACTATGGGATGCTGGAGAGGAGCTCCTGCTCATCTGGAAGGATGGGGTAGCTTCCTGGAGGAGGTGATACCTGGGGCTCTCCAGGCAAAGGAGAAGAAGTCTGCTTTCAGGCACATGGGATTATTGGTAGAGTGAGATTGTCTGAACTGAAAGTGTGAAGCAGGGAAAAGGCAAGAAGCATGGCTGAGGAGGCTGGTATGGGCCCATCAGAGAGGCATCTGTATGCCACGTGAAACAGCATAGACTTTCCTATAGGACAGTATCTTTCAGGTGTGTTTAACCATAGCCCACGTAAAAAATGTATTTTATGTTGCAATCCAGTAAACATATGTAACTAAAGTAGAAATGTGATGAAACTATTCCTTAGTCTAGTTTATGTACTTGGATATTTTCTATTTTATTTTATTTTATTTTCCCCCCTTAAAAAAATGCTGGTTATAGCATTCAAAACTTATTTTGATTCACTAAGTCAGTGATTTTTAACCAGTGTGCTGAGGCAGGCACACTGGTGTGCCACAAGAAAATTTGAAAAATACAATATCTGACTTCCAGTCAGGGTCACTATTTTTCTCTTAGATAGTAATAATAATAATAATAATAATAATAATAATAATAATAAAATAATGAAGGACAATAGCCAACACAACAATAGCTATATGGTGTGAATGAATAAAAATTATACCTATTTTTTTGTCAGATCGGCAAAATATATTTTTTGGTGCCGCGGAATTTTAGTAATTAGTTTATGTGTGCCGTGAGATGTACAAGGTTGAAAATCGCTGCATTAAATGGTTCACAAGCTGTGGTGTCAAAGGCACTCTGGTGAGGAGGAAATGAAGGCTTTTAGAAAGAGCAAAAGGTAATGGTCAGTGATTTAGGTGGAACACTCTAGCAGGATGGGGAAGATGGGTTGGAAGGGAGCAAAAATGGAGGAGAGACAGGAGGAAGCTATTTCGGTTGAGAAATGAAGGCCCAAACTAGAGAAGTTATAGAGAAATGGAAAATAGAAAGAGCTAAAAATATTCCAATGGTAAAATTGGCAGGAACCTGTGGTTGACTAGATGTGGGAGGTGAGAAAGAGGAGAAATTCAAAAATAAGGATGAAGCCCAGTAATTCTCTTGAAATCTACTTGAGGAAATTATTATTTTGTGCTATACTTATAAAATTTTGTTGTGTAAGATAATCATGCATTTACTTAACAAAGGATGCTATCTTGACCATCATCATTCTGAAAACTAGAGGGCTAGTGCAAGGATTTGTGCCCAGGTGGGGTCCCTCAGCCTGGCCTGCAGGGACTGGGCTGAAACCAGCTCTCCGACATTCCCTGAGGGGCCCCGGATTGCGAGAGGGCAGTGCTCAGGTGACACACCCCAGAATCAGGCTCCCTCCTCTCTGGTTCCAGGTGCATCATCTGAGAACCTCAGCTGCCAAGTCACCACAGTTCAGCAGCTCCTGCATTGAGCATCTGCCCCCTGGTGGTCAATGTGCGTCATAGCTACCATCGGACAGTCTAAGGGTCAGATGGTCACTTAGGCTTTTATATATATAGATTATTGGCTGAGGTATTGCTGCTATTAGAAACTGGTGCTGATAAGTATAATTTATTTTTATTTAGGACACTTGAGGCCTTGTGCACAAAATTTGTGCACTGGTGTGTGGGGGGGTGTCCCTCAGCCCTGCCTGAATCCTCTCAAATCTGGGACCCCTCGGGGAATGTCTGACTGCCTGTGGGATCGGGCCTAAACAGGCAGTTGGACATCCCTCTCACAATCCGGGACTGCTGGCTCCCAACTGCTCGCCTGCCTGCCTGCCTGATTGCCCCTAATTGCTTCTGCCTGCAAGCCTGATCACACCCTAATCACTCCCCTGCAGGCCTGATCGACACCGAACTGTTCTCCTGCTGGCCCGCTCGCCTCCAACTGCCCTCCCCTGCCAGCCCGATCATCCCCAACTGCCCTCCTCTGTTGGCCTGGTGGCCCCTAAATGCCCTCCCCTGCTGGCCTGGTTGCCCCTAACTGCCCTCTCCTGCAGGCCTGGTCCCCCCCAACTGCCCTCCCTCCCCTGTAGGCCCAGTTGCCCCCAACTGCCCTTCCCTGCTGGCCTGATCGCACACAACTGCCCTCCCTTGCCAGCCATCTTGTGGTGACCATCTTGTGACAACATGGGGGTGGCCATCGTGTGACAACATGGGCGTGGCCATCTTGTGACCACATGGTGGTGGCCATCTTGTGCGAGGGTGTGACAGTCAAATTGCATATCACCTCTTTATTATATAGGATTTTATAGGGACTTACTGGGAGATAGTGATGACTGAAAATCAGGGTAGAGAGCCTAATTTAAGCCAATTTTGCCAACCATAAAAATAAACATAACTAAATTAATGAGTTTTCTCATAGCTGTTTCCTATTTTTCACTCTAATATTTATAAGTATGTCCAAAGATGCACATTTCTTCCTATCAGATGACTGCCCTCGATGGTGGTGGCTGTGATTACCTGCCTTGCCTGAAGCACACATGTGACCACAGCAGTTCTGAGCCCTGGATTTGTGGGCATACACAAATTCTGGCCCCACAGGGATAAATGCCTTTGCAAACTATGGACACATCTGGGATTTTCCTCACCTTTTTGTATTTGCATGACCTTGGCCTGAATTAGACTCCCTATGTCTGCCGCTGCTGAGCAGCCTGGCTATGAGATTTACTTACCATGCCTTTCCAAAAATTACACACATCCTTACATGACCATAGTTTTGGGCTGCTTTGGTGTTCTAGTGCTCTCAGTATAAGAAAAAGTTAGGCATAGGAATAGTGCCATACTTCTCACTTGCAAGAACAACACATTCATACATGTGGACCCAAGCACCAAGAATGATTGCATTCTTATCAACGCAAAAGGCAAACAATTCTAACAGTCTCTACTTGGTTTTGGGTGTACACATTTACATCAGCAAATCACAGTGGCAAAAATGTGAAAATATTTTAAAAATATGAATATTTAAATATACCAGTATTTTTAAAAATTGTATCCAACTTTACCCTTTTGGCACACATTTGTGTTGTTCATGCCTGAAATGTATTTCCAGTTAGAGTGTCCATTGTACCTCGTGATCCCGCTGCTTGGCTGCCGTGGCTCTGTTCATGTCTTCTGCATCCCTGATACGGTCAAGGGCCTGGTCAAGTGATTCCTGGAGGTCTGACAACTTAGCATTGTAGTCTTCCAGCTGTTCCAGGACCACAGGAAACAGAGAGCGGGTGTCATTGTACAGCCGCTGCCAACTCTCAGCCTGGCTCAACACTGGAAGAAAAATGACATGGAACTTCAGTCTGGGCTTCTCTTGTCTCCTCCCATTCCATCCAGCATTTAGCAGAGATGAAAACTTGTCAGACTATGCCTTCATTAGCAATAAAGATGGATGGTGTTGTTCACGAAATAAGTCCATGTTTCATATTTGAAGTAAAAAAAAAAAATACTATTTTGTAGGATTTGAGAGCACCTGGATGGCAGTCAGCCAAAAGGAGGTTTGATTAGCTTTCCTATTGAGATTACATTTTATGTGGAAACCATGCAATTATACTATGTTGATTATTAGCCAGATTATTTCTAATTTTACCATATAAAATGGGTTTGGATATATTATAGTCTTATTATTAAAATAACCAAAATTATCTTGTGTGTTACTGACAAATGATGTTTACAACCATTCATTTTCTCTGTTCTCTCCAGTTAGCTCCTTTAGCTCAAACCTAAATCATTATTTTGGGTGGGAAGAAGATTAAATGGTAATGGTATATGTATCTTAGCTTTCTGATCAAAGTTGCGTGCATCGACTATGTGTCTTCATTCCACTTTTCCTTCAGGGAATATCAATCTGACTTGTTCAATTTTTTTTTTGTATTTTCTTTCATCACCATGAACAGAAGACAAAAGTTCATGGCTGAGTAAAGAAAGTTGTTGAAAATGCCTTCACTAGTCCTATTTCTCCAGGGAAGTCTTGTTAAATTCCCAAAAAGGCAAGGAACATAGAAGTATCTGGCTGTGACATTAGACTTCAGCCTTTCTGACAACTGACTTCATCTTGACTCAGAAATGGGGCCTGAGATTCTACTTTGGTTTTACTGTTTCTATGACTTTATATGTCTGCTACGGTACTATGCCTTTATATTGAGACTATTCCTCTTCTAGAGTGTTCACATTAATTGTTAGCAGAAATTGGTAGTGACAATTGCAAGAAAATGATCTAGGGCAGGTGTTCCTAATCCTTTTTGTGCTGCAGGGCCCTTTGTAATCTAGTAAAACCTTCAGAACCCTTCTTAAAATGTTTATTAAAATGCATAAAGTAAAATACATAGAATTACAAAGGAGACCAATCTATTAACAAACATTTGGTAATATATGTGCTTCTTTAGTAATGCATTAAATAACAAGATTTAGAGGTGGGACTAGTAACCGCTATAATTTTGAATTATTGATGAACTTAATGTTTTGAGATACCAGCAACAGCCATAATATGATATGCAAACCTGTTGCTTCTTTTGTTGATTGTGTAGATTATTAATGGACACAAATGCTTTGCAACTCTTCCCATCAAGAGTGGAGTCTATTTCCTCACTCCTTGAACCTGGGCTGGTCTTGACCAACAGAATGGATATGCATTGTTGGGTTCTAAGGATAGGCCTCAAGAGGCCTTACACTTTCCATTCTTGCCCTCTGGGAAGGCAGCCATCATATGAACAATCCTGGGCTAGCTTCCTAAGACAGGGAGGAAGAAGCCCAGCCATCTCGGCTAAGGCCCCATACATGCGAGTCAGCTCAACCATGCCTCCTGGAGCAGAGCAGAGCTGTCCAGGTTGAATCTAGCCCAGGTTGCCAACCCATGAAATCATGGGTAAATAAATAGTTATTGTTTTAAATGAATATGTTTGGGTGGATTGTTAGTAACTGATATAGGGACTAACTCAGAGGTTCACTAGTACTATTGTGATTTGATGTCTACATGTATCATTAAAGGAAATGTTAAATTCCCATTGCGGTTAAAAGTCATTAAAAGCCATTCACGGACCTCAGAACATGAATGTTGCTGAGCGTGTAGCTTTACTGGCTTCTCAACTGTAGTTCTGGGAATTGGTTTCCATTAGGCCTCCTTCCCCTGTTTCTCATGTTTTCATCAACTGCTAAGTCCCTGTGTTTTTCTCCTCAGGAGTAAAATTTCTATAGATTCCTTATGGAACCTCAGCTGTTCCTCAAAAGCTTAAGGTTGGGCCTGGATCTAAAAGTCGTGGTCAGATAGTCAAGTTGTGCTGAAGACTCCCTGAGGACACATATAAGTTCCAAGTAGCTGTGAATATTGGGAACTGGCTGTTTTGACCAAATGTTGCCCTGTGTCTCTGTGTCCTCTCCTGGACCCACCAAGAAAGCAGACATGTGCTGGGCTCCAGGGGCTGAGTGGACCTACATTCATGGGCTTCGTCTGCCTCTTCATCCACGAGCTCCCGCTGAGTGAAGAATGGTTGACGGCTTCTAATCTCTTCCAGCATCTTCTGGGCCAACACCAGCTTCTCAGAGATTTCCTCAGAGCTAAGCTCTTGCTGCTCCCCATAGTAGAGCATCTTGCTGTTGATCTCTGAAAGGAAGGACATGATGAGAGAAGGCAGCAGGGAGAGATGACTGGGCCTTTTACAGCCATGCCATTGAAAACATGGGGGAGGACAGGCATACTGATATTCACACTGCAAATACTGATGCCGGCATCTGCACTCCACGTTTATTCCAGGGAGAAGTAAAACCTGAGGAAATAACTCCTCTTTGCTTCCCAATTGGTGTCTTCAGAATGGGAATGGGATTAACAACGCCTGCCCTGATTTCATGGAATCCTGTGTCTGGTTTTTGAATCACATTTACATAGTGGCTCAAAAACATTAATATTTAAGGCACACTGGGGTCTTTGATCAACCTTTTATATAAAATATATAACTTGGAGAAAATGTTCTGAGGTATCGCCTGTCATATGTAGGATACATTGGAGATATTAATCAGACTTTAGCCAAGGATTTATCAAGGCTTTAAGCCAAAATTAGAGTATACTGTAGTTGTTCAAGTGAGTCTTTCAGATGGTTCTGCAGAGTAGATATACTATAAAGGTTTGTGTATTTCTTCTCATATGCATTTTTTTTTCAATTGCTATTAGCCTTCTGCATATGACTGTTGGTATTTTGACTCTGGGTCATTTTCACCCCATGTCCAGAAATAGGATGGAGAGTTTTAGAACTGGAGGGACTGATGAGAGTCAGAGGGATTAAATGAGTTGTCGAAATATTAGCAGAGCGGAATAATTCTTTGACTCCCTGTTTCTACTACAGACGATCAAAGCTGTTCAAAGCTGATCAGCAGAGCTGAATAGTTCTTTGACTCCCTGTTTCTACTACAGACGATCAAATTATATAATTGCCAACTTGTGCTATAGGAGCTCCAGGAGGAAGCATTCTATCTTCCTGGCATAAATGAAGCTGTGTGTCTGTGGTTTAGTGTGATATGCGGTTTGGCAGACACTGTTGTCACATAAATTATACCAAATAAGGGCTTGTATTTTCTATGGCTCATAGCTTGAAGGTCGCCAGTAGTTATTTTAGAGATGGCTGGGGATGGGAATGACACACTAGTGGTGTGGTGCAGCATTCCTGATTTGTGAAGGGAGAAAAAAAGAGGAAAGAAGTTTTAATACTAGAAATACTACTCAGAAAGTTATAGGGACACCAAGATATGCTAAAAAAACTTATGAAGGGATTAAACATTCACTTTTCAAGAAAGTCTAAAACACTAACTCCTAAAATAAACTAAACATAGGTTCCCCCTCCCCTTAGAACTAGCATTTGCAAGGCTAATTCTTTGATAAAAATATTATATTTACAATTCTGATCTGTTGTATTTTAGCCATTTCTGGTAGAGATTAGAAAAAGGAAATGTAGACAATAGCATTTTTGCCACTGGTCTTTGGAGACTGTTCATACATTATTATAAAAAGGTAAAAACTGATGGAAATTAGTTTCCCATTTACATTGTTTTGTATTTTTTTTCCATCTTTTCTTATGCTTAAAGCAGTGATTTTCAACCTGTGTCACAGCACATGGGTGTGCACAAGAATTTTTAAAACATGCAATGCCCATTTAGTCAGGGACACGGACCTCTTTTCCCTTAGACTGTCAAATAAAAAGATGGCAATAGCTGTCTGGTGAGAAAGAATCAAAATTATACCTTTTTTTTTTTTTGGTTAAATTGGCAAAAATAGATAATATATTCTTTGGTGTGCTACGGAAATTTAGTAGTCAGTTTATGTGTGCCATTAGATGAAAAAGGTTAAAAATCGCTGGGTGAAAGGGTTTAGAAACTTTCTAAATAAGAGGGCTTAGAAACTTTCCTAATAAAATGCTTTAGAATAAAACTTTGAGTTACAAAAGCAAAAGTAAATTATTTTCTCTGAATGGCTTACTGAGATGAACGTTGGCTTTATTTGCTACCTAGAGGGACATTTATTCCTTAATTAGATGAGGTCAGCTAATCTAGGTTTAATCTCACTTTTAGAACAAATCAATACTAACTCTAAAATGTTAGAGGAAAAGAGTATTTTATTGGGAGATGCAAAAGCATGCGATAATGAGGATGGGAGTGGGAAGTGCTTCAAATGTATGCCATTTGTTTTATTGTGCATTATAGGCACCAAAGGAAATATAGCAAATGATTAATTTTGGCTCAGTATATCCATTTTCTTGGAATATGCCCCCTATACCTCAGTATAAAGATATGAATCTCCCACTGTGGGTCCCTTTACTGCCATTGTGCCCTGGGGTGCAGTTGGTCTTGTCATCCAGCTCTGAATGTATAGGATAATAAAAACCATGGGAACACACACACACTGCTTCCTTGCAGACTGTAACCCAAGGAATTTCTCTTTATCCTAGAACAAACAAAGTTGCCTGTTTTCTGTTGGTAAATGAAGGCTGGTTTTCAATGCACCATCAAGATAGGCTTTAAAATGCAACCTGTATTTACCAGAGGCTAGAACACAAGTAAGTGAACCTTCAAGGGGAAAGGTCAAATTACCACAAAGCTTCTGGGCCAAGAAATCTCACATACACCCCTCCCTGTTGTTCGTCTGGATTGGGGACCAGAGCATGTCGCCTGCCTGATTCTTGGGATAGAGCGTCAGAGACAGCTCGGGGCGATGTGGGTTAGTAGACAGTTTACTGCCTCTCTAAAAGCAGTATGTTTGCGGCCAGTCATCAAGAAAAACGTGAATCCTGTTCAACTGCTGCATTTTAGAGACACCACGGCATGCGATTTCCTCTGCCGAAAAGATATTTTGGCATTCCACTTCTGTAAAAGGCCTGCCAAGTAGGTGATGCTGTACATTTATTCTTGAAAACTTACAGATTGCAAGGAAGGATGAGTGCTCAGAAATCCCAGGTAAGTAACTTGAAAGGCAGGCCTCATGTAAGTTCAAACCTATAGCACTCTAACAACAGTCCTTGGCACGACCGTAAGCACTAATGGTAGCTATTAGTTTTTATTGTTGTGAATGACAGGAATGATGCCTTGACAGGGAGCTGAACCAGAAGAGGATATATTTACCTTGGATGGTATCCCTCATGTCGTGGGCTTGCTCTACGAGCTGAGTTGCGTGGTTAATGGTATCCATACTTTCCTTCTCAGCCAGCTGGCTCTTTCTTGAAGCTTGACTTTCCTATAAATAATCCGTGTAAACACCAGATTACATTTAGGAGAAGGGAATGTTGTATATGTATATATATGTGGGGATGGGTGGGAATAATGTATTTCAAAAACAGAGATTTCCCTGACATAGGAAAGTTCTATAACATATAGTAAAATGGTCCCAGAAACCATGCGTGAAGGCTGCTGTGATGACCAGCTTTAGGATTACAGAATGCTACAGAATGCTACAGAATGCTGCAAAATCAGATGCCATTCCTCTGCCATCCATCACAGCTCAACCCAAACCAGCTGGCTTTCATAGGTAATTTACCCTTTGAATTTTTACTGTATCTCAAGATGCCAGACTAGGAAATTTCCCACGTGTGCTGAGCAGTTTGACATTGTACACTAAAGAGCTCAAAGCTTCAAAGGGAAAATTGTCAAGAAAGCAGGCAGATCTTGAAATGCTCCATGCATCCCGTGGCTCCTGGGTGGTCCAATCACTGGTGAAACGGAATTGCCGCAGAGATTCAAAGGCTTAGGCGCACTGGGCTAAATGCTGTTTTCAGTGCTGCACTCCAGATTCCATCAACAGCGGTGGCACTTGAGTACAAATAACCGTTCAGGCAGATTGGCTCAGAATGAATGGCGCCCTTCTCCGGGAAGCTGACTCCATTTCTCAACTCGGGAGCTTCTGTTTCGGAGTTCCCACTAAGCCTTTGTTAAAATGAAATCCCAACCCCAATGTGGCTTCTGAAGAAAGGATGTGTGGGGGTGCATGTGTATGTGCATGTCTCTCTGTGTGTGCAAGGACAGAAGCGGATCTAAGACAGAGTTCAAGGCCAGGACACTTGTCTGCATGCAAGGCATGGGGGCCGGGCACTTCCTTTTGGCATTAGAGAGACTGACTCATGGGTCCTATTTAAGAGGAGGAGAACTTCCGTCTGCCACTTGGTGGGTGCCCACTTGCTGCACCTGGTGTGGTGTGGCTTTGTTTTGGCTCAGCTCTGTCACAAAGGACTACAGCACCTGAACGGACTGCAGGGTGATCCGCCACACAGACCACTGGTAACCATTGCACAGTGGCCCAGGACGGAAAAGTGGCCGTTTCCGAATTCTCTCCTTTCATCCAGTTTTAGCCAGTGGATTATGCCAGGATTATACCTGGAATGTTTTCATACTTCCCAGGCATAACCCACGCAAGTGGCCCTTGGTCAGGGAAGAGAATGTAGAAATCATATCATAGCTCTGGCCGGTGGCTCAGTGGTTAGAGTGTTGGCCTATGCACTGAATGGTACCTGGGTTACAGGTTTGGTGTGCGTGCAAGAGGCAATCAATGGATGTGTCTCTCACATCAATGTCTCTCTCTCCCTCCCTCCCTTCCACTCTCTACAAATCCTCAGGTGAAGATTAATAAAACAAACAAAAAAAACAAAACAAAAAGCAAAAACAAAAAAGAAAGAAAGAAAGCATATCATAGCAAACATAAGCTCTAGAGGCTTTTTTTCCCCGGCAAGTCTGAAATTCCCTTCACACAAAGCTCCCTGTACAGCAGTAATGCAGCCACCAGGCCCTTCCCTAAATAGCGAGCTCTCTGAATGAACACTGTATTCTGAGCCAATGCGTTCCTTCATCCAATGCTTATCTTCCTCCTGGCGTATTCCAAGGCTTTCCAGTGACACAAAGTTTGTGGTCATCTTAAAATTACATGATGCAGGGCATAAGATTAATATTATTCTTGATGTCACCTCTCTCCACTTTTTAAATGTATGAATACAGTAGTTTAGAACATTAAAACATTTAACAAGTTGATTTTTGATCTAGTTTAAATTGAATTATATTTGAACAGCACAACATCATATTTTTGGCTTTGGCTTCAACCTTCAAGGAAAAATGCTATTGTTATTAATGTATTCATTTCAGTTATTATGGAAACTTTGAATTGAAGCAATGGAAGACAGCTGGAGGATGTCCTCTCTCTAAGAAAACCTCTTCTTTCTGACAAACACCAGAGGGCGCTTATTTATGCTTAGCAAAAGACTGTGCCAAAGAGGAACTGCCATTACTTTAAATTGCAAAATTTCTGGCTATAATATATAGTAGTGCCTATGTGAATGTTAAATTTTTTTTCTGTAACTTTGCTTGTGGAAGGAAACTAATGATATAGACACATGATAAAATGGGTGCACCTTGCTCTAAGAAAAGCTGAGATTAAAAAATTATCTCACAACCATAAATCAGTTAATGATGAGTAAGTGTATAAAGAGTAATGTACCTAGAATACTAATTAAAAACAAATCAATAAGATTGAGGGTGATAATCAAATCTATCTAGGTCAGTGGTTCTCAACCTTCTAATGCCGCGACCCTTTAATACAGTTCCTCATGTTGTGGTGACCCCCAACCATAAAATTATTTTCGTTGCTACTTCATAACTGTGATTTTGCTACTGTTAATGAATTGTAATGTAAATATCTGTGTTTTCCGATGGTCTTAGTCTCTACAGCTCTACCTGTGATTGAGAACCGCTGCTGTAGAGCCTAAGACCATCGGAAAACACAGATATTTACATTATGATTCATAACAGTAGCAAAATTACAGTTATGAAGTAGCAACAAAAATAATTTTATGGTTGGGGGTCACCACAACATGAGGAACTGTATTAAAGGGTCGCGGCATTAGAAAGGTTGAGGACCACTGATCTAGGTGATCATATATTTTATTGTTTAAATGGGGACACTTTTGAGAGTGAAAGGAGGATCTTTTAATAATCACTCTGGGAGATAAGCATAAACAGGGACAGACAGTCTCGAACAAAACAACAGTAGGAATACTGGTTTGCCATTTCAGAATCTGTATAGTGACATCTACTTCTGTGGGTTTGCCTACCTCCTAAACATTAAGACTTCCAAATGCCTGTCCAGCCTTGATGCCTTCCCTGAGCCACAGACTCAAATCTCTAACTGCCCTCTGGGTATCCATAGATACCTCATCCTTAAAATGTCCAGGGTAATCCATTCTGTACTTTTAGTCTTAGTCATCCATTTCTCCAAGCCAGAGCTTTCCTCCTTGTTCATCCTCATATCCAATTGATCACTGAATTTGTTTTGATTCCACTTGTCTTTCTGGCCCCTTCCAATTCCCCACTTCCACAGCCTCAGATGCCTGGTCACTGTAATGCTTTTCAAATGAAGACAATGTAGCAATCAACCACTCTTGTTTACACTCCTGTGCAGTCTCCTAATTTGTGTCCCTATCTTCAGATCTTTACTCACCAACCTATCACCCTTACCGAGGAGGAATGCTTCTGAAATTCCAAATCTGGTCAGCCCATTGTTCTAAGTAAATGCTTCAGTGTCTTCCAAAGTCCACAGGGTGAAAGTCACATGTCCTTAGCATGGTGGGCAAGGTTCTTCATGATTTGGCCTCTGAGAACTTCTTTAGCATTATCTCCTGCCCCTTGACTTACAGTTAATCTTCCAGAAGGCCCAGGCTAACGTTCTTCTAGTCCCAGGAATACAGTGTGCTTTACATCTTTCTGCTTTGTGGTAAA
Organism: Cnephaeus nilssonii; assembly: GCF_951640355.1. Lineage (NCBI taxonomy): Eukaryota > Metazoa > Chordata > Mammalia > Chiroptera > Vespertilionidae > Cnephaeus > Cnephaeus nilssonii. The sequence goes on along the minus strand of NC_137080.1, from coordinate 35,474,360 downwards.
TTTCCTTTGCTTGGAAGTATTTGATAAACTCCTAGTCATTCTTCAATGCACAGGCCAATGCTCATCTTCTCTGAGAAGTCTCCCTACGGTGCCCCTGCTGAAACAGTTATTTCTTATTTCTTCCTTAGAGTTATCTCTTTAGACTGAATCATGCCTTGATTATCAATGCTGTTATATATATATATATCCTACCTAATAAAATGGTAATATGTAAATTACCATCACTCCGCTATGCCCATGGCTGTGCCATGGCTGTGCTGCGGAACAGAAGGGGCCTCTGGGGCAGCGAGCTCATGTCCCGCCGCGGACCATCAAAAGCGGGGGAGCTGGGTGCCTGTCCGCTCCGGCACCAGGCCTTTCGGAAGCCTCCACCACACCGGAGGCTTCTGAAAGGCCTAGTGCACCAGCGGACAGGCATCCAGCTCCCCCGCGATCGAAAGCGAAAGTGTGTAGGGGACCCTACACGTGCATGATTCAATCATGCACTGGGCCTCTAGTGTATATATATATATATATATATATATATATATATATATATATATAATTTACATGTCTGTTTTTCCTACTAGACCATGAGCTCTTTGAGAACAGGGGTCTTAATGTATTCATTTCAGTATCTATAGCATCTAGCGCAATGACCTTTGTATACCAGGTGTTAAGTAATGCTTTTGGAATTGAAACATATTTTTGTTTTTTGTCCTGCCCTTTTATCAGGATCAGAAATGAGGCTCAGGTGCTTTTGATATGTGGAGGTGACCTATTTTCCTTCCATTCCTAAAGATCTTTTTCATCAAATGCATGGATAGCCATTAGGAGGTCCCCAGAAGTAGGGGTGGGAAAGGGCTATAGCATTTCCGCAAAGGGGGCTAGAGGACTTGGACATGAATGTTGGGACAAAACCAATAACTTCAGGTTAATGTAATTTGTGAGACTTGGGTCCCCTGAGATTCATGTGACAGGTAATGTGCATACAGAGGTATTTTCAAGTTCAATAGGCAACGTTAGTGTGACTTTTATCACAGTGGGAACCTACCGTGAGATCTTTCCCTCTGAAGCCAAACATTACTTTCTTGATAGAAATCTTTCTTAGACCAAGTTTTTCTTAAGTCCTTCTTAGAATAAACTATGGATTCTTCTAGACTAAGGGCTTAAGGATGCTTGAGAAGTCCTTACGACAAACTCCAGGCATTGATTTTGAAATGGTTAGCAGGTTCTTGTACCATCAGGACTGTTGTAGTCAGAAGGACATTATTTTCAGTTCCAGGAGCTTTTTCATCAACCTCCTGCTTTGGTGGTGTTCTTGTTGTCTTGGAGCCTTTTCTACTGGGCTGTTATTCTCAAGCTTGCATTATTTCTCCCTATGAAAGCCTGCATTTGAAGTATATCCAAAGTAGAAAAGCTACACAACAAAATGATCTGTAACTCTGAGCTGTGGGAGGAATGAATCTTGGTGAAAACATGTCCTCAAGAATTGAGACATTTTTGGCAAGTTCCAACCATGATAAAAATATGAAATCACAATGAGTTTTTCGCAAAGATTTCTTTCTGGGTACCTCCTTTGAAAGGTAAGAGATCTCACTGCTTTTCAAATGCTGGTAGTTGGATTAATATGCGGCATTGTATGGGAAACAAGGACAATTTTCATGTGCATTTCAAAGTAGTTGAATCTTCCAAGGGTCCAAGTAATTAACATTTTTAGAAGCTTAATCTCTTAAAAGTTTAAGAGCTCCAAGGTCAAAAGAGAGTATCAAAGTTATTTTAATCTTTATTTTTGTAGAAAGTGAGAATTGCTTTATGAAAAGCACTTCCACAGTTTATGTCAAATACCAGTATAGGAAAGCAAAAATTCCAGAGTACTCTGAACAGCACTGGGGGAGCATAACAAGGAAAAAAAAAAGTGTTAAACATTTTAATATGTTAAATATGGCGCCTTGTGGCTTAGTTGTATTTTATTTTATTACTACAGAGGCTGGATATTTTTCCATTAGGCTTCTGGGGAGTGTACTTAATAGTCTCTCACACTGACTCTGCTCAAATTTCAATGCTTTTGTGGTTAATTTCTGAGAGCTTTTACAAGTCATATTTCCCTTAATATTTTTCTTAGTCTCATTGACTTTTTCATTTATTTAGTTGTCTTACTGGGTATTTGAAATTTTATCTTGTCATATCTATTATATCTTTTTATTTTAATTCCTCATGCTGCATTTAAATGTATTGTCATTTTTTTTTTCAATTTCAAATAAATATTTAGTTCTGTTTTCTTGTGAATTTGAGATTTAAACTCAAGTCTTTAATCTGTCTGGGATTTTATTTTAGTACTAGAGGCCTGATGCACGAAATTCATGCAAGAGTAGGCCTTCCTTCCCCCAGATGCCAGTACCAGATTCCCTCTGGCACCCGGGACCTGGGCTTTCCTTGCAGCTCCGGGTTCGTCAGGAAAGTCGTCCAGAAGGACATCTGATCTAATTAGCATATTATGCTTTTATTATTATAGATATGGTATAAGGTGAGTTTGAAAGTGATTTTTTTACCCTGCCAAAGTGCAAAATTGCTTTCTCAGCATTATTCCTCTTCTTTCTGTTTATTATTTAATGCATCCTTTAGCAGACATTTAAATTTTATATTCTACATAGTAAAGCTTATTTCTGGATGCTCTATAGCTCTTAATCATAAAATGCTAAGGCAAACAGCTGAACAACTCTTCTAATTGAAATATATCAACCATATTAACCAACAGCAAATGTTAAAATAGTTCCTCATAAAGCACAGCTTTTCAAGGAAACCAGTCAAAATGGGAAGAAACAGTAGAGACCAAGTCTGCTCTTGGTTTATTGTAAGGTATTTGAGTCACTACATACTTTCTGAGCTGTGTTAAGCCTCAGTTGTTTGTGACTTGCCAGGCTCACACCAGCTATGTCCTTTCTCTGAAGGCGGTTCCAGAAACTGAATACATACCCTTTCAGCCAATTCGTCCAGGTCAGACAGAAGGCTTTTCATTGTATTCTCAGCGTTGTTGATTTGTATCTTTCTTAGGATATACTGGTTTTCTCTTTCTGACAATTTTGTCTGTGGAAAAAAATGTTTTGAAAATAATCAGTAGATGTGCACACCAGGTTTGTAAAAGTAAACACAAAACTCTTCCCGTGTTAGAGGACTTAGTGTAGAATGTGAGTCTCTGTTCCCCAAATGGTGGTGGGTCTGCAGGCTGTTGCAGGCTGGTATAGAGGTTGGGGACTGCATGAGGGTTCTCAGGGCCCTACGGGCTGAAATTCTTCCAGCTCTGCTCACCAGGCAGACCCTGGGCTGTGCTGTGTTGGCCGTGGGGAAAGGGTACCTTTTTCTAATTTGTACAAATGCACAATATAGACTGGTGGTGGCCTTGGGTGTCTGAGCTTTAAAATGTCAATTTTGGAAGGCTGTGGAAGGAATGATCAACCCACACAAATTAATGTAAATGGAGTTTAGGAATTTCCTTTCCCCCCCCTTTTTTTTTAAATAAAGAGAGCAATTATTTTTATGTCAGACCATTTGCCCCTTTCTTTTTCATTTTTGAGGAGTTTATTCCAAATGTGGCTTTACTCAGATTGCTTTGGAGTAGGCTCCTCAAACCTGGCACTGCCTTTCTGTCAGCTATAATTCTATTTATCTTGAAGCTGTGTTGTTGGGGAAAGAGAATTCAAGTGGTATCAAGAGGCCTGAATCTGGGTGACTCCCCTGAGAATTAGTGCCTTTATGGGTCCAAACAGATGAGTTTGGACAAGAAGGACTTTTAGGTTTGGAACAGAATGCTCACTAAGATTCCATCCAGCTCTACAATTTTGTCATTTTTTTGTTTTGTTTTGCATTTTGCATAATATGGACAGTTGCTGTGCATGTCATCTACACATCCACAAAGTAATGAGCACTTACTATGCTAGGTACTGTTTTAATACCCTACCCATATCAACTCACTGAATTCACTCAACAATCCATGAGATGGTTCAATAATTTCCCTCAATTCCAGATGAGAAAACTGAAGAATAAAGAGGTTAAATAACTTACCTGAGGTTACATAGCTAGTAAGTGTCAGAACCAGCATTTGAATGCAAACTATCTAAATTCAAAGTTTATGCTCTTAACTATTATACAAAATTGACTAACAAAGTTTTAAAAAAAGTACACTGGTATTAATTCTATTGTCCTTTCAGTTAATTATTGTTTTAAAAAAATCTGTTGGTTGTGATAGAAGCCCATGATTTAGAGGGGGCAAATAAAACCACTTCTTATAGCTTAGATATACAAGCACAGTTCATCTGTTTCCTGCCTTTAACTCATTTATTAGAGATTAACCACAGGATCTATGAGGAGAAACAGAGCATGTGAGTATGTTGTGTGTTTGAGTGTGTGTGTGAATATGGGAAAATGGGGGGGGGGGATATGGGAAAATGAGGGGGACTATGACAGTGAGAAGGTAAGGTAAGAGTAGGAGATAGAGATAGAGATAAAAATTGAGATAGAGAAACAGAGAGACAACAGAGAGAAACGTTTCTAGAGAAACTTCTCAGAAACATTGCACATTGAGGGTAAGGTAATGGTAAGTCTATGGTAATCATTTGAATGACCAATGTACAGCTTCACCAAGGAAATAAGTGTTTCGCATCCCTCAATAGTTTTGTACATAGATACCAGTTTTTTAGTCATTTCATTTTCAGTATTAACCTCTTTTATAGATGGCTGCTCTTGGTTTAAAGCTCATGCTTACAATTAACTTGTCATGATTTCCTAGGGCTAACAATCTGTAATATTGCCCTGGGACTTAGATACCAAAACTGATAGACGTTACTAGAAGTGACTCAGTGAAACCAGAATGAAAACACGCAGAAGGTAAACATTTCTGCATACTTTGAGGAGGTAGATGGTGGAGTTCATTTCATTCACGTGTCTATGGGCAGCGGCACCGGAGGACACACTCAACACACCGGATTTGCTTTCTTCAATGGAGAGCGCGGCTAAGCGAAGGTCATCAGTCAGATCCCAGATGCACTTATCACAGCCTAGAAGCAGAATGCGCATGTCATTTCTTCAAAATCAAACGTCAGCTGGGAAGCATGCTGCTTTCAGTAGATCACGATATGGACTTCCTGAGTTAATTCTATTTCCATTTTTGTTTCATGAGGTGCTGGTCTGGGCCACAGAACTAGTCCTTATACTCAAAGTGGAGTCGAGTCCAAGATGAGCCAAACTACATCAAGCACTATCCCCACTTAACACCTAACAAAAAGCAAACAGCACAAGCAGCGGGGAAAGTAGGTTAACATGAATACTGAGTGTGAACTGAGACAGAAAGCATGAAAGGGACAGCCCTCTGGGATGCCTCTCTTTATGTCAGGCCTTGGGCTGTTGCCTGGTGTCCACTGGTGAAGACGCTGTTTGATAGGCACTCCTCCTTTCCTGTCATCTTTTTTCGTCTCAATTCAGGTTCTAGCACTTCTTACTCCCTGGCCTGACCCCAAGGGTGACTCCCTTAGCACCTCCCCATGGCCTGAGCTCCTGTCTGGTGCAGTAGTTGCAATTTCTCATTGCTTCCCACGTTCCGCATGTGAGTTCTTCTGACCACTGTCATTACCCACCAGGATCCCAGTGCCCTCCTGGGGCACACTCACAAGTACACCCTTTGAAACTTTCCTGTTCTCTCTCGGATTGTACTTTCTTCTGGAGAACTGGTAAATGGAGACTGAAGTGTTAATAGTTGTTAGTATGTTAATTAAGTTTAACATGGTCTTACTCATATTGACTCTCAGAGGAACATCAGGCTGGAGGGGGAAATGCTTACGGCCAGGCAGGTATCATGATGTCCTTAAAGTGACCTTGCTTTGGGGACCACCTATGTTATCAGTGTGTAAACTTTACCCTGCTTGTGCCTCACATTCTGTGCCATCTTCTGAAATGTGATTCATTGGTAATATTAATCTCTTGTGTCCAGAGGACTCTGACGTCAAGATATTTTTGTTTGGGGGAGGGGATACCTAATGTTAAAAAATATATAGTCTTTAAATCACTCTACTTAAAGATAAATATTAGTTACTTTTTTAAATTAAATGTATTGGGGTGATATTGGTTCATAGGGTCATATAGGTTTCAGGTGTACATTTCTGTGATGCATGATCTGTGGGTAGCATTGTGTGTCCACCACCAAAGTCAAGTAATCTTTCGTCACCATATATTTGGCCCCCTTTACACTTTACTACACCCACCCTCTTCCCTTCTGGTAAACCACCATGTTGTTGTCTGTGTCTATGAGTATCAGTTTTATATCCCACGTGAGTGAAATCATATGGTTCTTAGCTTTTTATGACTGACTTATTTTGCTTAGCATCATATTCTCAATATCCATCCATGTTGTCACAAATGGCAGTATTTCATCTTTTCTTATGGCTGAGTAGTATTCCATTGTATGTATGTACCACATCTTCTTTATCCAGTCCTCTATCGAAGGACACTTTGGTTGTCTCTATGTCTTGGTCACTGTGAATAATGCTGCAGTGAGTATAGGGGTGCATATATCTTTGCGAATAAATGTGTGGGGTTTTTTTTGGTAAATATCTAGAAGAGAGATTCCTGGGTCATATGGCAACTCTATTTTTAATTTTTGAGGAACTGCCATACTGTTTTCCATTGTGGCTGTAACAGTTTACATTCCTGCCAGAGTGAATGAGAATTTCTTTTACTCTGTAACCTCTCCAACACTTGTTACTGTTTTAGCTGTCTTGCTGATAACAGCCATTCTAACAGGTATAAGGTGGTATCTCATTATACTTTTGATTTACATTTCCCTAATAGTTAGTGGAGTTGCACATTTTTTTCATATATCTGTTGGCTATTTGTATGTCTTCTTGGGAAAGGTGTCTGTTCAGGCCCTCTGCCCATTTTTTTAAATTGGATTGTTTGCTTGTTTGATGTTGAGTTGTATGAGTTTTTTATATATTTTGGATATTAACCCCTTGTCAGAGCTGCTGTTTGCAAATATCATTTCCCATTCGGTTGGTTATCTTTTTATTTTGTTGTAGTTTTCTTTTGCTGTGCAGAAGCTTTTTAGTTTGATATAGTCCCATTCATTTATTTTTGCCTCTAATGTCCTTGATTTTGGGGGTTAAATTCATAAAATATTTTTTATGACCAAGGTCCATAAGTTTAGTACCTAAGTTTTCTTCTATGTACTTTATTGTTCCAAGCCCTTGATACATTTTTATTTAATTTTTGTACAAGGGAACAAGCTATAATCTAGTTTCATTCTTTTGCATGTGGCTTTCCAATTCTCCCGGCACCATTTATTGAGGAGGCTTTCTTTTCTCCATTGTGTGTTTTTGGCTTCTTTGCCAAAATTTATTTGCCCATGTACCTGTGGTTTTATTTCTGGGCTTTCAATTCTGTTCCATTGGTCTGTGTGTCTGTTCTTCTGCCAGTACCATTCTGTTTTGAGTATCTTAGCTCTGTAGTATAATTTCAAGTCAGGTAGTATGATACCTCCAACTTCTTTCTGTGGCTGTTCAGGGTATTTTGTGATTACATACAACTCGGATGACTTTTTGCTCTATTTATTAAAAAAATGACATTGGGATTTGGATGGTGATTGTATTAAATCTGTATATTGCTTTGGGCAATACGGCCATTTTAACTATGTTGATTCTTCCAATCCATGAACATGAACACGGAATATATTTCCATTCCATTTCATTGTGTTTTTTGCAATCCCTTTTAATAATGCTTTGTAGTTTTCAATATATAAGCTCTTCATCTCCTTTGTTAAGTTTATTCCTAAGTATGTTACTCCTTTGGTTGCAATTGCAACCAAATGAAAAGGAGTTTCTTTTCATTTCTTTTTCTGAAGTTCCATTGTTAGTATATAGGAAAGCAATGGCTTTTTGTACATTGATTTTGTATCCTGCAACTTCACTGTATTCATTTATTGTTTCTAATAGGTTTTTTTTTTTTGGTGGAATCTTTACATTTTTCTATATACAGAATCATGTCATCTGCAAAAAGTGACACTTTTATTTCTTCCTTCCTAATTTGGATGTCTTTTATTTCTCTTGCCTGATTGCTCTGGCTAGGACTTCCAAAACTATGTTAAGTAAGATTGGTGAGAGTGGGCATCCTTGTCTTGTTCCTGATTTTCACCATTGCGTATGATATTGGCTGAGGGTTTATCATAAATGGCGCTTGAAAAGTCATTAAGACTAGTTCTGGAAATTTGTTTTGAAATGTTTCAGCAGATCCTTGCACCATCAGGATTGATCACTATTTGATTGATAGGAGTGACAGAAAAATCCAGGAAAGAAAGAGAGCAGCTCCTTTTCATAAGGCCTCCATATTTTATTTCTGGTGCCACTTCAGATTTGGAGTGATCTGGGGAAAAACACTGAAATCTCTTGGTATCTCAGTTTTCCCAGAGTTGTAAAGCATTGTCTGTATATCATATTATCTAGTGACCTGAAGAGAAAAGGGAGAAAAGGAGCTAAAATAAACCCAGTCTTTGGGAATTATGTTTCTGAATTTGCCTTTATCCACTAGGTAAGATGCTAAACTTAAAGACTTGATAAGTTTTGTAGAGGTGTTTAAATGTAAATCACCTATTTGCAAATTAGAATCAAGTGGGCACCTGAATATTTTTTGTTTAGGGTACATTTGTTTGAGGCACAGACAGGGTTAAAGCCAGGGGTGAAACTCAGGCAGTTTCTAGAGAGGGATATTGCATAGCTCTCCTTAGTCCTCCACCTGCAGCACACTAGGGAAAGTGGGGTTAGTCAATCATGTACTGTTATTTTTACTTATGGTTGGGCAGTCCGTGCCTGTAGGGGGTTCAAAACTTTTCTCCAAGCATTTTCCGGTCACACTGTCACATGGGCCTCCTCCACAATTGCACACTGTGAGAAACAAAAACAAGAGATTAGGGATTCATTTCTTAGTGCTTAAGGTATGGCAATGTTCTCATGATTTCTAGAAATATTGGCTATCAGTATATAATTACTCAATGGGCATTAATTATATTCTATGATACAGAGATTGTGCCCCTCACCCAATTGAGCCCCAGCCCAGTGAGATTTTCAAAGGAGACCCTTGGGCAAAAACAAATTTAAATTTTCTAGGACTCCTCTCCCAGTTTTGGGGGGGATCCTGACATGACTATACAGCTGCTTCAGTCCAGAAAAAGCCTGGTAAATTTCACAAGATACAAGATAATCATGGAGCCCATTATTCAACTGGACTCTGAAAGCCAGCCTTTCATTGCAGCCTGATTCTCCAGTTGAATCCAACTGCGGGGTTGATCATTGCCAGGTGTGAAGGAGGAGTAGTCCAGCGAGGAGAGAGTGAGGAGGCCCAAGAGCAAATCTTGGCTTCCACAGTGCCTGACCCTTGGCAAAGCTGACTCCAAATCTCCAAGTGATAGCTCTCAGTGAGGGCTAGGAATAATGTCGTGGAAAAAATTAGGAACATAGTTACATAAATTTAGAAATCCTGAGAACCCATTATTCATCTACTGAGGATTTTCAAGATAGTCATTGGGAAAAAAAACAAAAACAAAACCCCCCTTTCTGAGTTTCAGAGTAGAAATTAATTTGTGATATTAAAAAGGAATTCCTAAGCTATCCATGCTAACAATAAGCTGAAATAGAATTGTGAATTTTCCCCATCTCTTAACTGTCTTTAGAGAAAAATCATAAAAAAATTTAGCTGTAAGGGGAAATGCATTTATTACATTTCAGCTGTTTAATGTTCCACAAAATGTAGATTTATTAAACCATTCAGCAAGATCATGCTTTATTGCTTTTAGCTTTAGATCTTTTCTAAGAGTGATCTGCTTCTATGTAGTTTAAACATAAGTTTAGTAAATGTTTTGAGAATCAGAATATTCATCAATGTCTAAGGCTTTGATTTTGCCAGCAGTTTTTAAAAATTCTTGCCCCAGGGTGTGTGTGTGTGTGTGTATAAATATCTATAAATATATATATATAAGTATATATATGTATGTGTGTATATATATACATGTGTGTATGTATGTGTATGTATATATATATATATATATATATATATATATATATATATATATACACATACATACACACACACACACACACACACACACAAACATTAGAAAGAGGAAGAGAGATAGAAACATGTATGTGAAAGAGAAACATCAGTTGGTTGCTTCCTGTACATGCCCCAACCAGGGAACGAACCTGCACATTGGTATGTGACCTGACAAGGAATTGAATGCAAAATCTTTTGGTGTGAGGGACAGTGCTCTAATCAACGGAGCCACCCAGCCAGAGCTGCCAGCGCTCTTTCTGATGCCTGCTTTTCTTCTGTCTGGACACAGCACGCTCTTCCCTGTGTCCTTTTCGGTATGATGCCTTTGTGCACTTTGCTTTCTTGTAGACATGTTTACTTTTATTATGATTTCTGAAGAGCACGTGTGTTTTCCTCTCAATATTAACCTTTGCACTTAGAACCTTTTTAAGTGGGACTTTGTTTTAGTGAGGGGATTTCCAATAGGAGCCATGCCACAAGAGTACAATACCTCTTCCTCACCCTTCTTCCCCTCAAAGTCACAGCCTTATTCCTAGAGGAAGGCAATTTAACTTTACCTATGAAGAGCTTTATTCTGTGTGGCAAATGGATTATAGAAATTATCAATGAAATGTATACATTTCAGTCTAACTGAAGTCAATTCTTATACTCTACCTGAGATAGTTGCTCTGACAATTTGAGGAAATTGGAGGGTGAGTAAGCTCTACCATTGATTGCTCACTTATTGCACTGAAATGTCAGTTTTATCAAATATGACTGAAAAATGGGACTTAGCTTCCAGAATAAGAAAAGTGGTGTGAACCATGGAGATTTTAATTCAGAATTCTGGCCAATCATAGGCTGTCCATGGAAGTCTGCTTTTCTTCTTTGATCAAAATGGGAAGGATATAAGATGGCAAGGCAAGCGCTCATTTGTGTCAGTGTCTCTTGGCTCATGAGCTAAGTTACATTAGTAGCCTTGGTAATATCCACCATGGGTGAGTTTGGAATGCACATTCCTGAGCATGTGCATTGCCCTGGAAAAGTGACAAGGGGCACTTGTGATATTTTCCCAAGATAAATACATCTAAATCCAGGACGTGCATTGGCCAGGTGGTGTCTGAGGACTTACAGTACTGTACCTGCACAGTTCTTGGCTATCCTGGCATCCCCATAGTAGCCTGGGGCGCAGTGTTCACACTTGAATCCAGTGGTATTACGTAAGCAATTCCTACACTGGCCGGTGATCTCATCACAATCTTCAAAAATCAGGTTAGGATCAGAATTTCCACTGCAGTCACATTTCTTACAGGTGTTTCCAACAAGCAAGGGGTTTCCATAATAACCAGGAGCACATCTGAAGGGGAATCACATGTTAAAAATTTAACAGCCGTAGTTTTTCTTTCTTTTAATCTTCTTTCCCATCTAGAACAAAAGCGTAGTTAATATTTGTGGTTTGCTTTTCCAGAATTCATTCACATCTCCCATCTTCCTAATAGAACTAGACTTTGTTTTTAAGGAACCACCCCTCCCCCATGTGTTACAGCCTATTCAGCATGGCCAGCCCTCCAGATGTAGGAGTGCCTGGATATGACCAATGTCTGGGCGTTTTTGGTCATTCCAACAACTGGCGTGCACAGCTGGCATGTGATGGGTGGTGCTAGATACGCTAAATGAGATGCACTACTAGTGCACAGCTAGGAATTATCTTGGTCAAAATGTTAATAATGCCTTTGTTGAGAAACACTGATATAAATCACTGTCCACCTTGCTGTAGTGAACTGTTCAGGTAGCCTAAATCTGAGCCAATCCATGCCTGTCACTATCCTGTCCAAAATGGATTGGCTCAGAGGTGATTCAATTGGAGGGTAGCCCAGGGCTCTTGTTTGAGGGTTATGGGGAGGCATTCTTTTCATCTGTAGGTGAGTGAAGAGTCAGGTGGTGCTCTTAGTTCTGAAGCCATCTTGTGACTGAGGAAAGGCAATGTGGAGACAAGGCAGAGGGCAGAGCTGAGGGTACCACAGAAAAACAGAGCTGGAGCCTAAGTAGCCATTATTCTGGACATTTTAGATCGCTGGGTCTACAGAGGCCAAGGCACCTAACTACTGCATTTGTTGTGGGGGCACAGCTGGTGCCTTTGGTCATGCTGGCTGGGCCCCTCGTGAGACAGCCTAGCCCCGCTGGAGACTGGTGACTGAAATCCATCCAACCGTTGCTGGCCTGGCCAAACTGTGCACTCTAGGTGGGGCTGCCTCTGCTCAGAGGGACACATGCTTTTCTCTATTTTTCCCAAAGCTGCCCTGTGGGCCAGCCAAGGCCCTGCTGTAAGTGGTGGGACTGCAGGCCCCACATAAGGGCCAGCTGCGGCTTGGTTCCTGTCAACTGTTGCCAAATTGTAGCTGAGGGAATGGAGGACCTGTATTGCTAAATTTTCCTATTTTTAAATAAAGAAGTTGAAATTTGGATTTTATGTTGGCTGCGGACTGCAGGCTGGAATGGGGAGACCAGGATGGGGTGTGGAGAGCCTGGGCTAGGGCATTGGCTTTGGGAATGGAAAGGAAGGGAGGACTTTCCAAGGAAATAAGTAAGGCTTGGTCTGTAGTAATAAGATACTACATTTTAAAAGCTTCCATTTAAAGAACTAAAATTATGATTCAGAACATTTGAAAAATAGAGACATGAAAAATAAAAATCACACCTGTAATCCCAAGGCCCTAATGAAATAATTGTTCACCATTTTGCATATGATCTTCCAGCCTTTATTCCTACATCTCAGTTTTTTTGGTGTAGCTGTAATGATGGTGTATGGCCAGTCTTTACACCCTTGACTTGCCTTGTATCTCATAGCTTCACCTGGGTGAGTTCACTTAGTTACCACAGACAACTGGGAGGTAGGCCACACAGTCCTGGCATTCTGAGGTTGAGAGGCTACTTGGTTTTCCAGCCTCACATAGCTAGGAAGTCACAGTGCAAGACCCAGACCTTCTGACCCTCATGTTCTTTCCTTCACTCCACCCTGGACCACACTGCTGCTACTATAACTGAATGAGTGAATTCATCCAACAGAGGGACAATTCATATCTATTTATGCAAGGCACAGAGAGACAGGAAGAGGAAAAATACACAGCCCATTCTGAAAGAACAGGGAACAAATGAAGCACAATCATACATAATATCTGAATTATAGAAATCAAGGTCTATATAAAGATAAGAATGAATTAAAGTGTCACACAATCTACAAAGAGATATCCCCAAGAGAAAATGTGTAATGAATTTTGTTACTCATATTCATTCATTCATGTCTTTGCACCTCTAACTTACTGGCCCTCTGGTCCCCAAGCCAGCATAAATCATTCCTCTACGGAACACATGGCTGGATTGAATTTCTAACCTTTGCTGCAGTTCACCAAACAGAATATTAGACTCTTAGACTCAGCAAAATGGAACTCAGATCTACCCCCTTAATGTGCAGCTGGGAATCATGAAGTCCAGGAGTGAAGGGACTGGCCCAAGCTCGCATAAGTCAGATGCCAGTTACGTTCATTTCTCCGTTTAATTTCACTGTATTTGATCTCCATAGGTTGTCCCCTGGTCTTCCATAAGAGAAAAAAACAAGTTCTCTATTCTGTAAGTCAGAATCTTAATCACAGTGGAAACCTACTTTTTAAAAAATATATTTTATTGGTTTTTTACAGAGAGGAAGGGAGAGGGATAGAGAGTTGGAAACACCGATGAGAGAGAAACATCGATCAGCTGCCTCCTGCATACCTCCTACTGGGGATGTGCCCACAACCAAGGTACATGCCCTTGACCGGAATCGAACCTGGGACCCTTCAGTCTGCAGGCCGACACTCTATCCACTGAGCCAAACCGGTTAGGGCTGGAAACCTACTTTAAGTTACTTTGAGTTTCAAGAACATCTTTTGGTGATAGATTTGGCGGCAATTCTGAAGTCACTGTCCAAACTTCAACACTACAGATTTTTTATAGGCTCACATAGCTGGGTTTCTTACTCCTGGCCCCATAAAAGCCCCTACTCTTATAGATAGGGAAAGTAAAGCACGGAAAAGCTAAACAATGTGTTCATTGCTACAGGGCTCCAACCTATTAGGGGACTCCAAATTTAATGCTTTTTCTACTCCACTAGTCTGGCATTAATATATTAAGTAATTAACCAATTAATAATTATAATAGTTGAATAATCAAATGATATTAGTGCACCCAATTCCTACCTTCAAAGGGATAATAGGAAGGATATAAAAGGATCAGTAGTTGGATTTAGAGTCAGTACTGGAGCTCTGGTATCCAGCAGCTTGGTCCACAATCTCATTTCTAGCTTTATTAGTGACTCGATTCACTCAGGGGAAAGGAAAGACCAGCATATGAACTTTGTCATTTCAGTTAGTGATTGTATTATTTGGGCAAAATGGAAACAAAAGGTTGTTTTGAGGAAAGCAGACTAAATGTTTACCAATAGTTATTGTTTGGGGAATTTTTGGAGCTCTTTTCCTGTCCTCTGCTTCGCCCACGGCCATAGGTGGCACAGAAGGCTTTCTATGTAGCTGTCATTGGGACTAAATTAAATTAAATTTTAAAAAGTTCTTGTTGCATAGTAGGTGCCATAAAAATACTATCTACTTCTCAATGAAAGACAGGAAAATAAGGCTAGGAAAATGTAAGTAATCCATTGAGGTCAGAGAGTCAGAATCCAGAAGTGGAGCAAGGCAGAGAGTAGGGAGGCATAAGAATTGTACACAGATAACAGGTCTGATAGCTTAAGTTTGAAAAACAAAATGCCTTAGAAAGAATCAAAATAAATCCCTGAGTCATAATAAGCCTCAATAAATGTTATCTTTTTATTCCTCCTGCCCTTCTTTATTACTTTCTATCATCAAAATCATTATCACTGTCATCATCATCAACTCTGATGACACTATGATTAGCCATTCTTGTTAGGGTTATAAGGTGCACTGGGATTTGCTTTAATTTGCTCCATTGTTCTCCTGATCCTTAAGCAACAAAATCCATGATGAATCCTCACATGGGTTTAGGATATCTCTCACTTTACTGAAAATTGAATGGATTAAGGTATTCTATTAACGCTGCCATAAAGACAATGAGGAGTACTGAGGCATGGAGATCATTTATGTTTATTAACTGAAAACTTTGGATGGACTATTGAGGGCCCTGGGTTTCGGTTTCAGGTTTACCACTAGCCAGTCATGTGTCCTTAGCTTAAGCCACTTCATGGCTCTGAGTCTCTGGCTCATCATCTTTGAAATGTACTATTTAGGAGCAGAGGAAAGATCATGTTGGGATGAAAATTATAAAACTCCTATCTATACAGTTGTGCATTTTATAATTATTTGCATCAGAAGATAATTTCCACTTGGAACCTCTATTCAGTCAGAAGGCAGTAACTTGGGCCACACTTTTCCATTTTCCTGGCATGGGATGGGAAATGGGGGGTCAAATGGGGGAAGAATTGGCTTTCCACTACATGGTGCCTTTTAAAGGAACGTTAAAGGTGTTGTTTTAGTAAAAAAAAAAATATTATCAAAACAAATATAACTGAGTGCTTACCATGTGCCAGATACTGTGATTGGGGAAGAGTGACTAAATAAATGAATACGATGCTATTTCTCTTGAACAACTCATAGTTTAATAGTACAGACTAAAAAATTTTTCCCTCTGTAAAAGACAAAAGTGTATATCATAGATTTTTTAGACTTAAATATATCATTGAATGCAAATAGTTCATGACAGACTGTAAGCACTTATTAAATGCTAGTTATTATTTTTATCATTATCATCTGACACAATGTGGTAAGCTCCACAGTTGATCTAGTGGATTTGGGGAGCAGCAGGTCCAATATGTGGGTTTTAAATTATGAGGGTGGAAAGGACTTTAGGAAGAGACAGGCAGGGGCCAGAGCAGGCTAAGAAACATGGACCTGACTGTGAAGACAGATTTTGGAGCTGTTTTACATGGCGCAGTAAGAGGCTCGTGTGTTACGCTTTAGACCAGGGTTTCTCCAACTTGTATGTGGTATGAATCCCTGTGAAACTAAAATATTCTTATAGAATACCTCTTCCAGTATTCATTTAAATTAACTTTAAATATTTAAATATTTCAAACATAGGTAGAAACTCCTTGTGTCTGTGGCTTTTAAACATCTTGAAAACCAATATGAATTTTCAAAATAAAACACAAAACTGGAAAATTAATCAAATTCAAATTAACAGTATTAATTCAAGACAATAGTTGATGTCTTGTTGCAAGTGATTAACCACTTGCATGACATGCTAGAGGACTGTCTGGCTCAGCATGCATGCCCTGCCGTGTGCCATGTAATGATTCTGTTTGCCTTGATGTCATGCCATTCAGCTTCCACTTGTCTATGTCATTGACACACCACTGGCTGTTATTTTCTCCTCAGCTCTGAAGAAGATCTCCCTTTATTATGAAATGGTACAGAAAGTCCAGAACATGTTCAATTAACTTTAAAAATCAAGATTATCATTAAAATTAAACACAAAGCTACTATTCACTGAGAACCCATAAAACTCCACGAATATTTTCAAGGATACAAGGGTCCTTGAGCCATGGTTAGAGAGACACTGTGTTTTATTATGCGGGTGTGGTACTGAAGACTGACATACAGCAGTAGTTCATAATGCAGAGGACTGGGAAGAGAATTCAGGGTGTAGTCAAATTACAGGTCCCCAGGCCTCACCCTTTGAGGTCCTTCTCCAATGGGGCACAGAGAGGTTTTGAGGAAGGCTCAGGAATCAGAAGGTTTTCAGGGGACATTTACACACAGTCATATTTGAAATCCTTCTCTTGATTAAATCATGTCTAAGTACAAAAACACCCAGAGTGTTCTTTGTTTGGACCAATTTTTATTTTTGTTTGAATCGATACCCATACGAATCAACTGCATATTTTGAAAAGATCTGTGGACAAGTCCAAGTTCACAAAGACAGTGAGAGCATAGATTAGATGAAATTTAACTGGGACAATTTCACAACTTGGCTGTCAAATTCAAAACAGAAACTCCCTCTCAGGCCCAGGGTCAAACACAAATCAAAAGCAGCTAAGACCACTTTTTTTTTTTTTTTTTATGATCCAGCCCTTCCATGGGAAGAAAAAAAATCATTCTTTCCATGACACTCTTGAAGAGTCTTTGCTTGTTTTTTATTTAGCATTTCCTTTTTTTCTGCTTTGTAATGGATGGTTTTCAGGTTTGTCTCCTCCCCTAGTCTTGACTTTCATTGAGGATAATAAATCATGTCTCAGATATTTCTGCGTCCCTATCCACTGCACCAAACTGCTGTATGGCCATTTCCATTTTTAGGAGGAATCCCTGGGTTGTAAGATCAATTTTTTATGTAAAAGACCTCAGTACTTTCTCTTTAGAACTGTAGGATGTGAGACAGGGTGGACAGAGAAGGGGAAGATAAAAAGTTGCTGGAAGTGATCCTGCCCCAATAAAGGTGAAAGGCGTCCCGCTTACTTCTAGCACTTTCGTAGCCTCCTGTGGAAGGGAGTGATTTCTGGGAGTAACAGATTAACAATTTTTCTCTTGCATATCAGAGACTCATCAAATTCGTTAATTGTCAATGTTTAAAATAGGAAGACATTTGGGAAAAGCAGTATGGGGACAAGAAAAGAGTCCAGATTTTTAAATTTTAATCCTCACCCAAGGATGTGTTGTTGTTTTTTTATTGATTTATTTTTTACAGAGGGAGGAAGGTAGAGAGAGAGAGAGAGAGAGAGAGAGAGAGAGAGAGAGAGAGAGAGAAACATAGATCAGTTGCCTCCCACATGCACCCTGACTGGATATCAAACCTGCAGTCTAGGTATGTGCCCTGACCAGGAATCAAAGCTGCACCTTTTGGTGTAATGGATAACACTTCAACCAACCGAGTCACCAAGCCATGGCAAAAGTCCAGTTTTTAAGCTCAACTACAAATCCTGGTTCCCCCACATAGTAGAAATGTGACTTTAGACAAGTCCCATCACCTTCCATGCCCTCTGTTTCCTCATCTACAACCTCCTCTCAGGATGGTCACGAGGCTGAGAGATGAGGATGTAAAGCTATGAGACACAGGAGACAATCAATGAAGGGCACTATTTACTTCAAAGCCATAATTTCTAGCTAAGGAAACTGAGAGTCAGGAAAGTGAGCCACCATGTCCCAGACACACATTATACCAGTGGTGGAAACTTGACAATGACCACAGTGACTCATACCAGTTAGTTTTTATTGAGCCTGTATTAAGTACCTGGTGTCATACTAAAAACTTGGCAGCACTGCCTCACAACAGTCTCATAAAGTGGGTATTTTCATTTTCTCCATTCTGGAGATGTGGAACTAATTTAGAGGTCAAAATAAATTTACCAGGAGGATCACAAAGGGCTAGAGTTGAGATTCAAACTGAGCCAGGCTCTCTACTTCCATTTTCCAAACTAGTGCTCTCTCCTCCATCCTATCAATCCAGGTCCATCATAAGCACCCAATCTGATCCAGCCTTATGGGGTAATGACAGGTCCTAGGAGCCTCTGATGTGGGCCAGGGGATTTATCACCCACAGTCCCACATCTCAGGTGGGCATGCTCTGTGCCAGGACCCCCACTGTTGCAGACAGAACCTTTAGCTGCACCCTGTGCGATTTTGCAGAAATGAGCTCTTAGGGCTGAGATTACTTCACTTCTGGGAGGCCTTGCATTAGGCTAGCAGAGATCTATTTAAGGCCATTAGTTCCCCTCACAGGAGCCATCGAACACCCATTATCTGGGAATACAGCTCAATCCTTATCAGACTAAATTGAGTTTAACCTCAAACACTGGTGAGAAAAAAAACTCCATCCCTGGATGATTAACAATCCTCTCAGACCCCCACTGAGAGAAAAAAAAGAATAAATCAAGTGCCTCATATTCCTGGGTCCCTCAGTAAGGAAATAATAGAATGAGTGTGTCACCAACATCAATCAATCAACCAAATCATCTAATCATCTCTGAAAGATGAAACTCACATGGCCCTCAGCTTTTACTTTTCCTCTTCCTTTACAGCAAAAAAGGGAAAAATCTGCCCTAGTTGGTTTGGCTTAGTGGATAGAGCGTTGGCCTGTGGACCAAAGGGTCCTGGGTTTGATTCCAGTCAAGGCACATACCTTGGTTACAGGCTCCTCTCTGGCCTGGGCCCTGGTCAGGGCTCATGCAGGAGGCAACCAATTGATGTGTGTTGTGTGTTTCTCTCACATCGATATTTCTCTCTTTCTTTCCCTCTCTCTTCCACTCTCCCTAAAAATCAATGGAAAAATATCTTTGGGTGAGGATTAATAATAAAAATAAATAAATAAATAAATAAATAAATAAATAAATAAATGGGAAAAATCCCACGACCCCTTAGAGAAAGAATTATCCACATTTTGCACACTTAATAATCATAATAACAATGACCTCCAAGTATAGAGATTTTCTCTGTACCATAGACATTGTGGCTTTTTATAAAAAGTTGCAGAACTACATTTTGAGAGATGGAGGGTGTTTTCTTTGGAAGTGAGTTGGCTTATCATTTAAGGTTTATGTTTTGATCCCAAGGCTAGGTCACATTCAGGCTGGTCGGGAGTGTGATGCTGTGAGGAGGTGAGTACACTGCAGATGTTGGACTAGATGTTGGACTGGTCCCTCCTGGCCCTTTCCTCCCTGTCTTTATGACACCACCTAACATTTTGCTGTTTAAACACAATGATGAGGCCATTGTTAATTCATTTCTGTTGAAAATTAGAAGGCCTCTCTGTGTGATTTTTTTTGGTGAGGCCATTTTATCATAGAAATCTGTGAGCAGTTGACAGGTGGGGAGAATGGGAAATGTCTTGCCAAGAAATCATTCAGTGGGAAGCCTCTCATCTTTAGTCCCCAAGGCCTTTCTTGATTGAGCAGAGCTCAGAGCAACTCAAAAAAAGAAAGTTAGATGTAGATACCAAACAGGGATTCAGAAAATGCAAACTCTCATGGAATTTGTTTTTTATATTTCAGGAGAGGAAATGGTGTAAAGACTGAGTTAAATAATAGATTCATGCTTTTTTCAGTGTATTTCAATGGATTGCTCTGATAGAGGATTTAATTTTGACTTTCAATTTTATTTCAATGCATTGCAATGTATTTTAAACTTATTACTCTAATAGAGGATATGATTTATTTTTATTTACCAAGGCAGCCTCACTCTCCATCAATTATACTACTGGTTCTCAATGATAGAGAGAGAGGGGAGTGTTACCAAAACCATCCAGAGAATCTTTTTAAAATACACATACTCATTTTTTTTCTTTCTGTGTACATTTATCTGGATGTGGCTCTGGCCTGGGCCCGTAGGGAGCATATTGTTATATCTGTGTCTGGGGCATGGGGTTATGAAATGCTATCTCCTACTCCTTCCTCTCAATCATCCACTTCAGCATCTATTGAAGGGGAGTAAGGCAGACCTGATGAATGCAAGCAACAGAAAGCTTCCTTTGACCCACACAGAAAATGGTACATTTTATTAGCTTACCTTTCACAGTTAGGTCCAGCGTAGTTTTCTTTACAAATACACCGAACAGCTCCATTTTTTCTATAGCAGGATTCTGCAAAACTACAATTGTAAGGGGATATTAGAAGTCAATTCCATAAATCACTGAAGAGACCTTCTTCAAATGGGTGTGGTCATTTGCTTTATTTAAAGGAAATCCTCTTCCTTTTGGAAAAGTTTAGGCCAGCAGGCTCAGACAGAAAAATGCCACTCCATCTGTGAAACCATTTTCCAGGTTCACCTTACTTATTTTTCCATAGAGGCATTTCATTATTTTTACTAGAAGCAGTGGGCATTTCAGAAAACCATTTATTATATATAAAGTCTAAAACACATATTCCAAAGGCAGATAAAATAAGCAAATTTTGCCTGCAATTTTAGATTTATGTGAGAATTTTCTCTTATTCCCATCACTTTCTGTGTATAAATTTGAAAGTTCCCCCTTTTTTATTCCCTAGATCTCTTCCACTCTTTACAGTTATGAGCCAATTCTAAACTATCCTATATAATAAAAGGCTAATAGGCAAATTGTCCCCTTGGAGTTCAACCTACTGGGAGTTTGACCACTCGCTATGATGGGCACGGACCACCAGGGAGTGGAACAGAATGAAGGAAGGCAGCCGGCAGCCAGGGGAAGGAAGTCCCCGATCAGCCCTGATCGCTGGCCAGGCCTAGGGACCCCACCTGAATTTTGTGTACTGGGCCTTTAATTTCTTTTATGTGCACCTTGAAGAATGGAAATAAAGGATGGAGGGACTGGCCTAGTTGATCAAAGTCACAAAGCAAGTACTCAAGCAATAGGACCCACAGTAAAAGGATTCTAGTCCATGGAACCCCTCTCTTAATTCTTCATCTTAATTTTTTTTAAGATAATAACATTTAGGTCAGAAAAGTAATAAGAATATTAGTTCAGCAGAATAAATAACCAAATTAATTACTAAGGCAGGGGAAGTGAAATATTACTCTGCACATGTTTGGATAATTCTACACTGACACATGAATCCACCCCTATGAGGTGGGTATAAAAAGTTTTAAAGACTCTTAAATTAGTTTTGGCCTAGGTACTATACAATCGATGGAGCGTGATCTGCTATTCTCACATTACTGCATGTGTAAGCAATTTTACCCTAATGGGCTTTCCGAGGAAAGAAAATGGATGTGCTTGCTTTGTTTAAAGATATTTATAAAATCAAGTCAGAAAACAATATGTGCTTCTCAGTGAAAGGTAATACCCACAATTTACTTCCTTCAACAGTTTGATTAAAAACATTCCATGAAATTACATTTCTTTGGCCTTTACTCTTCATTTTGCTTGTTCTTATTCCTTCGCTGTCTTAAAGAAACACTGTCAGTGAAGAGGCCAGGACATTCATGTTTCTTTGAAGATGTTTCTCCCAGCAGCCTGCATGCTGCTTGAAGAGCTGAAACATCTGCCAGTGTCTGGAGTCATCTGCCTTGAGCTAATGTCCTGCTGCTTCAAACAGACAACATTTTCCTTAATTGGAGCCATTACCATAGCTAATAGTAGACATGGTGGATGTCTGGCCAACCCCAAAATAAATAAATGAATTCTGTGCAAATGGTCCTTGGGAATAGCTGCGTGACCATTGGTCTCTGTGGTGGGAGACTCAGAGGCAATGCCAGCCGCTGAGGGTTCCTTTTTTGTTTTTCATCAGCATTACATGTTTGTGTTTTATTCAGAGGAAAGTCTGTCTTGGCTGGGGAAATGAAAACACTGTGCCTTTCTCAGCCCGCGCTAGCAGCCATGGCGCCCTTTCTAAGAGGAAAGGAGCCTTTTGCTCTTGGAAAACCCTCAAGGGAACTTAAAGAAAAATAGACTCAGCACTGTTTGTTGCTAAACTCCCTCAGACTTTATTTCCTTGCTTTCTGATGTGGCTATTGTAACTAGAAATCCAAACCCTGGGTCAAATAGCAGATCTCTGAGAGTGTGATTTAGATTCCATACTTGTGCCTTTCTGAACTCAAATCAAAGTCCTGGCAGTTTCGTTTTTATAGGAAATAGAAATGTGAATTTTTAAAACAACTGAAAGAGGCAATGGTGTATTTGATTTTTGATAATATATTTGATTAGTGTTGGAGATCAGTTAACTGAGTCAATAATAAGGCCAGATCAAAGGCTAGAACTTCATAGGGTCCAAGCAAATTTGTCCTATTTTATGATCACTGACTACCTCCCCACCCCCATTTCTGTCCCAGATTCCCCCCTCCAGGGATTTGGGAAGTAGAACTATTGCCACTACAAAGAGAGCAGGTCTCTCACACCCTTCCCAATTCCTCAACATTCCCACATATGTTCTTTACTTATTGGTGGTGTATTTTTGCTTTTGTATTCATGTTCAGCAGGTTTTTCAGCCTCAAATCTGTATTATGGAGACTTCAGTTTTCGTGTCTGTGAATATGCTCCTAACTGCAGAGCACATTCCCTAAGACCTTCACTCTTTGGAACTGGGATCCACTCACACACACAGAGAAAGAACATGGGTGAAATGGTTGTCCTTGATACCTATGGGAACTTTTTCTCTTTCAAGGCAAGAAGGTTATTACCCAATTGGCAAGTTTCTGCTTCAATTATTTAAGAGTTAACAGCCCGTCCAGAGTGGCTCAGTGGTTGAGTGTTGACC
This sequence comes from Cnephaeus nilssonii, assembly GCF_951640355.1. NCBI lineage: Eukaryota > Metazoa > Chordata > Mammalia > Chiroptera > Vespertilionidae > Cnephaeus > Cnephaeus nilssonii. Next base: position 35,451,094 of record NC_137080.1, on the reverse strand, counting down.
TATGAACCAGGAGGTCATAGTTTGATTCCTGGTTGGGGCACATGCTGGGTTGCGGACTCAATCCCCAGTAGGGAGCATGCAGGAAGGGGTCGATCAATAATTCTCTCTCATCATTGATGTTTCTATCTCTCTCTCCCTCTCCCTTCCTCTCTGAAATCAATAAAAAATATATTTTAAAAATAAATGATAAATAAAAGAATTAATGGCCTTCACAATAGCTTCTTGATCAACTGAAATACTGGATAATCTGGCCTAAAAGGGAAAAGGTCAGTTTCTTTAGGAGCTTCATAATACTGCTGTATTTTGACTTATTTTAGTAAAGGCATGACTTTTTGACTGTTTTATTCACTACTTTGACCAACAACTGGTACATGATTGGCACATAAGCACTCAATAAATATTTCTTGATTGCATGTAGACAAAATTTCTCAGTCCATAGAAATGAGTTCCAAAAGTCTCTTATCTCAAGACATTAATGTCAGGTAATTTAGATTAAAAAGTCTTGTCATAGGAATGGAATAAAAAATGCATAAGCCAGACAATACAATTAGCATTTGGGATTGACTTTTTAATTCTTCTGTTAGTTTCTAAAGAAACTTCAGCTCAAAGCTTATAAACCTGTTTAGAGCAGTTAATGCTTTATAACATCTTTGTTTACATGGGTAAATGAGTGATACCTGTTATTAGAAAGTTGGAGGTACATATATTTATCAAAATAACTATATCACATAAGAGAGTGACATGCTAAACATATCATCAGATATGGTTGAGACTAATGTTTAAGAGCAGAATATTAATGAACAGTAAAACAATATACTAGATGAGGCGACATAAATCAGGATACACTTGAATGGAAATAACAGAACATTTAATGTTGGAGTTTTCTACTTTCACTCTCAGTACCATTCATTTTGCGCAGGTTATTAATACCATTGGACATGAAAAATTACAAAGCAAGGGCTGAGGCAGTTTAATGATTTCTAAAGAAAGATGGGGCTATAAAACATCTGACTTCTTCCCAGACTGTCAGAGCCTCAGAGGATTTGAACAAATCACAAGCTATTAGGTGAAATGTTAATCAGTATTGGTATTCAATTAAGGACAAAACATTAGAGAGACATTTGGTTGTTATCTCCTCTTTTTTTCTCTTTTTAAGATTGTGTGTGTGTGTGTGTGTGTGTGTGTGTGTGTGTGTGTGTGTGTGGCAGGTATTGAGGCCTTTTAAGTTATTTTATATGCATTGTTTAACTTAATTTTTATAACAGCTGTCAACTAAATATTACATCCAAACCTTTAGAACAGTTTCTGACATAGAGTAAGCGGAATATAAGTGTTAGGAAAAAATATAAAGTATGTGTTTACTAAAGCCAACATCAAACATACTCCTTTCCATGTGTAAGGCACCAACCCAAATGGTTCACACATATTATCATAGTCTAACTCTCTGAGGCAGATTCTGACAGCAACTTTGATTTACTAAGGAAATACTAAGATCCAGAGTGGTTAAAGGAATCAATAAATGGAACTAAGATCTGAATCTAGTCTCTTTGATGCCAATCCCATGGAAAATGAGACCTTCTCTGAGATCATATAGCTATTATGTGCCAGAGCACAGATATTGACCTAGTTTCAATTCTATTTGAAGTAATAATATATATATATATATATATATATATATATATATATATATATATGTAATTGGATTTTGTACAGGGTTTCTAGCACAGTGCTCCTAAAACCCTTGGAATTTCAAGACTGTCTTTTGTCCTTCATAATGAGTTCCTTTCAACCATACCAGAGTTTATGATGATGAAGTGATTCTTGATTATCTCCTACATAGCTTCTGGATGGAGGCTAGTCTGCTAGAGAAACCAACTACACAATTAGAGGATTGGAACTTTCAATCTCATCCCTCCTGCAACCTCAGGGGAGGGGAGTGGTGCTAAAGATTGAGTTTAATCACTGGTCATTTAATCAATCATGACTATGTAATGGAACTTCAATAAAGCTCTTCAACAGCAAGGATTAGGGAGCTTCTGGGCTGGTGAACATACTGATTTGCTGAAAAGATGCTGCCCCAGGAGAGTAAGCACACAGAAACTCTGTTCCTTCCTATATCCTCATCCATACCCTGCCCTATGCATATTTTCCATTGGGCTGTCCCTGGGTTGTATCTTTTATAATAAAACTCACTTTTCTGAGTTCTGTGAGTCATTCTAGAGAATTACCAAACCTAAGTGGGGTTGAGGGATCCCTACATTTGTAGTTAGATGGAAAAAAATGTGAAAAGCCTGGGGACCCCATTTCAGCTGCTTCTGAAGTGGGAATGAACCCTTAAGCTCTGGGGTCTGCACTAACTCTGGGTAGTTAGTGTGAGAATTGATTAATTGTAGGACAGGGAGTTGGTATCAGAGAACTGAAGAATTGGTTGATATTTGGAAAACCAAATACCAGTACACCATTTTTAATTCTACAGTCTATCATTTTTAAGCCAATAAAATGGCTAACCATGACTTGACTACTGAATTTATGCATATTAGCTACCTGAAAAGAAATTCACTATTTCCATTAAGATGTGTATCTATGCTCTTTAACCTCTCACTCAGGCCAAAACACAACCAGAGGTGAAAATTAGTTTTCTTGAATATCTTCTATGAGGTGATTAGCCTAAAGCATGCATTCTGTTTGTGTTCTAATTCTGATTGAAAAGCCTGTTTGGCTGCAACTTATACGGAAATATCCACTCTGTCAGAGTCTAAAGAAAATATTGGATTATAATGAATCTATTGGCATAATCAGTTGTGATCTCTCTAGGTCATGGGTTAGACAAGAATAGGCGAGATTACCCTTGCTTATAAAACTTGGGAGACTTCATTATCTTTATGGTGCGCCCCAATATTTTGGGAATGGAGTCATCACATATACTGCAAGCACTTAAGCTTCTCTGAAAGTATATTTAGGCTAGATATCGGTGCTGTATTTTTTTTCAATCTCATCTCAGCATGAGGTACTCAGTTTTGACAATGGGAAAACCTTAGAACTCTGGATAAAATTTAAAAAAAATGGGGGTGGAGTGGGGAGGGATAAGCAGTAGAAGGGATCATCTTCCTTTAGGACTTACTTGGCCAAGTATGGTAGGGGACAGGGGCATGGCTGACAGAACCTGGGGGGTCCCCTGATGGAATCTCCAATATAACCATCTAGGCATTTCTCACAGTGCTCTCCTGTCGTGTTCCGTCGGCAGTGCTGTAAGACAAAAGATAGGAAAATTGACAAGGACACAAAAGAAATTTTACAGACAGCAAATCTGGGAACCAAGTGATACTTCTAGTAAAGAGGATGTCAGGCTTGACAGAATAGAGGGTGTGCATTGGTACTAATCATCACGAAGAATACACGTTGCCCCAGTTAGTGCTAGAAAGTATGCACAATGATGCATGACTTAATCCTGGATTTCTGTGTGAGCACTAGCAGCCTGGGACTCTCTTTAGTGTTTGTGTGCTTGTTTCAATTCAGAAAGCTAATCAGAATGATCAAATTCTGGATGTTGTAGAAGCATCAGCTTACTGACTTGGAATGAATGTGAAATGGAAAAAAAAATCTTTCTTGTGCTCACCCATGACATTGGGAACAATTTAAGGATTTATGACAAGCATGTCAAACTCAAGGCCTGCGGGCCGCATGTGGCTCACAACGAATATTTTTGTGGCCCAGCCAATATAATGATATGTAAGAAACATTTTAATAAAAATTTCATAACTTAATTTTTACAATGTCCTGTTATACATAATTATTAATAACGAGCTACAACGTTCGCTAATGACTGATCACTATAATCATGTTGCATTCATTTCTCTTACGCGCCTTATACGCAGGCACACCATTTCTCTCCCTAATACTAGCAGCGAATATTTTAGCAGCCGATTGCCACATCATTAGTCTTGGACTGACTTGTTTGGTGTGCACAACAGGAAATATTTCACTTTCGGAGAACAAGAAAGATAGGTTTATTTGCAGTACGCTTATTAATCTGAGCAGTTATTCAGTGTCTGGTAAGTTAATGTTCAATAAAAAACATGAACTTTTATTAAAATGTTCTATTATTTTATGTTAACGATTACTCATTTATTTCAGCCCTTTGTATTCAGTATGTCTCTATCGAAATAAACATACGTTTCTATGAAAATTGAAGCTTTTGTTTAGTTGTGGCCCACATAAACTTAAACCTTGTTTATTTGGCCCGTGTTAGCCTTTGAGTTCAACAGGCTTGATTTATGGGCTTGGAAGAACAAAATGTGTCATTCTGAAGTATAAATGTAATGGAAAGTAGATAAAGAATATTCTGTTAATGGACTGGTATATTTTACAGTGACATACAAGAAATAGTAAGCTGGTTTATTTGTATGATTTATCCATTTGTTGTGAGGGTAATTAGAAAACCACAAAACAGGCTGATTTTTCTGCCTAGATGCCTGTTCATCATTTGAGATCTTTATCTGGTCTCAAAACTTCCAGGAATTCCTCCCTGATGCTCCTCTCCTGCCACTGCACACATTATACTGTTATCATCTGCTCCCAGCTTGTGTCTTTAACCAGTATACTGCCATCACCTTGAATGGAGTAGATACTCATAGCTCATTGTCCAGCTGATGGGTTGATTTCTGACTAGTACTCTGTAAGTGATGCTAGTTCACTGGTAGTTTCCTCCAACTGGACTAGCCTGGATTGCACAAGGCAATGCCATTAGCATTATGATATGTTTATCTTTACATTCACCGAAGTGTTTAAAGGTTCAATAGGGTTAGAATCAGAATGCCATTGAAGAGACATCCTCCTGTTTAAGCAATTACCTTAGTAAGACCTATGCAAGAAGCTTCAACAGAATTAGTTTTTTTTCCAAATAGTGCTCTGTGAGGAAGCCTGGGGAAGGCAAAATGGAGCAATAGTAGGCTGAACTCTGAGATATTTAATCTTTACATGCTATGTTAATTTTATTTTCACAATAATTCTAAGGAAAGTTACATTTCCTCCCCCATTGTACATATGAAGAGATGACAGCACAGAGAAGTGAAGGACATCGCCCAATGTCAGGCAGATGGCTACGCTATTCATTCCCACATTATACTGCTTCTCCAGTGTGCTGGAGAAAAGGCTTCTTTCCAGAAGAGACACAAAATCATTGCATCAGAAGTTGTCAGACTATTTTATGAATAGTTTGAGCTTCAAAGAAAGTATAGCACACTAGTAAAAAAAAAAGAGGGATACTATTGTGCAACAAGCTAGAACACCCAAACAAGTTGAACACCCTTTGCATACTTAATTGGTCATCGTTGGCTCCTGATTAGAATTATGTTAGAATGGAATTTAGGGGATAGTTCAGATTGTCTGATAGATCAGTGAAAATTCTGAAAAATAAAGTCAGATGTGCAGACTACAGGATGTTAGCATAGTTCCCTCATAGTTCTTAACACTGTGTCTTGTGCTAAGTCAGTTGTCAGAAAAAAAATGAAAGAAAAAATTGGCAAAGGGCGGATTAGTCAACTGATGTCTGGAGCAAATAAAGGAAATTAACACTCACCCAAAGCCAGCTAAAAACTAGTGGCAATCTCTCATCCCATGGAAAACCAGTGAGCCTTGTCCAACCACCAGGAATCTAAGCCATAAGCAATCTGGCAGGGCTACTTGTAGACTGGGGTCAAATTTGTCTCAGTCCTTGTTGGACAGATGAAGCCCATCTGTGCAGGCCATTCTTTGTGCCTGGGATGCCTATTAAGCTGCAAAAATGAGCTAATTCCCAATTCTGTCCCCTTATGGCTCAACAGATGCTTTGGATTCCTTGTCAGGGCTCTAATTCTGCCATAGCAGCCACAGGAGCAATAACCAAATCTCTCCAACCTCTAAATGCTCAGAGTGCAAACACTGACTTTCCTCATCTGTCTCCTTTTAAAGGGTTTATAATTAAATTTCCTAAAAGGCATTGATGCACTGTCTGGGAGGTGGACAGAGAGAATGCTGGAAGCAGGGACTGGCTCTTCCATTTTTTAGCTGGTTGATTTTGAACAAGTCACTTGGCCTTTCTGGGTCTCTATTCTCAGGATCTAGACTAGAAGGCCTATAAGGTTTCCTTTAGCTCTGAAAATTGTTTAATCTGATATTGCAAATATCCCTTTACCTTCAATGCTCTGCCACTTAAAAAACAGAAAACAAAAATGACAACAATCAATAAGTATGTTGTTAGAAGGGAAGAGTTATTTTTAAATAAACCTGACCTCACTCACAAATGTAAAAAGCATTCTGAATCTTTGGTCAGTGGTTAAGAAAGCTGCTATGTAGACAACCAATTGCACATTGGTAATAGGAAGGATATTTGGATACCAGTTGTGCCTCCTTCACATTAGACGTGATGTCCCTTACTGATTTGGCCACAGTACCAGCATAATGTAGGAAGAAAGCATGAAGGATCAGATTAGCCTTGGTGTGGTTTGTCACTTTCTTTGTGCAAGACTATAGTCTATCTAGATCTGTGTTTTTTGAAGTAAGCCCAGGGAGGTGAAGACTATTTTCAAAATAATACCTAGATTTTATTTTGACACTCTAGTTTTCTCATGCGTGTAAGGTGGAGTCCTCCTGAGGCTACAAGACAGGAGATATCACCACAGATTGATGCAGATATGAGATCTAGCTGCCTCCCATTAAACCAGACATTAAATATACTTTCAATATGTAAATTTACATGCAATGGATTTATTATTGTTGTTTTTCAAATAAATTAATAGAAAAATATTATTTAAAATTTTCCATTTTAAATTTCAGATGCTGAAAATATAGATATAATCCACATAAAGAAAAGTCATTTGGCAAGCTGAATAATTCTTACGAGTGTAAAGGGCTCATGAAACAGAAAAGTTGGAGATATGCTGCTCTGTCTGGATCAGTGATTCTCAAACTTTAGTGTGCACATGAATGCCCCGGGCATCTTGTGAAAATGCAGGTTCTGATTAAGGAAGTCTGGACTATGGCCTGGGTGTCTGCGTTTCTAACAAGCTTCCAAGTATCATCAATGCTTTTGGCCCAGACTGTACTTTGAGAAGCAAGTGTCTGGCTAGTTCCTCAGCATTGAACCTGAGCCTGAGTCTCTAGCATAACAGACATTACCTTTTCCTGAAATAGTGACTCAAGTGTCTCATAAATTATAAAATCAACGGTTTGTGCAATTAAGTTAGTTATTTTATCAATCAATCAATTCATTCATTCACTTAACAAACCTAGATTAAGCTGATATCCTGATAGATAATGAGCTGTGACTGTTACTAAAATGAAAAAAAGTTGGTTCCTTCCTTTCATCAGCTCACAGACTTGTGAAGGAAACAAAGATAAACAAGGAATAATATAGTGTTTGTGCTCTGAGGTATGCATTCAATACATTCCTGCTGTGGGACAAAGAGGAGGGAAAGATTCTAGCTTTTCCTGAGAAAGTCGGAGAAACTTAGTAGAGGTGGTGACATTTGAATTAGGCCTTGAGGGCTGAGCAAGAACAGGGGAGAGGCAGAAAACAGGGAAGTACAAATTGGGACACTGAGTACAAGAGCACAGGGTGAGTTTAGACGACAGTGAGAAGCTCAGTGGAGCTGGAATAGAAAACCCTGAAGAATTTTGAAAAGGCGAATGCCTTGATTGGGTTGTGTTTTTGAAAGGTGTCTCCATTGCTAGTGAGGAACACACATCAGGGAAAGAAGAGTTTGGAGCAGGCATTCCTACTACCAGCCATTTCTTTGTCCCATAATTCCTTCCTCAGGCCTCCTTCTGGAGTTTTCCTGGGGAACCTGCCATATGCACTAGAGTTGCCTGGCTTTGGGGGCCCTGACTGCAAGACTCAGCTGAGAACTCTTCCCAATGTGTTCCCGTTCTGATAAGATGCAAGGTGGCCTTTTCGAAAGACACCAATATATGTTAGACTGCATTAGGTAAGCCACTTTTCTGCATTTGATACTTAACATTCCTCTTGTGAAAGAATTTCTAAGCTTTTCTGATATGTCCCAAAATGGTAATATAACTTTATCTACTCTATATTTTATTGTCACAGGTCGTACTAGTAGTTCCTTAAAAGCAGCCTGTAAAATATAAGGTCACATTGAAAGAATTAGAAACAGTTGAGAGAGGACAAGACAGAGGCATTATAAGCCTTTAAAATAAAATAAAATAAAATAAAATAAAATAAAATAAAATAAAATAAAATAAAATAAAATAAAATAAGGCCTTTTATTTTTAGTTTCTTATGGAAGATGAAAGGCATGAGTTAAGCCAGGTGAACTGTAGCAACGGATTGAAAACTCTGGTGCCTGCAGTGAGCTGCAAAGGAAGTGTTCATGTGGAGCTGTTGCTTCGCCGGCTCCCTGAGAACTAAGAAGGAGCTGGGGCTACAAAGCAGGAGCTGAGACACTGGCCCTGGTCGACCAGATGGCCAGAATTGGGATACAAAAGAAACAAATAAATATGAGTTTGATTCTTGTGTGATACCATAGACAATATATTTGCCAACTAAATGCCAATATATTCTTTCTTTATTACAAGCCTCTTTTGCTCCCCCACTTGTGCTTAATTAAACACAAATTACATTTTTTGTCTTTCAAAATTAAATTTATAAGAATATATTTATGTTTTAGCTCTGGGGGCTGTGATAGTGCTTGATTTTTCTTTTGGGTCTCATGTACAGTATATATCTGTGTAGTTGTTATTTTGTTTGTGTTTTTTACATATATTACTTTAACTAGGGAGAAAAATATTTCCCTCCAGGTAGGGTGGAGTGGAGGAATCACCGTTAGGATGAATAGGATGGCTATTCTTTATCTCTTTTTTCCATTGTTCTGTCTTGAGAAAAGTAATTGTAGGAAGATTGGCAACTCCCCGAGTGTGCATAAAAGTGCTTTACACCATAGCCCATCCCCAATTTTATTAGAACCTCTTACGCCCCAGGTGCTGTGAAGGAATCACAGGATGACTGTCCCTTCAGAAGCTCACGCCTGGTCAGGGGAAAACCATGATAGCTCCTCTTCCGACAAGTGTCACTGTCAGCAAGAGTGGCTTTGTCATAGCTCTCCATAGGCACTGGCAGGAGGAACTTATTTCCCTTTAATGTATTTGTCTTCCCTCTTATTGACCGCCTGACTAAAGATAGCTGATGGACTTTCAAGTCCCTATTGACTTATATTTTAATAAACCAGATAACAAAGAGCCTTTATTTAGTAAAACTATCAGAGCTGTACATTATTAGTTCAAGTGCATCCATGGGATTTTCTTTTCAAATGTCACTGGGATTAAAATAACAGGAAACCGGAGATGGAAGCATTAGAAAGGGGTAGATTTTGGCAGCTGCATGTGCCTACACTGCTACAGAGGACATCCTGGATGTAATGGCTATTTAAGAAGAGGGGGGAAGGAATACAGAAATGCCAGGACTAAGCAAAAATACAAAGACAGCGACTGTTATTGTTTGCCACTTGATTCTCTCTGTCCCTAGAACAATGGCAACTGCTAGGTTTAAAATAAATGAAAACATTCTAACTTGCATTTTAATGTAAATCATGAGTAAAATAACACCTTCATGTACACACCTTGGAGCCCACTTATAATCAAAATGACCTGCTCAAAAGAACAATTATGTTAATTTTAAGGTAAATAGGTATAGTTAATTAAGTATTCTTATATTTTATGCAAAAATACTCTTGCAGTTCTGGAAAGCCTCTTTTGCCTCATAGGAAACTGAAGAACCTAATTTTCTGCTTATGAAGGAAAAATATGATCTTAGGGCACAAGTGTTTAAAAATGCCTCCCATGACTCCCTACATAAACTATTTCTGGTAAATTTTTCAATTCCCATTTTCACTAAGTTGCCAGTCCATTTAGTCCATTTCCATTTAGAGAATCAAGTGGAAATGGAAAACATGTAGCAAGTACTTTTTTTGATAAAAGGCTTCTTAAGTCTTCTTCATAAGTCTCGATCATATTTCACTGAAGAACAATCTATTGGAGAATTCATTTCAGTTAAGAAAAAAAAAAAAGTCTTCTGGGGGTTTGATCACAGATTACAAAGACCACAAGGCCAAAGCTTTCATTTTTATTAGCAATTTGGTTCGAACCTAATTTTTAAAAAATTTTTGATCTGTAGACCTGACTACCTTATAAGTTATAAAATAGTCTATGAAACAACTGTTTTACTCTCCCAGTTTATGTGGAGTGAAGCCAAACATATGGCAAACTGTATTATTACAGAGGAATTTGGATGGGTGGTTTCCTCCTATGTGTGTTCTTTTCAATCTCTTGTTGGCCCACAGCAGGAAGCCAGCTGCAGAGGGTGGTGAGGCATTGACCCCGAGGGGCACGTGCACATTCAGACACACGCCTCGGTGGCCACTTACAATCATAAGCACTTTATATGGGGTGTTTTACAGGAAAAGGTGAAGGGTAAGAAAAAGAGCTTGTTAGCAGTTTGTTCCTAGGGAGCTCCAATGTCCAGGAAAAATATTTTATTCCCACCCAAGATGCAAAGGGCCAGTGAAATCTGTGAGACGTGCCCCCGACCTACCACACAGAGTCCAGAGCCCTCCAGGCATTCGTTGGAATTCCCGTTACAGTCACAGGGCAAGCATTCTCCCGACTGGGCAAGAAAGAACCCAGCGCCACATGTCTGAAACAGACACAACAAAAGTATTTCCATTATTGAAACGATCAATTTTGGTCAATATTTTCTGAGAACAATAAGAGGATATGATTATGAAAGTATCTAACTATTTCTTTACAAAACATACAAAAGATTTATACTACTATTCAGGGATAGGTGATGTATATTCAATTTTCTGTTACACATTTTTCCTCTCTTCTTTCACTTTGGTGGAAATTAGGAATAACTTTAATAGTATCCCAGCATTGTAAGGAAGAATAAGAAAACTTTAGGTAACAGTAAACGAGAAGAAATGTTTTCTTCCAAAACAAAACAGGAAACAAAGCCATGGCTATTAGGATGGGGAATCACATCATGCTCCCTATAAAAATGTGTGGATTCAGAGATTATCGGCTATGATATAACAACTTAGAGCTGTGTCTTTAATAGCTTGGGCTTTTGAAAATTTTTTATCTTTTCAGATCCTATGTGGGCAGTGTTGCTATATATCATTTATCCTCACAACTCTGTGAGGAACACATTATTTTCCTTCATTTTAGTAATAAGATAATTAGACCCAGAGGTGGGTTGTGGCAATGTTACTGTAAACCACCTTCCAATCCACAAAGATGAATTTTCACCAGTGTTCCAGCTGAGAAACTTGGCGAGATTGTTCCTGGTTCATGCAATTGGTTTATAGATATGTATTTTGTGTTTCTGTCTCAATGATGTATGGTAGAAATGGCCTTATAGACCAGGAAGTCTACTCCCTGCCCACCAGACAGATTTACATCTAAAGAATTTCAGACAGATAAGAATCTAGGTTATCACAAACTTACAAAGTAGGAGATTTCACATCACTGCCTCACCCCCACCCCTACCCCCCAACTGACCCATTGCAGTTTGTGCTGTCTAGGCTACCAGGAAATTTTTCATTATATTTGGCGGAAATCCCTCTGACTGCTATGCAAACCCATTTCCTCTTACTTTTTTTTTTTCTCTGTAAAGAAGGAAAAAAATCACTAGACACCATTCACAGTATAAAAACACCACCAGTTTGGATCCTAAAATTAAAATATAATATATTCCATTTGGAGAAATTTTAATAGAGGATAATGACATTAGCCCATGAAGAAAAGGCAAAGAAATACCATTTTACTAAGTGAGAGACAGTAAGGCTGAGAGAGAACAAATTAATAATATATAATTGAGAGTTTGTGGATGATAGTAAGCTTTTATCTCAGTTTCCACTAGAGAACGAAAGAGAGGGAAAAGTGCTAAAATAGCACTGGAAGCATTTGATTTAGACCATCTAATTTCATGTTTTTGACTTGTTTCAAAATATAAAAATACTGGTTTTCATTGCTACGCAGTATATACAGGGTGTCTCCCCCAAAATACACACACTTTGAATAATTATTAATTCCAATGGGTTAAATCTGAAAAAAAAAAAAAAGAAACGTTAATTAAGCTATCAAAAATGTATGTGAGTACATTTTTGGGGACATGCTATATACTTACATATATATTTTTTTCTGAGTTTTCTACATATATATCTATCTTACACTTCTTCATTTTATTTAAAAAATGTATCTTGGTTGTGAGACATAAAGTTGATTTGATGACGTTAACTGTTTTTCTTCTTGCAGTTTGACATGAAGAGTGTTTTAATTATAAGATAAATGGATAAAAGTAGTGAGGACATTAGTATTAATCATCTTAGTAAGTGCCAAAAGAGTGGCTTTTGAGCTCCCTGACCATGTTACAGACATCTGGGGAGCTTCTGAGTCAGTAATTCTGATGGTAAAGCCAAAGAATCTGTATTTTTTAATAAGATACATTTATATTAAAATATTATTTTAATTAATTCTTCTCCCCCAGCTTTATTGTGACATGATTGACATGTAACATTCTATAAATTTAAGGTGTACAATGTGTTGATTTGATACATGTACGTACTGCAAAATGATTACCATCACAGCATTAGCTACCATCTCTATCATGTCATGTCATCACCATTTCTTTTTCTTTTGAGAACATTTAAGATTTATTCTCTTAGCAACTTCCAAGGATTATTAACTATAATCACAGTGCTGAATATTAGATACCCAGAAGTTATAACCTTATAACTGGAAGTTTGTACACTTTGACCAGCCTCTCTCCATTTCTTTCATCCCCGACCCCAGCCTTTGTAAGCACCATTCTGATCTCTGCTCTATGAGTTCCAATGAGTGGGGCAGAGACTGGAGGTGTATTTGCAGCAGAAAAGCACACTGATGGTGGCAAGGAGTCTGGGAGTGATGCCTGGAAACAGTACATGAGATCTATTTGTACCATCAACTACGGTAAGGACCATCAACTCAAGTTTCAGTAAAGTTGTTTTAAATTGATATTACTTACAGTCTTTTAGGCATTCCTATAGCTTTTTCTTCTGAAGAAGACAAAGACAAATAAGCTTGCCCTGAATAAATGCATCATTTTGAATATGACAGTGGCTAATCCCTTATATCCCCAAGGCTCTGGCTAAATCAAGACTTACTTTCTAAAAATAAAATTGTCACAACATAGAAAAAACAAACAAAAATAAACCCCAAAAAGTGGTAAATTTTGTATTTTAGAAGAGCTTTAGTTCACAGAAAATTACAACGGATCTGTTTTGGTTTTTTTGTTTCTTTGTTTGTTTTTATTGTCCCTCGGGGGCATTCTGGAAGAATGTGGGGCACTTCTGGCTTGCCATAGGGAGGGCATGCTGGGCATGGTGCAATGTATGAGAGTCCCACACAATAAAGAGTTATCTTTCATTCTACAAGATTTGGGAATGTCCAACACAATATTCCTGTAGGTTAAAAGCCTGTTCCTCTGAACCCACAAGCTAACTTCATTTTTCATGTTAAACGCAAAATGTTTTTGCAAACTTTTCATATGCAGTGCATTTTCCAAGTACACAACTACCATGTAAATCAAGGGGAAATTGTTTGGTTCTGCATCATATCTCAATACACAAGTGCTAGAGCATGACTACAGAAGGCAGAGCCCAGCGAATTGTCAGGAATACAACAGCTACAAATGCATGCAGATGCAGGTGTGTTGAACCAGTGATTCCAATACACCAGTGTTTTTAGTGTGAGTGATGGAAGTTTCCCAACATGGAAACTAACTTGATGACATTCTGAATAAAACAAATGTCCCTCCAGGATTCCAGTGTGTGACCAGATTTGGAAGGACTGCTTCCAAGTATCACTCACAGTGCCTTGTACATGTTAATTGCTCAACGAATGCTTGTGATTTGAATGATTTGTATCAGGATAGGAAATCTGAGACATATGTGTTGTTGGAAACCAGTGGTTTTTACTGCTAATCCACTCACTGCTTGCTGTTTGTGCTGGATTTGCTCTCCAATCTTTCTCAACACAGTCCAGACAGCCAATGTGTAGACTGGATGTGTGCAAGTTGAAATCTTTATGTTATGCCAAGTTTAGGAGGAAACTTCACTCTGAGAATTTGTGGTTATGCATTATTCACTCCCCAGGACCAGGCCTTGTGTGAAAGATGACTTGGCTCCAGTCTCTTCTACTGTAGGAAATGGGAAGAAAAGGGGAGGCAGGGATAAGTTTGTGTGAAGCAGTCATTTGGCCTCCTGCCGAGAGGGTGAGGTTGAGGGGTGGAAACCTGGCCAACTCCTTTCCTGCTGGGTTTTGTACACCTGAAAGGATTATGTTTTCTAATTCATCTATTCAGAGGGGAGGCACCATTTTTAAATTCACATAAAGGCACCACATAGGCTAATGGAAACCCTGGTCATAGGGAGCTTCTGATGCCATTACTAGAGCCCACATACTTGGATGCCTTGGACCTTGTGAGGGAGAAAGAAACTTTTCTTTACACATCTAGCTTCTTTTGGTTGGTCTGATAATCAAACAAATATGAGATCGATTAATAAGAGAAAATAACCAAACTTAATTGCACTCTTACATATGGGAGCCCCACATACACAAAAGAGTCAGAGACCCCACATGAGAGATTCAGAGACAGAAAGGGAAAATGGAGTGATAATGATATGCTCAGCTAAGGGATACAGTAAGAGCCTTGGGGCTTAAAAGGGAAGGATAGTCATGTGCAGGATGTTCAGTAATTGGACATTTGCCCTGCCCTATATATAGGTCATAAAAGGTTCTTTCTGGTGATAATTCTTTTTAGGGGCGAAGTTCTTAATTTAAATTCTTTAAGAGAAGAGTAAAATTTTGTCATGAGATTGCAGTATCTTGATTGTCTTCAATTCAAAAGAATTTACATGTCAAAGTATCACATTTTGGGAAGGCCTGTTCTGAGCCCCTCTAACCTTGTGCTGTAGAACTTTAGAGTATTCCCTGGAGTGGTAAATTATTAAGTGGTTCTGTTAGCAGTGGCAGGGAAGGCACCAGGTGCTAGACCCATAGGGTCAGACTGGACGTGGGTTCAGCAACCTCAGTACTTGAGTTCTGGCTAGGAAAGAATTCAGAGCCAAGACTCAAAACTATAAGAGGACATTTCCATTTATTTGGAAAATCGCAGAGGTGGAAGAAGTAATTTGTAGAAGAAACGAGCTTCAGAAACAAGTTATAGAGGCAAAGGAAGGGTCCTAGGAGCTTGGGAGTGAGGAAGGTAAAGGTAGTGTCTGGTGGAAGGAGGAGCGGGAGAGAGGAAAGGGATAGGGAAAGTTGCAGGCTTGTTTCTGGAAATTGTCCTTCCCCTTAAGGGTTTTAAGGGTGGAGATTTTAGGGGAGGCCCCAAGGGAAGATCTCATTATAATATTCAGCAGCTTTCCAGGTGTGTCCTTTCAGGGTCTAGGTCTCCACTGATTGATTAATCATTTCCAGGGCAGGGGTCATTATATTCAATACAGCTGATCCTTGGGGTGGCTGGTTTTATTGCTTTTCTGGGCCTGGAGCTGAAATACAACTGAGGCCTAGATGTTATCTCTAGGAAGGAAATGTCAGGGATCCAAACCACATGACCAATATGCCAGAGAAGTAAGGTCACGATGGGGGCAAGGTTCCCCCCTTCAATTGTCCTTCACTAGGCACCAAGGGCTGGTGACCTTCTGTACCTGGCCATCATCTTTGCTCTGCTCACCTACCACCGTTCAAGAAAGTTTGAGTATTCTCAAGGAAGAGCTGTTTATTTTATATAGAGAAGTTATCATTCTGAGTCCCCCCCCCCCCCCCGAAAGTTCTGTTAATTTTTACTGAATCTCTTATTGAAATTCTATAGGAACTGGTTAAATTGACCTTTGTCATATTATTTAAAAGGTAGATCTTTTCAAGAATAAAAGAAAACACTTTTTTGTTTTAGTTTTAGTTTTGCTCCTGGTTAACAATCTCTTTGCTAAGTAATTTCAAGACCTGTATTTTTTAGAGGCCCAATGAATAGTTTTAGTGTCTATCTGCTTTATTTTGGAATAGTCTCCAGAATTTACTAAACAAAGACAATGCTTACATATATTTATGTATGTGAGCAAGAGAAAAAGTCTTATAATCAGTTTTTAGATGCCATAGTCCAAAGCAAGCTGAAATGGATAAAAAATGTAAAAGCTCCCCCTTAAGCCCCAGAAAAAAATCTTACAAAATAGATACATACTTGAAACATATAAAGTTATTAATATACAAAAACCATTGAATAGGAATATTTACTTTTAAAAAGTATTTCAGCCAAATTGTCATTTGACCTATGAATTACTTTCCACTAAGTCATTTCCTAGACCTTTTACAGTTCTTCATTATTGAGCCACTTTGTTATTATACCTTATCTTCTGCTCTGACACCAAGATGGGATTAATCCATGACATTTACTTCTGCTTTTGAAGAATAAGAGTGAAAATTGCCATTTACTTACTTGGTTGTGATTAGTGTAATGTCTGGCATGGAGTAAAAATCAATGGCTGTGTACTTGACTAGTTTTACATTCATATAAATTAGAACTAGATGGAATTTTAGGAGTAAATTAGTGTGATATGTCCATGTGCCACTTATATTTAAAGAAACTGGGAATGACAATATATGTTGATATCATTGCAGAGGGCATTATTTCCAGAGGTCCAACATGCAATCATAATATTAATTATTTCATAAGATCTGATGATGTAAGATTGTTTATTTTTAACAAAGAGAATAACATTTATATAGCTGGTTGATCATTTTTGTCCTCATTTGAAGAAGTCCCCTTGGGAACACTAAACTTAAATCAGTAAAACTGTCATTGTATTAAACATTTTTGTATTTTCTTAAAATTCTTAAATTGTGCTCTTTTGAGGTATAGTTCAGTATGGATCCTTTAGGTGCAGCAAACTTGTAAAGTCAGTTGTAGTAATTAAATAAAGTGAGTGCCAAACTAAGTAATACCAATTTAGATGGAAAACTTTCACAAAAATCTCTTTGTGTTTTCCAAATATTGTCACAGAGGAGCTAATTAACTGGCCACAAGCCACTACTTTTGCATAGACACTAAATTTCTGAGAGCTTCAGAATGTCTATTATAAAGCCTGATTGACTAAATAAAATGCTCTAGGAAATTCCATTATAAAGAGCATATTTATAATCCTAGTGCCTATTCTAATAGGATCTGACCTATAATTGGAACAGATATTTGCATTGTGTCTTCAACCAAGGATCTACAAACATTTTACAAATGTTGACTCATCTCACTTTCTGAATTAGACTTCTAGAATTTTTATTCATAACCTTTTGCTTAATTCACTGAGGCTCAATGGGAAAGCATTAAAAAAATAAAACCTCTCCAAATTCATGCAATTGTATCAAAGTTATTGCTACTTTCAAATGAGCATTTTTCAAATTTAACAGCACACATTTTTGAGCTTAGGTTTTTGCGTGCATATGATGAATCCATTTTCTCTTGTTTCCAGGAAACAATGATTTTAGTTCTAGTTTTAGTGAAATCCATTTTTTGTTTTATTAGATGAGTTAGCTTAAAATTTAGCCACCTTATTGTTAAATATTATGTGCAGTTGGGAGCTAAAACTTTATGCCTTTAATTTAGAGTCCATGAGTCCTGCATGCTGCTGATGTCTATATGCTTAAACGTTGGGCAGATTTAAGAATCAGATAGTATTCCTGGATCCTCCAGTAAGGTCCAATAGTTCAATTTAATTTATTACAAATAGAAATTTATCCTTTGCTGGAGAGGAGTTATTTCTAAGAACATATGCATTTATTACATGGGTAGGCACTCGCAGGCCATTTTTTCTGTTTCTATAAAAATAAAAGATAAAGTGTCTGGGATGGAAAGCAGTTCTGAATTAAGCTATTGATAACTTAGGTTCTAAATTTTTTCCTGTAGGGCTTAACAAGCCCTGATTGTTCATACACAAAGCTGTTCTCAAAGTGCCAACATAAGTTAAATGTATTATGCAACATGCTCCAGTTAGCAAAAAGTTGGCTTCTTGATTGAATTTACTTGAATATGGAGAGAATTACCCATGTATCCTCCCTTGGGTCTTTTTAAGCTCTTGTTTGCGCAATTGAAATTCCCCACATTTCAATAGGCGAAGTTAAATTTTAGATTTTGACAGTGATTTCACCATAGCTTGATTAGGAAAGTGGTTTCAGCATTCCTCAGAGGTTTATCCAGTTCAAAGGTTTTTCTTCTTAAGATTGGCATAGTAAACTAGGGCATCAGCTAAACACGACCTATGGGGCCAGTTTCTCCTAGCTGGTGCTTGGAGCTTCCTTTGTGCGTATTGCTTGGGATTCGTGTCTGCCACGTGTTTGGCCAGCTTGCAGAACACTCCAGCTCTCAATTTAATCACCAAATGAAATAGAGGCAGTGATTCAGGTCCTGAGGAATTCTGAGGCATACAGAGCTGTTAAGCCAGGCCCCTTAATTTTGAAAAGCGGAGAGGTATTTACCGTGGCATTTATGTTGTATTTATGTGAACGCTCCTCAGCACTTTTCATGGGCCTTGTGCATAACCTCTCAGGCATGAAAACCAGTTCTCCCCTCAAAGATCTCAAACACTGTTCTCAAACCCTGCATTTGATCACATGCTTATTTGGACGATAGCTACCAACAGAGGCAGCCTGTGCTGAAGTACTTAGCAGGCTTGCCAATAAATAGCTCTCTTTAGTTGTATAACTAAAAGGGTCGAACAAGAATGTTTAGAACTTTAGACCGCCCCCCCCCCCCCGCCCCACCAAACCATAAAGACTTTTGTTGTAAAATGTTGGATTTGGGATGATTATGTTCAGGAATTCTGATGAAAATATTTAAAATTTTCTCCTTGAAGAGTTACTTAAAACACTTAAGTTGCGTGTTTATAGTAGCGATTGCCACTTATATAACATAATGGGGCTTTGGTGGTGCCCTTTTTCCTGAAATAAAATCTGCTAACGTCTGGCTTTCTGCTCTGGGTCCTCCTCACACTGCCCTATGCCACCGGCTTGTTCTTTTCACCCCTCGCCTTCCAAACTGTGGTTACACAACACAGCTTCTGCCAGACTTTTTTTATATCTGAAAACTGACTCAGTTTTATTTCATTTACTAGTGCAAATGCCCTGGACACATTTCCAAGAAAGGAAGAGATGCGGACCACAGGGGCTAGCTGTCATAATGGGTAGAGAGAAATGAGTTCAGAGCTACAGACATTTAATGGATTATGATGTGACTCCTTAACCACTTAGAGCAGGAATCAATGTTGGGAGATGACAGGCATCTCTGTCATCTTCGTCTGTGTTTCTATGAGTAATCACAGCAAATATTTATTGACAGACACCAGGCACTGCGTTCAGTGCTTTTTATAGACATTCCCATTCGATCCTGACCATTTAATGGGGGAAGGAAGGGAGGATTGTTCCTTTTCCTTTGTTGTCCCTTTTGATGTTCTCCAAGATAACCTCCTTGCTCTTTTTTTCCTCTCTACCCATTTTGTGTACGCACTTTGTAACGTCAACCTCTCCCACAGTTTCATCCTCCATCTGTACTCTGGGGGCTCCCAAATCTCTCTACGAATCTCTGATCTTGCTCTTTTATGCCACACTCTTGTTTCCAGTGCCTGTTAGACAAGTCCGTCTCCAGTTCTATAGGACACTGGAATTGCATGCTTCCCACACTGACCTTATTGTATTCTCTCCCCACTCTTTTCTCCTTATGCTATTTCTCAGCTAGTGATAAAGATTATAGAACATAAAAGGAAAAAGTGATCAGTCAATACTTTTAAATGACATTAATGTATTTTGCACTAATGTAGTTTTGGGAAATGCTTCCAAAAGAGTGAATCCTGCACGGATCAGAGAATAGTTTGAGTGAATCCTGCAAGGATCAGAGAATAGTTTGAGTGAATCCTGCAAGGATCAGAGAATAGTTTGAGTGAATCCTGCAAGGATCAGAGAATAGTTTGAGTGAATCCTGCAAGGATCAGAGAATAGTTTGAGTGAATCCTGCAAGGATCAGAGAATAGTTTGCACACAGAATGACAAAATTTAAGTACTCAATTCTGTGTCTTTCTTTTCACAATCATGGTGCTATCATTGTTTATTTCAAATCTATGGTTTTCAAATGGTAGGGTATTTAGTTAGAAATAATCTTACACAATTCTGAACTGTTATAAATTTACTCTCTAAATTCATACCTCTACCTGTGTTGGGGTGGACTGTAGGATGGGAAGTTCACTGAGCTAATTTCTGTCTAGAATACAATGTTTATTAAAGGTGATGTAATCAGAATGTGCTAATGTGAAACTTCCATATTTGTTATATTACTAATACTCACTGGTAACCACAGCAACTGCTCAGAACTTAGACAACAAAAGATTTTTCAGGGAGGAGAATTTTGTCACTGACATTGTTTAGAATTGCTGGCATGTGGTGGTAATAAAAAGCAGACTGAGGTTTAGTAAGTTTTATTATTGTTTTTAAATTCTCTATATACAATATGTTCCTTATTGTCTGCACCTAGGTTAGACTGTTGTCAGTTTGCACTCTACCTCTGAGATATTTACCCAATTTTCCTTATCCCAATACCATGGATTAGTTCAGGGTAATGATGTATCATTTCTGATAATTATAATTGCTTCCACTCTACTCTCTTGATTACCAGACTTTCTTCCTTCCAGTCTAATCTTTATTACCAAAATTTTAAAAAAGACACATCTGTCATATTACTTTTCTGCTTCAAACCTCCCATTGATTCTTCATTTATTGATTACCTGAGTACATAAAATTCCTTTGCATGACGTACAAGTTTCCTCTTTATAATGCAACCCCAACCTGTCTTTTTAGGGTCAACCTCTACTCCCTCTGCTCTAATTAAACCATCTACCTTCTCCCCCCTGCCCCTCCCCAAATATACCATTATCTTGCCCACGTTCACTTTGCACACACTTTCATAGAGACTTACAGTTACAGTGTTTTTCTCCCCTCCAACACTTATGAATCCTTTCCTTGGTCTCAGACTCATTTGCACATCCTCTGCGCGCACATGGCACTTTGCCCATACTTTATTAGAGAACATGGAACATGCTATTACAATTTTTAATTCACACTCCTACGTCTCTGAAATCACTGTGAACAAGTTGGGAACAGGGATAGTGTTTTATTTATCTTTCTATCCTCATCACTTACCAGAGTGATTAGCAAATAGCAAGTAGATACTGAAAATATTCAAACCATGTAAAAACTTTGGCAATTTGGCAAATATCACAAAAAGAGAAATTTGGCAAATATCACAAGTGAAGATCTCCAATAATGGATGAATCTTTTAAATATAATATTAAGGATAAAAGCCGGCTGCAAAATAGAAACAATACAATATTTACATTGCATTCAAAAACATGTAAAATAATACTATTCAATACATTGTGTAGGGATACACAGATGTAAAGAAAAATTATAAAGAAATAAATGGGGATCAAAGAAATCAGGCCATTTAAGGGTAAAGGAGGGGAATGAAATTAAAAGAAGGGTATATAGGCTTCCACTATATTGGCAATATTTTGTTCCTTAAGTTACATGGAGGGGATAAAATGCTTATGAAAGAAGGAAAGAAAAAAATAAAGGGAGAAAAGAGGAAAGGAAAACAAAAGATCCCACTTACGTTGGCTGGATATTGGTTTCCCATGTCTAGACCTGGTGAGGTCTCTAAAACGCCATCTCTAGGAAGTGACTAATGTGGTCTTGACAATAGATTCAGATGCTTGTGCATAATTTCCCTAACTTCCTTGTTATTCACTTATGTATCATTACCATTACACACAGTTAAAAAAATAAGCAAGAGAACATTCCTTTCTTAATTTGTTCTTCCTTTGTTTTTTCATCTTACAGCAAGCAGCAACCTCCTCCGCCCCCCCCCCCCGCCCCGCGTGCCCCCCCTTCCCGTGGAAGCCTTCCACATGTCTGCATCTGTTCCACTGAGCATGCATCAGGCTACCTGTGCAGCCGGAGGATTGGGGCACTTATTCTGGTTGAGGCTTACTCATTGAAAGCAGGGGTAAAAGATTCTCAGAGTAGTGCACACGACTCCCGTTTTCCAGTGTCTGAGAAACAAAAATGTTTGAATCCAAGTAAGAAGGTTTACAGGCTAGATTTCTGTTCTAAGATGGGAGTTGGGGGTCCAAACTCTGAGAGCCCTGTCTCCTCAGAGATTGAGACAGGTAATAATGGGAGCCCCAAGCATCCCTGGTTAGATGGGCAGAACATGGCAGAATGACCCACAAGCTCTGGTTAAAGGTTGCCCTCTCCAGCCCGTCTGCAGCTGAGAAGGGGGAACAGGGCAAGATTGTGCAATGATTCAAACCCAATGAGGCTGAATTGTGGAATTTAAGATTTTTGTTCTCATCATTTGCTAACTATTTCTCCATTATTCCCTTACTTGAAAGTAAAATAATTCGTGAACTGAAACAGCTGGTTGCAACAGATGCTTTTGGAAAAGGTTCCCTCGCCAGAAAGGAAATGAAAAAAGCCATGGATTTGTCATTGACCTAGACCAGCGGTCGACAAACTCATTAGTCAACAGAGCCAAATATCAACAGTACAACAATTGAAATTTCTTTTGAGAGTCAAATTTTTTAAACTTAAATTATATAGGTAGGTACATTGTTATTAACTTAATTAGGGTACTCCTACGCTGGCCTTTGCTAAAAACTCAAGGGGCCAAAGAGCCGCATGTGGCTCAAGAGCCGCCGTTTGCTGACCACTGACCTAGTCAATCAGTCAGGGCTCAGCAGGAAGAGAATTCACTACAGAGGGCCCCAATGAAGAGAATGAAGATAGAGAACAAACGGATGGTTTGCAGAAGTATGGACAGGTTAAAGCAGCAAGGAATGGAGAGGCTCCTGGGGCCCAAGAAGCAAAGGCCTTTGTTACACTGATCCAGGAAGAGGCTAGAGCTGGCAGGAGAGGCCGCCAGGGGAGCTGCAGTCTTGAGGTTATAGCTTTTGCCCAAGAGCCAGAGCTGAGGCAGAGAGGGAATAGGGAAGAACTGTCCACCTCTCTCTTCTCCTCCATTCTGGCTCAACATGGCTCAACACAGGGGCCTGAGTGCTGCAGTCCATAGAGATTGGCCTCTGGAGAGAGAGCAAGGCAGGCAGGCAGGCAGAGCTAGAATCTATGGGGAATGAACTGGGGTAGGTGCAGAGTAACCAACACACACCCTCATTCCTGGGGGTGTGGCAGGAGTACTCAAGTAACAGTAGGCGATAACTGAGCTGCCAGCTCTTTACCTGGGACTATTCAAATGGCCCAGTAGATGTGTGAAATGACACCTGATTGACTTTCTCAGACAGTCCTAGGCTAAGGGCTCTTTCAAATAATCAAGTTGTTTTCACCGAATCTCTGATGGTTCATTAAAAATGTTAATTTACCAATTAGGATGGTTTTAAACCTTGAAACAGAAGCAAAATCAGTGTTTGCTGGAAATTTGTTAAAGGTGATACCAGACATTCCTGTGGCTTTGTGGATTGAGCTAGAACTGGGCCAAAAGTTTAAGATTATTCACATCCTGCTGCTTTTTAATCACAACTTCCCTGTGGCTCCACTTCTCGCTGTCTTTGTTGGTGGAGAGCAGTGTAGCTCCTTCCTGGTTTTTGCCTCCATAGAGAGCCCTGTTCTTCAGCCTTCCTCAGGCATAAGACTTTGACACAGGCAAAACTATAACCACATCCATTAGCTCCTCCAACATCCTGATCTGACCTTTACATTTCATTTAAATTCAATCAACTCTTGGGTGATAACTATTCTTTGTTGAAGTGAAAAGGTATTTTTAGCTGTAATTAGTCCAAACATTAATTTGGTGGTGACAACAGAATTTTGGTGGTGACAACAGAATTTTAAGTGGTTTCAATAGGGGCTGTTGTCAAGACAAAACATGAATATATATATATATATACACATATATATATATATATATATATATATATATATATATATATATACATACACACACACACACACACACACACACACATACATTTTACAAGACAGATTTTTGGAATAGCTTGTAAGGGACTGAAAAGAGCTGACAAATTGAATTCTATCCGTCTTAGAATTGAAACTGCAGGGTCTAAAGATGGATTGCACTTCACCTATTTGGACTCTTTTTATCATGATTTATAATAATTTTTTAAAAGGTGACATACTTTTTTTAAAAAGGTGACAACTCTTTCAGTTGACAGAACATATTTTCAGGGAATCTAAATAGATAACGGTTTGTATCCAAAGGTGGGATCATTTTCAAATAATCAATTTTGATAGGTCTCTCAATATAAGGTGATAAATTACTTGTTAAATCAAGTAAATTAAGAGCATTTCACAGGCAGGGGGAAATTGCCGTTTAAACCTATTCTTTTTCTTATTCTAACAGCTTACAACCCCCCCCCCCCCCCCACACACACACCAATAACACATACCTGTAGGTAATTTTTTTAAAAAAGAATTTGCACCCCAAATTGTCAGAATATGATGAAAACCTATTCTTTGGCATTTTAAGAAATGCACACATGTGTATCTATGTTCAAGTCCCCATTTTCTAACTATGCATCTGGCAGCCATTCAATAAATATTTGTGGAGTAAATGAATCAATCTCTCCTCCAAGTCTGCTTGCCTTTAGGATACCCCCAGCTTCTAGACCTCACTGCTTTATCTCCCATGTGCACCTATGGGATGCGCTACAATCCACTCCTTACAGCGGCCATAATTCCCTGGACTTTCATCCTTTGGAGAGAACTGGAGCAGTGGGAAGCATGAAGCCATCTGGATGCCAGTTCCAGCTTTACCACTGGGTGACCCTGCCCAGGCTATTTAACTCTGGGTCTCAATTTCCCTTTCTGAAAAATAGTAGTGATCACTCTATTATCTCCCAGAGTAGTTGTGAGGATCTACTAATGTGCATTTATTTATTTATCTTAAAATATATTCTTATTGATTTCAGAGAGGAAGGGAGAGGGGGAGAGAGACAGAAACATCAATGATGAGAGAGAATCATTGATTGGCTGCCTCCTGCTTGCCCCCTACTGGGGATCAAGCCCGCAACCTGGGCATATGCCTTTGACCAGAATCAAACCCAAGACTCTTCAGTCTGCAGGCCAATGCTCTATCCACTGAGCCAAACCGGCTACGGCTCAACTAATGTACATTTAAAGTCCAATAGAAGGGCATGGAAGAGCTTCAGTAGCTGTTAGTTTCTTCCCTTCCTTTCGGATGTGTCTGTGCCAGTGTTACTCATTTTAACTGTAACACTTTCCTTGTGGCACACAGCTTCACTATGACCCCTGAAATTACTGGCTAATTGTCTTTCTTCCTCAGAAGACTCACACCAAAAGAATAGAAGTGAAATTTGTCTGATTTGTCACTATATCCTCAATGCCTTGCATAGCAGGTGCTTAATGAATATGTATTGAATGTATCTTGGCATCACAGAATCACAGGATTCTAGAGCTGGCCAGGATCTGAGTGGTTACCTCATCTAACCTCTTGTTTTAAATATTGGGAAAGTGAGATCTAGAGAAGTAAGAGACTTACCAAAAGTCATCTGCACAGAGCAGGTTAATGCCACCCTTAGTGCTCCTTCCACTAAACCACACTTTTTGATGATGGTGAAGAAGAACATAATATTGAGAATTGTAGGGTTGTGCTGTAGCTCATACATGTTCTGGGCTGCAAACAGGCACACTGTCTACTTCTGTCTTTCCCAGCACATGTGGGATAAAGATAAACTCTGCTCATGGTTATCAGATTTATCAAGAATCTAATTAAAACTTTCATGAGTGCCATCACCATCATCAAAAAGGTCTTACTACCTTTGGTGGTGTGCAAATCTACCCTATGCACTGCCTTGTCCCCGGGCATGGGGGTAAGGAAATGGTAATGGGGTGGGGTGAAGAGTGGAGGTGGATTATGGGAGAGGGAACACTTTTAGGCCTCGCTCAGGTTTGCTCTGTGTGTCTCATTTAAGATAGGCAACATTGCCCCTCAGCCCCCAGTAATTGGTTTGGCATATGGCCATTATTTTTAATTTAAACATAATAATTTATAGCTGGTGTTTCAATTTTTAACAGTTTCTATGTAGGGCAGATAGAAATGGACTGCAAAGCAAGGCCTGTAGATTACTCTTTAGCGAAGGCGACCCTTGTTAGGAGCTGGTTGTATGACATGCAGCTGTGTTCCTGACACCTCCTTTGTTCCGTGAGGGATCTGACAACGAGTCTTGGGAAAGGATGCCCCTTTGTGTAACATTCATCAGCATGTGTGCAGGTGTTTCCCTTATGAATCACAAGCAGATGTCTGGTTAGGCAGAATGTATGACAGCTTGATATATGTCTGATCCCACCTAAACGGGAAAACTATGACCCATAAATTGTACTAATAAAATACCATCACTACAATTTTGACTAAGCCATGAAACTAACACTTTCACCCTTCAACACTGAGGGAGGCTAGATCCCACAGAGGATTACACTGGTGATGGGTCCAAAACAGGATTGTGTGTTGACCCTCCATGCTACCATGGATGTATTTTATGAGACAAATTTTATGAGGCAAATAACAATGAGACTCTACTCCAAGTGTTCTTATCTGTAAAACGCAAGCAGTAGAATTCATTAAACAATATTTTGCATCCTTACTATGTGTTAAACACCTAAAAGCCTCAGAAGAATGAATCTTCAGACCAAGATCAGCATATTTGAATGGTAGTCTGTTCAGAGGCTCTGTTGACAGGGCCATTTCCAAATAGTTCATAAATATATCAAACTGCACAGCTTACAGAAAGCAAAGTAAATGGGTTACTATCCTGAAGATTTAGCTCCTTAATTTGGGGAACTGGTTTAAAAACAAGCTTCTCCAACAAGTGGTAAATCTATACTAACAAAATTTTAACTACAATATCATGAACTATTCATAAGCTACTTTATTCTTTTTAGAAAATGAATGATATTCAAGATTGGCACAGAATTTCCATTCTTTCCTTGTTATTTGGAATTATTACCTGTGATTTTTCTCCCTAACTTCCTTCCCCTAAGATTTCATTTTGTGATTCTGATAAAATACTACCTAATTTACATCTTTATTTTATTCAGTTTTACATTTATTAATGGCATAAGTAATCTGCACATTTCTTTTTAGTAAAAATTCTGGAGGATAGTTTCAGAATCACTTCACAATCTGTTATTATCTGTTTGTAGCTTTAAAATTTCCCTCCAAATACTGTTGTGATCCAAATAGTTATTCTGCTATAGAGTGTTTATAAAAGTGAAGCTAAAATACACACACTAATATGAAAAGAAAATTACTGCTAAGGAGATGGCAATGCCTCAAGTGCTACAAGTCTATTCTATGCACTGCCTTTTTAATGACAATAAAATACTACACATTTATGAAAGGAAATGGATGGGGAAGGCTGAGACTGTTTGATTTAAAGTCATTCTGTTATCTGTCCTTTGAGGGGGGAAAATTGTGCTGATTTTAAAACAATACTCTAGTTACAGATGTTTCCAGACCCCTTCCCTGATCCAAGGAAACAAAATACCATTCAGCAACAAGCCCAGATTTAGAGATGGGGCTTGTTCCAATATAAACATTTCTCAGTTAGACCTTCTCCATGAAAGTGCATAGTCAATTTTTCCATATACAGTGGGAAAGACAACACTTTTAGCTTAAAAGGCATTCTCGCCTGCAGAGCAGAGCTCCTGGACTGGATAGCTTAGGACACCAAGGTTCTCTGTCCATGTCAAGTCGAATACTGATTTGCTCATCAGAATTATATGACAGAATTATGTCTACATGCTACAAACAGAACACTTGACACTATTTTGGCTTCCAGTATTTAGTATGGTCACACATTCATTCCATCTCTCTGTTTCATGTACCACTGTTTACCTGAGGCTTGGTTTAGGGTGTGGCACAAAGCAGGCATTCAACAAATAACTGAGGAATGCATAAATTATTTGTTAGAGCACCTATGATACTGAAGGCACTTGGCCAGGCTATTTGGGCAATCAGCATATGAATAATGGACACTGCTAGCCTCCAGGAGCTTAGTGGGGACACTTAAGATGTATATATAATACGAGATAGAAAGTTCTAAGGATCATAAGGCGAGAGGCACAGAGAAATGCTGAGAGTGAGCAAGGACAAGTCACTTTTAACATGAGGGGTGGTGATGAAGAATGGTTCTTTGGAGGAGGTAGCATGTGTGCAGGATTTTCTGGAAGGAGGAAAGCTGAAGCTGAAAGTCTGAAAAGCGTAGGGAATTTTTTAGTCACTCAGAAGGTATGTTCTTTCTGTGGTTGAATTGCATCCTTCAGTCTTGGTAATCTCCTTCAATAAAGGCACCAGATGGCCTTACTTTTGAGGATCTTCTTTGGAAGGATTACTTTAATATCAGCAATTAAACTTGTGTGACATTTTCAGCAACCTTCTGGCTTACTGTATACTCACGAGGAGATACCGCTCTCTTTCTGTACTTTATAGAAAACACTGAAGGCATGCCCCAACCCCTGAAATAACTGCTAGGTATGCCTAGAAGCCTCATTAGTTATTTGTGGTCACCAGGATTTATGAGTGACTGTCACATAGCTTACAAGTTAGGAATTTTGGAATCAACAATAACTTCCAAGTTATAATTGATGCATAGGGAGAATGCCATCCAACTATAAAAAAGACAGTATTTTTATTTTATCCTCTTTTATTCTGCTATCTAATATATGTTGTCCAAAGCGAGAAGAGCAAAAGAATGGTGGTGGAAATACTTAGTTTTGTGGCTCTCTAAGTAGCTACTAGATTGATTTAATTGACTTAGCACCTACCAAGAATTAAAACAAGAACCTGGTGCTTGGTTTTCAATATTCTACTGTCAATAGCCCAGTTACTGAACAGCTGAAATAGAGCAAAAAAACTGTCCTTATTTAAAGCTTTCACTACTATTTTGTTTTCTTTCCCTTTTTTGGCAATTTGTAGATTTCTTAGGCGATTTGAACTAAGCTTATAAGAAATTCATACTGACTCATAACTTCGAAGAGAAAGCACATTTTCTAGAGGAACATGAGCTTATGTTAGTAGATTAAAAAAGGAGAGATTGTAATAAAAGGAAAATCAAAACAGTTTAGATAATCTGAGATGAAGATACAATGTCTTAAAACTTAAAAAAGGATCCAACACTTTTTAGTTTTCAAAATAACTGAATGGAAGAGCAGGCAAAATATATGCTCTAAAAAAATCAACAAAATACTTATTTCCAATGAACATTTTGGTATATTGCAGGTCCAAAAACACGAGTCATGAGAACAATGTACTTCATCTGCCAAAATAATCACAAATACTCTTTGAGAGTAGAAAGAGCCCAGCCCTTTAATAAAATCCAGAGATTTTTAAGCACCTTTCAAAGAGTATTCTCCTTCCCTGATAGAGATTATTACTCTGATTTTATTAAGCTATTTATATCACCTTATATACAGTACTAGAGACCCGGTGCATGAAATTCATGCACAGGGGAGGGGTGGGGGTAGGTCCCTCGACCCGGCCTGCACCCTCTCACAATCTGGGACCACTGGCTCCTAACCACTCACCTGCCTCCCTGCCTGATTGTCCCTAACCACTCTGCCTGCTTCATCACCCCTAACTGCTTGCCTGCCTGCCTGATTGCCCCTAACTGCCTCTGCCTCAGCCCCTGCCACTGCAGCTTCGTCTGGAAGGACGTCCGGAATGATATCCAGAAGGTCGTTCGGCTGTCTGGTCTAATTAGCATATTATGCTTTTATTATTATAGATTACTCCCACCATACTGAGGATCCTCCTCACATCAGAGACTAGGGGAGAGATCAAGGGATGAGGGTGCTGCTATTTTGAAAATAAACCATTGAGGGGGCAGCAGGTTAAAGGTGTCCTGCCTTTCAAAGACCTTCCTATTTTGCTGACCATATGAGGGCTGCCCTAAC
Organism: Cnephaeus nilssonii; assembly: GCF_951640355.1. Lineage (NCBI taxonomy): Eukaryota > Metazoa > Chordata > Mammalia > Chiroptera > Vespertilionidae > Cnephaeus > Cnephaeus nilssonii. The sequence goes on along the minus strand of NC_137080.1, from coordinate 35,421,022 downwards.
CCCCTAAAATCCTTCTTATTTCCTATCCTCCATTGGACTCAGGATACATCTAAGTAGATGTTATTCATGGGGCAGTCCCTGGATTTTACCAACTATAGTTTTGCTGGGAATTGGGAGATTTTCTTTGAGAACCAGGTATTATATTATGTAGTTCCTTGTGTTGGAAGAGTCAGGGGACTTGGGCTACAAAATCAGCAGAGAAAAAGCTCCACAAATAAAATGGAGATGTTGAAACTCAGGATTGTTATCAAGTTGGTTGGGAAGGTTTCATTGGGATTTGACTGCCAGAGCAGGCCACTTTGGTGCTATCACATATTGCATATTCCTCCTTAAATTTTCAGGTTGCAATTTCTTTGCTACATGATAGGAAAGTTTCTTGAAGTCATAGGGAAACCTGAAAGGTGACTGTGTAGAGGGAATAACAGACATGATGTGATTGGGGAATTTTTAAAATTATCTCTTCATATTGTTTTAAAACAAAAGCATCATTGTTCATTCTTGAAATAGTGCTTTTTTTTCTTTCTTCCTTTTAAGATCCAGGATGTGTTGTTTATTTTTACATGACCATCACAAAACTCTAGCCAGAAATTCTAAAGTCTTATTGCACTTGAAAGCTTTCTAAGTATACGTGCCGAGAGCATAGTTTAAGGGGTCAATAGCCATATGGAGCCAAAACAAAAATCCTTGAAATAAAAGGCATGCATGATGTGATCATAACTTAATTTCAAAATCGGGATAAACATAATGACTAAAGGCCAAGAACATAATGACTAAAAGGCCAAGAAAACTTAGAATATTTTAGTAGTAAAATTACTTAGGACTCAGGCATAGATGGTGATATACTACGTAACAAGAAGGTGAACATGGATATGCTCTTGTCTGACCCAGGTGTTCCTCACCCCTATTCCTTATTCTGCATCCATGCTCTGATGCAGAAAGGCAAGAGGGCTTCTCTAAGAGCCAGGAAATGTGGTTCTGGTTCCAGTTCTAAAAACCTGGAGTTAGTGACTAAACTTCTGGCTCTGGTTTTCTCCTCTTTCAACAGCATCAGTGGCATAATGATTTCTGGGCTCTTCCCATATGAACACTCAAGAAATCTATAAAACTTCCTTCTGCCTCAATAAGGTTACATGCTATGAGACTTCAGGCAAATGATTTAATAGCTCCATGTTTCCATAAATTAGATGAATAACCACCTGGTTTGTAAGATGGTTGAAATCAAGGTGGAAATATGTAGACATTTAACTTGTTATGGAAGCTTTATAAGTAGTATCATTCTTTTTCTTTTATTTTAAGGGATTTGCATTTTTAAAAATATATATTTTTATTGATTTCAGAGAGGAAGAGAGAGGGAAAGAGAGATAGAAACATCAATGATCAGAGAGAATCATTGACTGGCTGCCTCCTGCAAGCCCTCCACTGAGGACCAAGCCAGCAACCCAGGAATGTGCCCTTACTAGGAATTGAACTGTGACCTCCTGGTTCCTAGGTTGATGCTCAACCATTGAGCCATACTGTCCAGGTTAACATTATTTTTCAACTGAGTTAGTAGTTATTGCAAATTCCAATACTTGGCAGTTTGGAATAACATTGGTGCAACATCAATAGCTAATTTTTAAATGCTAAATGCTTCAAGCTATAGGTTGAGACATAAAGGAAGCTTTCCTAATCAATCAAAAGATCAGTTCTCCCTTGGTGTTCTGCACGTACGTCATAAAGCAAATAAAACAAGCTGCAGCTTGCCTCATGACACTGAAACGCTTAGGGTGTTACTTTTTTATTCAAATGAAAAAGTAAAGATAAAATACAGTTTTTAATATTCATTTTCTCTTAATAGACATAGTGGAAGCACTCATAGTGGAAGCATTTTGGCGTTTGGAGGTAAAGAACCACAGAGAGGTGTAATCCTGTATTGAGGGAAGAGGAGAGAAAGACTAGGAACAATCTTTTTAAGCTCAGGGTGCGGGGAATAAACTGTGGTTTAGGTTCTAGGATAAGATGATGTTCATGGTGATGGACTAATTGGTTTAGAAAAATAAGAACCAAGCAAATATCCGACCACTCCTTATGAGGTCCAACGTATATCAGCTGTCTTGTCTACTCGCTACCACCCTACCCTTTTCCTAAAATTCCTTTGTTGTTTTGATCAGCACTCCCAGGTAATAACTGAGACAAAAATGGAATTTCCTAATTTCCGAGGAAAGGGCCAAAAATATCCTCAGACAAGGAACAGGAAGTGTAAAAATATCTCTCAGGAGAGCACCAATTGTTTAGAGATGGTGAGCTCCTGTTTGGAGCTGCTGCAGCTGAGCTCAAAGCAGCAGCCGCTCTGGTTATCAGCACCATGTCCTGGCCCTGAGGCAGTGTCTATACTGTTGGGAAAGTGCCTTGGGGGCACTGATTTGAATAAGATTTTGGGTAACATTTTGGATATTTCATGATTTAGAATATCAACTGGGGCACTTCCAGCATAATGGTTTTCAACAGTTTTAGAACAGAGAAATCTTCTACCCCCATCCTAGTGAAATCTCAGGTGGAATTCATCTCTAAAACAAATTTTGAAAGATGCTCTAGTAGAAGAAAGCAGAGCCCCAACTTCCTGGTGCTTAGCCTCTCTCACCCCAAGTTATACCTGAGGCATTTCAATAAAACCTTAGCTCAGAAGCCACTGATTTAGTAGGTCTTCTGTTAAAATTTCTCTGAAGAGATTCCCCATGATATAATATACTTCTACAAACACCTTGACTTCATCATCTTTGCTCTCCAAATATATGGCAAGTCATCTTGATAGAATCTCTGCAATGACTCCAGTATCTGTTTTTCCCTTTCCAGACCATGGCCACCATCCAAATCAAGGCCCTTCTCTCTCTCCTGGACAACTACCAATACACAGCATAGGTTACCCTGATGCGAGGCTCTCTGCTGCCTATTGCGCAAGCCATCCAACAGCCTGTTTCCAGATTAATGTTGATGAAGCACAATTCTTATTGAATTTCTTTTCTCATTGAATTTCTTTTCTGCTCTAGAATCTTCAATGGCTCCCTCATTTCCAGTCCCAGTAACTGGGAATATATGCCTTTCTAGAAGAAATCCTTTGTCTTTACTAATCCAGTCTGCTCAGCTTAAATATTCTTCAATCTAAATATTTAACTCAAATGACATCTCTCCCCTGAAGTCACCTGTGACCTTCCCATCTGCCACCTTCTAGACCCTCTAAATGTTGTTGTTTTTTTATTACATATCAATTGAGTTGTATTACACTATTAATGCACTTGTTTTATCTCTTTGATCATGTTTATTCATTTTTGTAGAATACATGGCACTTATTTTAAAAAAGGCAGTGGGTACCTTTTTTAAAAAACAAGAGAATATATTTATGCTGGTCAATCAAGTGTCCCTGGACACCTAAGGAATACAAAGTGACAATATAGGACCCAGCATACTATTTTCCGTATTTTAAAATATCTAATTAGAATTAATTGTGACATACTGTTTAAAAAATGTACAACTAAAATTAAATGCTAAATTTTGTTTTTACTTTTGACCAAAGTAAATATAGAATCAGAACACTGAACATCTAATTTTACCAGAAGCTCTCTTTTGCAGTTATAAATTGCTTTGCCTCATTTAAAAAATGAGTTATTGCTTAACATACTTCACTTGGTAGGCATGGACTCAGTTTTGCTCCCCACTCCCTTCCCCAGTTCCTACGTGTCTGATGCCCAACGTATTTGGAGACAGGACCTCAAAAGAGAGAATAAAGGTTAAGTGAGATCATAGGATGAGGCCTTATTCTGATAGAACTGGTGTCAGTATAACAAAGGAAGAGACATCAGAGGTCCTCTTTCCCTCTCTGTATGTGCACAGAAGAAAGGCCGTAAGGCCCTGTGAAGCCTCAGAGTGAAGATCATTATCACCAAGTCAGGAGGAGAGCAATCACCAGAAACCAACCCTGAGAGCACCTTGATCTTGAATTTCTAGCCTCCAGAACTGTGAGAATACAAATTCCTGCCGTTAAAGCTTCCTAGTCTGTGGTATGTTATTATGGCAACCCTAGTAAACTAATATAGTACACAATATTTTAAAACATGAGGCTAGAAGAATAGAAGAAATAGTAGAGATTCTTGGGCATGAAAATTTGGGGGAACCACTACTGTAATAAATACAGTCCCCCTCTCAGATTAACAATGGCCTTCATGGGTGACCACTGCTACCACAGCTAGTCTCCTAGCCCAGAGGGCAGAGTCTACCTGTGTCCCATCACATGGGATCATCAGTGCCTCGCGCATGTGCCTCTCAGCTCGTAATCATCAAGTGTTGAAGCAATAGCTCACTTATTTCAGACCTATTGTTTTATATAGTGCTTGCAAATGTCTAAGAAAGGAGCTAACAGCCTATGTTTCGTTTAGATCTGATCAATCCTTGCTGTTGTTAAAGTCCCTTTCTTTTTATATTGTCTTTTATAGAAAAAAATTTAAAAATAAACTGTTTCTAAACCTTCACTCATTTCCCTATGATTGACATTCTCTGTCTAATCATGTCCCCTGAGGTTCTGCTTTTATTGCATTTCAAATTCTTTCCTTATCCGTCTATCAAGTTCTTTTTAGTAGTAAGTCCCTATAGTAAACTCAGGATTCCACTGAAATGACTAATGCTTAGCACTGATTTACATGTTCTTTACAGATTCCTCAACTACTAAGACCATTCTGGCATTTCTGGATGATACGAGGGACTCTTGTTAGCTGAGATAGTCTAAGGCACTCTGAGATTTAAAAGAAAAAAGAAAAAAAGATGTTAGAGGGTCATTACAGGACAAAGTTTAAGAGCTTAGAGCCAGATTTCTTAAACTGTGACCTTGGGTAAATTACTCAACTTATATATGACTCCATTTCCTCATCTGTAAAATGGTGCTAATAGTACTGGTCTTCCTTATTATATTATGAGAAATAGATGAATTAATAATACATTTATTAATAATACATTTATTAATAATACATTTAAAATAGTTAGAACAATGCCTAGCAAGTGCTAATCAAGGCTTAGGAATGAAAGCTACAAGGATCTTCGAAATCAGCCAGTTAGCCGCCCTGAATGGGTTCAAGGATAGCTGCAGTCCTTTAAGGCTGTTATGAAATAGCAAAGGGCCCTCCCGGGGCTGAGGCAGCATCTAGGAGACCTGGAATCTGCCAGGAGAATGTCAAGGCCTCCTCTGATGCAGGAGGCGGCACAGACCTCGACTTCAGAGCACTTTCTTGCAGATCTTAATCTGTCCAGAAAAGTTCCAGCTTGAGGTCTAGCCTGGGCAATTTTCATCGTGAGGAACTAGCTCTGCCATATTTGTTAACGTTATTTTTCTAGTGTAGGACCATAGACCACACTCCTCACTCCCTAAAGATACATTAAACTGAATTAGAAAGCCTCCCTTGTTAGTAAGAAAAACATCACAAGCTCACTATTTTCTGAAGAGTCTGAGCAACACCCTATTTCCAAGCAAATTCCACAAATATATTCTTCCCTGCCTCCTCTCCCCTCAAGGACACAGGGTCTCCAGAGGCTGTATTTCTAGGCTATGGGTGCTGGGAAGTAGGCAAGAGAAGGAAACCTCCTCTTTCATTTCATGTTTTCCTTAAAACCCCTTCTGAATACCTACTATGTGCAGGCCAGTAAGTGACATAACCTTTTCAGCGTGACATAACCTTTTCAGCTTCTTCACATGTCTTAAAGCAGCAGTTTGCTTTGAAGCTTTTTAAATTTTTATTCTAAAGTGTAACTTTTCAGGCCAGAGGCTAGTACCTGTGAGCCCCTCAGAAACTTGATTTGGTTTTATATTCTAAGCCTCCCTATAATTGCAGTGTATCCAAAAAGCTTCCCTTTTCTTGGTTACCAATTTCCCCTGAGTCCATTAAAATTCAAGCCCAGCAGCATTTTAGAGGCTAACACTTCTCACACTTTAATGTGCATGTGAACAACCTGGGGATCTGGTGAAAATGCAGATTCGGATTCAGCAGAGGAGGCTGAGTCTGCATCTCTCACACATGCCCTGTGGTGCTAATGCTGCCGTCCTGAGGCCACACTTTGAGTCACTATGATTTAGACTCCTCTTCCCCACAGCCAGGAACCATCAAGGCATTCACACACCAGGGCAGGTTCCCTCACCTACTGACAATTCTGACAACCAGAAAGGTCCTTGAAAATATCGGCTTCTAAATGTTGCATTCTGACCAATCTAGAGCAGATTATCGAGTTAGACTTCCTCTTTGCCTTATCATTGACAGCTATCCCGTGAATGCTATAATGCAGTGATTTTAATGGATGTGTATAATGAACCAATAATCTGTCCCCAGCCTTCCTTTCCTTCTGCACTGCATGAAATACGTCCTCCTCTCTGGGCCTTCTGTCATGTGCCGCTTAACTGTTAGGAGTCGCATTGACTTGAGTCTCCTCTCAGGAGTTCTCCATGCGCCTTACCTCTTCCATTGCCATGCTTCCTGTTTCTCTGTGGGGAGCTTTATGTTTAGAGTCATCCAGGAACGGTGTCTTCTGACTTCTAGCACTGCTGCTAATGAGCTTTGTGTCTTTGAGTGCAGAACCCCAACCCCTACCTGCTACACAGTTTCCTCACCTACAGAATGAGGGGGTTGAATCTCAGAACATCCTTTCTAGAGTAAACATCCTATGATTCCTTTGATTTCATGGTTCCCACCGCAGGTACCATAGGGTTATCCATCCAGTGATAGCCACCCACTGGCTCTGCGTGCAAACAGGTCCCCTTAGGCTGATTCTGTGATGCAGCAGAAGCTTCAGGGGTGCCTCTTATGAACGGGATTTCAGGGTGTCTACTGACATTGATCATGACAGACAACAATTCCAAGGGACCAAAAAGGAATGAGGCAATAATCATGCACCACAGAGAGACACTGGTCCATCTCCAGGCATTCGGATGTGTTCAATCTTCAAATAACAGGCATTTAGCACCTCACCTGTGACCTGAGAATTGACAGAATCACCGATGACAGATGCTCTCAGGACTCAAGTCATATCAGCAGGAAGGGAGGCTACGCTTAGGGCACCCAGCTTGTCAAATTGTGTCTCTGTTGGTCAAGGGGAATCACACACATTGTGGCTGTGAAGCTTGAAGGGCACCGTAGAGCCACTCTGCTGTGCAAGAAGAGGCCAGGCATGATTTTAAGCTCAAGACTCTGAATATGTGCTCTGGCTCTTATTGTCATTCTAGATGGTTCTACAGCCCTAGCATCCGACAATACGGGGCTCGCTAGACATTTCTCTTGCCTTCTGCTGGTGTCTATAGTATGCGTTTCTTTGGGCTGGCATTTGGCTTTATAGCGCTGCTTAATTTAGTATGCTGTGCTGCAATTCACTTTGTAACTAGCCACAGTATTGCATGTAACAGTCAAGTTTGAGGTGGGTTTTAGTAAGAACATCTTTGATCTCTGGACTCCCTGATTTCCATTAAAGTAATCATGCCACTCCATCTAAAGGAGGGTATCATTTCCAAGTAAATAGTAATACACAAAAATCTGCACTGTGCTCAAGGGTCCTTTTAACTGTGGTGTACAGCATGGATTACTGGTCTAGGCTACAAGAGAACTGTGCTAATGCAACTGTTATTGTTATGGGGTTTCTCTAACTCATCAGTTCCCATGCAGTCATAAATGGAGATGTTTCACTCCATTTAAGTAAACACCAGCTCTCCAGCTCCCACCAGAATATGTCACACAAACTAAGAAAGTCCTGGAAGTGAAAAGAGGGTCATGTTGCACATTACTCAAAGTACATCTGACCACTCCTCTCTCCTTTTGTTTCTTTATGTCTTTTTTCTTTATGCAGAGGATTTGGGTTTGTAGATGAACATTTTCCCACTACTATTCAGCCTTGGAATGCCGTTTCCCTCAAGTTTCTCATGAAAACGACTTGATTCGGAGCCGAACTGCTGGCAGCTGAATTTCATTAAGACTTTGATGGGAAACTTAAGTTGGAATTACAAACATCTGTGGTTAAACTTCCCTTTAGTAAAGCATTTCCCAGAATTTAACTTTACCACACTAGAAGCAAAAAGAGAAACAGTTGAAAAAAAATACTGCTCTTTGGCAAATGCTGGAGTAGATATATAAATTTTCTTGTATGTAGTCACTGCATCTTGATGAACTAGCAAATTTACTTGTTTTAGAAAACAAATAAGTAATTGTCTGCAAATGCTAAGTTTGGGAACTTATAGTATGTATTGGCAATCTGATTTTAATGGTTTCTAATTGATCAAATGTTTCAAAATCATGTCTGGCCATCATTATCATTATATTTATAATTTGAACAAGGAAAATCCCTAAAGGAGAGGACTGTTTTTGGCATTATATATGTCAAGAAATTGGGACAAGTCAGGTTTGAGAACTCAATTGAGAAAGAGGAAAAAAGGCTATAGTCCTTGTTATGTCAAAGCTACTATTTTTTTTGGTTGCTTGTTTGTTCTTAGGTTTTTGGGGATTTAGAAAAACTCATTCATTTATCTTAACTGCTCAGATAATCCTAAGGCTATGGTCAAAGAACCATTAGGGATACACTAATTATAAAAACTAAACCAACAGTCTCTTGTTTCTCAAATGTTGGATAATCAGCAAATTTGTAAGCAAAAATGGAAAAGTAATCAAATTTACAGAATAAAAAATATTTAGATAAAAATAGACTGATACTACAAATCTTAACTTGCAGATAGATAAAAACAAAGTAGAAGAAAGAGAGGGGTGAGGCGAGAGGAACAGGAGAGAGAACTAAGGTCAGACTTTGAGTTAGGCAGTTTATGTATATTTTATTTCACGACAATCTTGCAAGGCAAATGCACTTCTGCTCAGCTTACAATCAAACAAACAGAGTCTGTGAAAGATGAACAAATTTTGCCCAAAGTCAAACAGCTAAAAAGTAGTGGAGCTGGGTTCATAGTACATTTGTCTGGCTAGATGCCCACATTGTGCCTTTGATGAAAGGTGAACTTAAAATGTTTTAATTCAGACACTGCAAATAAACTGCCCTCAGGCTGCATTGGGCCATCAGATGTACTTTCCACAGAGCATTTTTAAGAATTGAATCAACAGTTTCACTTAAGAATCCAGATTCTGTCTTCTCTTGAAAAAACAGAAGACCTGGCAGCACGGCGAGGTGGCTGCCCCTCTGGCAGAGGACCCCCTTCCTCTCCTGTTGCCTTGGCTCCATCGCTCACAGGATGTGTTCCTTTCACTGCCTACTCTTTTTTTTTTATGCTTTAATATTTTTTGTTAATCCTCACTCGAGGATATTTTTTCATTGATTTTTAGGGAGAGTGGGAGAGGGAAAGACAAAGAGAAACATTGATGTGAGAGAAACAAATCGATTCGTTGCCTCCTACACAAGCCCTGACCAGGGTCTGGGCCGGGGAGGAACCTGCAACCAAGGTACATGCCCTTGGTCGGAATCGAACCCAGGACTCTTTGGTCCGTAGGCTGGCGCTCTCCCCACTGAGCAAAACTGGCTAGGGCTGCCCACTTATTTTTTGCTTGGCCTCTACAAGAATTTGAGTTTTATAACTTTCTCTGTACCATGTGATCAGCAATTCCACTTCTGGGTATATACCAAAAGAACTGGAAGCAGGGACTCAAACAAATATATGTGTACACTAATGTTCAGAGCAGCACTATTCACAGTAGCCAAAAGGTAAGAACAACCCAGAGTGAAATTTGGACACATGCTAAAACATGGATGAGCCTTGAATACACTATATTAGGTGAAATAAAGCTCACGAAGGACAAATATTGGCACAAAAGGACAAATATTATAGATTCCACTTATATGAGATACCTAGGTTAGTCAAATTGATGACACAGAAAATAGAATAGTGGTTGCCAGGGCCTGGGGAAAGGGGTTAATGAAAAGTTGTTGTTAATAAGTATTGAGTTTCAGTTTGGGAAGATGAAAAAAGTTTTGAAGATGGATGGTGGTAATGGTTGCATAGCAATGTGAATAGACCTAATGCCACTTAAAATGGTTAAAATGCTAAATTTTGTGCTATGTAAACTTTATGACAACTAAAAACCTTCTTTTGGTTAAAGCAGAGAACTCTGGAACTATAGTAAAAGCTAGTCTTAATATTCCAGGAATTTTATAAAAGTTCTGTAAGATAGACCATGTATGTATTGCTGTAGATGTTTTTTTGTTTGTTTGTTTTTAATTCTCTACATGTTAATCTAAATCATGAGCTTCTAATGTAGACTGCAGCATTATGTAGAGGAAACATACTAGAACATGCTTTTAAAAGCAAAACAAGATACAAGAAAATTCTATAGTTTAAAAGAAAGAAAGAAATCTATCAGGCAAACTCAGTGATATGCTGGGAAAAGAGAATAGAATTTGGAAACCCCATAAAATTAATACAAGTCTCTTGCAGGCTAGTCCAGTAACCCATGCTGTACCATCTCCATCAATTTGCTCATCTGTAAAATGGGTATAATTTTCACTATTGAGTACTAAATAAGATAACACATGTAGGTTCATGGGACATTATAAAAGTCTATAAGTGTTAATTATTTCCTTTTCTATTTGAGTAGTAGTTTAAAAAGTAGTTAATAAACAGGGAAGGGAAGTTATTGCAATTCTTTGGTAATCCTAAAATTTTATGCTCCCTATGCTACTCATCTAGCAAGTACTACGTAAATGGCATTTTATATATCTTCATTTTAAGAAATTCCCAAAACGTTGGCTAAAATTATGCCTGCAGAGAGTTCTACTTACCTAACTACCTTTTTCCAGATACTCCTGCATAATCAAAATTACCCTTATCAACTCCTTTGTAGCGGTGTTACTTACCAGGTAGGGTGATAGGGCAAGTGTTTTCTGACTCAGTTTCCAGGTTTGCAAAATGAGAAAATAACTATATTAGTCCCATTAAGTTGTCATAGGGTTAAAGGAAATAACTCATGAAAAGTGCTTAGACCAGTGTCTGGCACGTGGTAAATACTCAATGGGTGTTAGCTATAAGCCATGCTATTATTATTACTACTGCCATGACTATATTCCGGTCCTTCTAAAATAATGTTTTTAGGAATCTTCTTTGGTGTTTGGTGAGTAGGTGATTGTACCCTACTGGTCTATCTTAAGAGTAATGCTTTTCCCACCTTGCTATCATGGCACTAGGTTGTAGCCACTCTTACAGAACGTTGATTCATTCTTCTTCATACAGTGACTATGTATGTATTTTTCTTTCTTAGAATGCTTACTCCTTGAGGGTAGGGATGTGACTGCTTTCTTTCTGTCCCTCCAGGCACCTTCTTTTTTTGCTCTGTATGAGGTAAGGGTTCAAACCTGCTCATTGGATGAGTATTAAGTGAGTGAAATAATGACTGAATAGGGGTTCAAATGACCTAATTCCTCTGCTGAACAGCAGTATAGAATGATGGCCCAGGCCAGTGACTGGAGGTCTTAGTATGATTCTGAATGTCCTTTTTCAAAGTATGGGGCCAGAGAAGGTAAAGGAAAGCAGATAGTGAAAGAGATCTAAACTGTCTTTCAATAAACATTCTGCAATCCTTTAGTGGCCTGGCGCCCACTTACGTGCTGGAGAACGGGAATCGCATATCAATAGTGGAAAGAGTCCAGAGGAAAAGTCCCTCCGAACCAGTCTAGTTCATGTGCTTGTTTTTAGTAGGTAAGTTTGTCTAGTGTGGGGAAAATCAGGGGCCAATAGATTTTCTTGGAGGGAAGCCAACAACAACAGCAACACCCAGTCAGTTGCCAGGAAATGAATTCCGGTTTTCCCCTCTCAGGAAAGTTTGCTCATACTGTCAGCTATGTCCCTTATTTTCTCAATTATCTACCAAAGGCAGTAATAGCACCATGGCCGCCCGCCGCCTCCCACCTTGCTCTTCCAGCAAAGTCCCCACCCTCTCCTTCTGAGTCTCTGTGTGGCTTCTTTCCAGCTATGCAGTCTGGACCTCTAGCCTAGTGTTCTTGACCTTGTTTAACTCCTGCTTCTTTTTGATAAATCAGAATGTCACTTCTTCCAAGGACACTCTGACATTCTGTCCTTGGGAACTGTTCCCATCTCCATCCCTCCAGTTGCACATCTATGTGGTCAAGAAGATTTAGTTTTATTTGCAATATCCAAGTCTTGCTATGACAAAATAAAGACTTCCTTAAATGTGAAATATCAGAATACTGAATATACTTTTTAAAATTGCCTAGTTTCCCCTTTGCCCACCCCCACCTCCTAAGAATCACTGCTCTCACCATAAACTCATCAATAATGGACTCAGTGAATTGCTTGTAAAAAAGCAGAAGGCGAGAACATCCTCCCAGTGAGCACAGAGTTACCCTTGGGTGCTCTTTAAAAAATTCTTTGCCTCCCAGGGAGAGCTGGGGCTTGTTTTGGAAAGAAAGGAAGGACCTTTCTCCTTGGACAGTCAGTGCTCTCCAACGTTTTACTCAATGCATATTTCATGCATTTGTTCCGCTAACTCTCACTGTGCACCACAGTGTGCTGGAGTCCATGTCACAGGCTGAGGACCAGGGGTGGAGAGGACACAAGCCCTCCTATTGAGGAGCTTGGGAGCTTTAGGAAGGCCTTCAGCCAAGTGCCTCCCACTGCTGCATGTTGGCTTTAGTACTTTTCTTCCTTCCCTTTGAAGGACAATTGAGGAATAACCATTCATACAAATCCAATTGAAATAAAGTGAATTTATTTTTAGAATATCCTTCCAGTCACATCTCCAACCTCTCAGGAACAACATAGCAGATGTGTCCATGTTCTCGTTCTCTCTCTGTAGATATAAATACAATCTCCTGAACCAACTCAGTAGGGTGGTTTTACCGTGTTGTTAAATCTCCGGAATATATTTGGTTTAAAGTCTCCATACTGGCTATAAAGAGCATGGGAAACCCAACGGTGCGGGCGTTGGGATTCTGTGGGACTGCAGGCTAACTGGAGGCATTATGCGAAACTATGCAGTGGGAACGTAATTATTCCAATCCCACCTTTTCTACATCATATATTTTGACCCTCCTGGAATGACTAATCGTTTCTGTCTGTTTCCCTAAACTAAAGGCTCTGGTATCCTGAACCTATGAGACTAACAGTATTACAAATTTAACTCACTATAGGGTGTTCTTTCTGGCTGGAAGAATATAGACAGAGATATAGCAATATTAACTAAAAGAACACTGTAAAATTTTTTTCTAAGAACTATTCCCAGATAAGTGCTTCTTTTTATCCAATCATCCATGTATTTTATAATAATAACAACAACACTTAGGGTATATAAAGCATTTATACTATATTGGGCACTGCATTAAGCACTCTATATGTGTTATCTGGTTTCATCACAATAACTGAATGTGAAGTAGAAATCAGTAACTCCTCTAAGCCTCAGTTTCTTTATCTGCAACTTGTGCATCTATAATTTGCCCAAGGTAAGGAGCAGATAAGTTGAAATTTGAACTTGGGATCATTAGACCACAAAGCCTGCAAGTAAACACTTTGGTGTGCCACCTTCCTATTATTTTACTGGACAAACGGGTATATAAAAAATTGTTCAGGGTCTTAACAATAAACTTAAGGTTCACTAAAAATCCAATAATTATTTTGTGTGTGTGTTTTGTGTTGTTGTTTTTTTTGTGGGAAGAAAGCTAAAAAATATGCCTCTCTCTTTAGAATTAGCAGACAAAAATACAGGATGCCCATATAAATTTGAATTTCAGATACCCAATGAATAATTTTTTAGTTTAAATAATTCTCATGCAATATTTGAGACATAACCAAAAATCTTTTTGTTGTTTATCTGAAATTCAAATTTAATTGAGCAGCTTGCATTTTTTCTGGCAACTCTATTCTTAAGTTAAGCATTTCAGGGACTTTCCATGCTCAAAGCAACAGGTGGAGACAGTGCCTCTCGGGGTGAAATCCAAGCCTCTAAAGAAGGGATGCCTTCCTAGGACTGACTTCCCAGGAGTCTCTGCTGGGCCCCGGGTCTGAGTGCTAAGGTGACCAGAAAAGCCCAGCCCCCTTTCTCCCTGAGGTTGCAGTTTGCACCACAATAGGGCATCGGTATGCTCCACTCCTCCCCACCCTCCCCCCTTTCTTGGGTGTGGGTAAGGCTCACTCCTGGAGAAGGGGCATCTTCATGCCCCTTATTTTATCAGTAATAATTAATAACTACAGTTACACTGACAATTAGTAGACTTAATAGCAATAATCCAGACTTCCACTCTGTTGGGAATGGTGTCAATCCACATAACAGCTTTGGTTCTATCGTTGCTGTAACTATAGCTATAGGGTGTGTGTGTGTGTGTGTGTGTGTGTGTGTGTGTGTGCTGTTAGGTCCATTGCTCCTTCCTTTCCCATGAACTTCAATGACTTCATTTTCCTCCTACTGAGCATCTCCCACACCCTGGACAAGCTGTCCACCGTCTCGCCTCAGGGGCTCCTAAATCACTTACTCTGGGTTCATTTTCCTTTACCCAATTTCTACCCTTTGCTTACGTCTTCAACACAAAAGCTATTGTAATTTAGCACAATAAACAGCAACTCTGAATAAACATATCATCAACGGCATGTCTTCATCTGCTGGCAGTTTCCTAACCGCTGCTTTAGTGCCCATCACCCCCACCCACCCCTTCCCTCTCCAGGGAGGATCTTCTGTTTAGTTTGGGACAAAAGGATTGGTCCTGCTTATTGTTCCCCCTGTCCTAACCCGACAGAGCGGCAGGAAGCCAGTGCAGGGCACCGGCACCAAGTGCTGAGGCCTGGCAAACACCACTCTCCCGGGCACCAAGGGCAGAGAGTCGCAGCGGTGCGAGCAGACGGACTCCGAGGAGGCACTTCTGCCGCTTTGAACCGTGGCACGCTCCAAAGCCTCAACTCGCAGCTCACAACGTCCCAATGCAACTTACAAAGTAAACTCTCTTATTTCAGAAGTGTCTGCACTGACCTCATCCAGGTGAAGCTGAAGGCGGACGGGGGGAGGGGAGGGGGGAGGGGGGAGGGGCAGGAGCGCGGCACGCACAGCCGCGGGCAGGTGCCCGGGGGTGACAATGGCAGGGACACGGTACCTCTGCGGCAGGCGGCAGCCTTCCGGGGGCCACGCGGGGCGGGCTGGTCTCAGGCGGGTCCTGTCGGCCAAGCGCTGAGCTCCCTTCAAAGTCCGAGGGAAAGGCGTTGTCGTCCCTGGACGCCGCGCGGGAGCAGGCAGCGCCCCAGAGGAGCCACAGACGCAGGACCGAACGCCAGGCCGAGCTCCGAGCCATCTGGCCGCGGGCATCCAGCACGGCTTTCGGCTCCGCAAACCTTCCTCCTCGCCGGGACCCCCGCGGTGCAGCGGTGCCTCCTCACTTCACCTTCTCCGCGTCTGCAGAAGCCAGATGTGGGAACCCCAGGCAGCCCAAGCAGCAACTTCGTAAAAAAAAAAAGAAAAAAGGAGAGTGAGAGAGTGAGGGAGTAAGGGAGTCTCTCTCTCTCTCTCTCTCTCTCTCTCTCTCTCTCTCTCTCTCTCTCTTCCTCCCTCCTTTTCCCCTCCCTTCCCTCCCTCCCTCCCTCCCTCCCTCTCTCTCCTCTCTTTCCCCACGGTTTGCCTCTCTCACTTTCTCTCTCTCCCCAGAGGTGCTGGCTGAAGAACATACAGATGGATGGAACTCAAAGCTGAGCATCAAAAGGCAGACTGAACTGGGCGAGCCCGGCCGGCCCGGCCACCTCCTGTCCCCCGCGGAGCTGGACTGAGGGCTGCGGTCCTGGCTGCCTTCCCACGCCCGCCTCACCACTCCCTCCTTACCTCTCCCTCCCAGGCCCTCCCCCTCCAAGCCGGTCTTGCACACACCCGGGCTCGGCTGTCCTCCCCCTCAGTCCGGAGCCCCTCCAGGGAACCCAGATGAATATTCAGCTTTTGCCATTGCTTGCTCACATCTCTTAGTTATTTAGCCAAGGTGACTGGGTGTTTTCTCTGTATTTAGATAGATCTCGTAGGTACCCCTCTCGGCCCCTAGTTTGCAGGGACGTGGGTGAAAAGGGATTCTGGGGGCAGGAGCCAGAGGTAGATGATTTCAGATGGCAGAGGGGAAGGGCACCCACCTTCTCCGGCAAGGTTGTCAGAGCTGGGCCGCTGCACTCTGTGCTAATATCATCCCTGGGGGCTGACTGGCTACCCCGCTTCCTCCTGACAGTCCTCACCCAGAGGCTTGGGAGAAGAATATCTTTCACTGCAGCCCTGGAAAATGACTTCATTACTCAAATGCATGAACTTTTATTTACAAAGAACATCTTGTTTTCATCCTAAAGAGGTGCTTTGTAAGGGACCCAGAACAAGGCTTGCAGTGTCTGAGCCTGTCAAATATACTGCCCACAGCCCCGACCTCTTCCTCTTGGCCTGTAATCTCATGCCTACCACATCTGTCTGTAACCTTTCCAAGACTTTGGGGGAGAAATTGGGCTCTAGTTTTGCTGGGGTACCCCGATGGCTGGGTCAGTGGCCACTATAGCTGACAGGTATCTCTACTCACATGGTCCTCACGATAGAGCTTTAAACATTCCCACAAGACAAAAACATGACTTTAAGAGGATTAGATGAGACAACCATGAAACGATGCCCAGGTCAGTGCCTAGGTGTTTGAAATCACCCACAATTACGCAATAGAGCATTTTCACAAAACCTGATCATTAGCTCTATTTTATAGAACAAGTCATTTTCTCTAAGGATAAAGGAGACAACAATTTTGTACTAACTATATATCAGATACTTTGCACAGGTTACCTGTGAACCTCACAGCATTCCTGCAAAATAGGAAAGCTCTGAGAGACTAGGACACTTGCCCAAGGTCACACAGTTGGGCAAAAGCTGAGTTGAGGTTTGAACCCGGGCTTCACTGATTCCAAACTGCCTTTCATATCTATACTGCTTGAAACTCACAAAATAAAGGCCATGAATTTGGAGGAAGGAGAGATGGCACACCCATGTTTGAATCCCTTCTATGTGGCCCCAAATTTGCATAAAGTATCTCATTTCATTTCATCTTCACTATAATTGCATGAGATAGGTATTGTTATACACGTTTGGTAAGTGGTAAAAGTACTACCAGAATCCAGTAAATCTGATGCTAAAGTCACTGGTTTTAAAGAATAAAATGGTGCCATACGAAAGAGCCAAAGCTGGAACGAGCCAAAAGTTTTCATATATTCCAAAACATTTGTAATGTTTTCATTTTAAGATATAAAAATAGCATTGCAATGAACTAATAAGCCAAAGTGTGATCATTTTCTTCCATATAAACTGATTAACCCACTTGACTAAGTGAAAGAACTTAAAAACATGGTTTGGTTATAAGAAACATCCAAACCTGTAGAACATTTTTGTGAATTTATTTGAGCCAAATTGATGACAATTTCTGGGAAGCAAAAATCTCAATGGGTTGAGAAAATACTCTGAAGAATGGCAGTTTTGCAGCTTATTTTGTACATTATAATCAAAGGAAGAGACTTGAGGGTTACATGAAATCCATTGGTGGTTGATTAAGGGGCCCAGAGAAAGCAAGGCAGGGAAATCTCTGGGATTGGATAAAAAGCAAAATGGAGAGACACATACTACTTTCACAGTGGTGGGTACAGGATAGTTAATAACATTTACATCACATAGGATTGGCATTTGGAAATAAGATAACAATGAGGGGTTCAGTGGTCTCTGCTCTGGTAGAGGGTGTGCCCTGAGAGTGTCTGGGAAAGACTACTCTGACATTTCAAAGGTATGTTTGTCTTAGATGCAAAAAGACAATACACAGGCTCACTTAGGTAAGACTGACCTTTGTCAAGGAAGCTGCAGGCCTAGGATGTGGCTACCTGCCTTGACAGGCTTTCAGTGAGGAATTTTCATTTGAGACCATCCTATGTGGTTACTTTCAGTTTCTGAGTTAGTAGGGTTCACCATGCTGGCCTCCCCTAAGCTTGTCAGCTTTTGTATGTCACCTCTTTTATAGCCACAGTTGGGTCTTTGCAAAGCTTATTGGGAGACAAGATGGCTAGAGTCTGAAGAGGGAAAATAATTCTCAATTATCCTGCCCCACTGTCCCTTTAAAAGAACTATCCTACATAATAAAATGGTAATATGTAAATTACCATCACTCCGCTACGCCCACGATTGGGCCAGCAGGAGGCGCAGGGGGCGGGACTCAGGGTGGCCCGGGTAGCTGATTGGGCCAGCAGGACGCTGAGCTCGCGGTGCCAGTGGCGCCGCGAGCTCAGCGTCTGTACCATGGCTGCCGGAGGCTTTCAGAAGGCCTGGGGCACCAGCGGACAGCCGGACAGGTCCCCCGCGATCAAAGGCCAAAGCGGGGGACCTGGCCGCCTGTCTGCTCCGGCGCAAGGCCTTTCGAAAGCCTCCGCAGCGCCGGAGGCTTTCGGAAGGCCTGGGTCGCCGGCGGACAGCCAGCCGGACAGGTCCCCCGCGATCAAAGGCCAAAGCGGGGGACCTGGCCGCCTGTCTGCTCTGGTGCAAGGCCTTTCAAAAACCTCCGCAGCGCCGGAGGCTTTCGGAAGGCCTGGGGCACCGGCGGACAGCCAGCCAGACAGGACCCCGCGATCAAAGGCCAAAGCGGGGGACCTGGCCGCCTGTCTGCTCCGGCGCAAGGCCTTTCGAAAGCCTCCGCAGCGCCGGAGGCTTTCGGAAGGCCTGGGGCACCGGCGGACAGCCAGCCAGACAGGACCCCGCGATCAAAGGCCAAAGCGGGGGACCTGGCCGGCTCTCTGCTCCGGCGCAAGGCCTTTCGAAAGCCTCTGCAGCGCCGGAGGCTTTCGGAAGGCCTGGGTCGCCGGCGGACAGCCGGACAGGTCCCCCGCGATCAAAGGCCAAAGCGGGGACCTGGCCGGCTCTCTGCTCCGGCGCAAGGCCTTTCGAAAGCCTCCACAGCGCCGGAGGCTTTCGGAAGGCCTGGGTCGCTGGCGGACAGCCAGCCGGACAGGTCCCCCGCGATCAAAGGCCAAAGCGGGGGACCTGGCCGCCTGTCTGCTCTGGTGCAAGGCCTTTCAAAAACCTCCGCAGCGCCGGAGGCTTTCGGAAGGCCTGGGGCACCGGCGGACAGCCAGCCAGACAGGACCCCGCGATCAAAGGCCAAAGCGGGGGACCTGGCCGGCTCTCTGCTCCGGCGCAAGGCCTTTCGAAAGCCTCCGCAGCGCCGGAGGCTTTCGGAAGGCCTGGGTCGCCGGCGGACAGCCAGCCGGACAGGTCCCCCGCGATCAAAGGCCAAAGCAGGGGACCTGGCCGCCTGTCTGCTCCGGCGCAAGGCCTTTCGAAAGCCTCCGCAGCGCCGGAGGCTTTCGGAAGGCCTGGGGCACCGGCGGACAGCCAGCCAGACAGGACCCCGCGATCAAAGGCCAAAGCGGGGGACCTGGCCGGCTCTCTGCTCCGGCGCAAGGCCTTTCGAAAGCCTCCGCAGCGCCGGAGGCTTTCGGAAGGCCTGGGGCACCGGCGGACAGCCCGCTGGTGCACCAGGTGCATGATTAAATCATGCACTGGGCCTCTAGTAAGTAATAATGATGATGATAAATGTATACATCATATTCTGACGTCAGAGATAGACCTCTTCAGTGCACAAACTGCTTCCATTTGTTTTCTGAAGGACTAGGTCCTGTTCTTCATTAACTGTCAATTAATCATACACTTTTTTTTTTTTTTAAATTTGACACAGGGCCTCCTCTCCCTGCTCACCAGGTGGTGCTTGGATTATGTGAGAGGCGTGGACCTATGGACTTTTTATTTTTTATTAGATATATGCTTCTCACTCTTCCTTCTTGGATTCTATCATTATTTTTGAGGCAAAACAGCATCATACACAGGAGCATGGGTTTTGTATAAAAGTATAAATTTTAGATTGGCTTAAAGAAGTTCTGAGACCTTGACACTTAACTTAGTTTCCCTGAATGTCACTTTCCTCATCTGTAAAATGGGGAAACGTATACCTCTTCCACTGAGTTAATTATGAATAGTAAATGAAATAATATAAAGTGTTAACACATGTTGGCATATAGTCCGTGCTCAATATATACTCTTTCACTATACTGTATTTTTAAAGTCTTAAAAAAGAACAGAATAACTATTTTTAAAAAGAAAAAATAACCATGTTTATTTATTCTGTGACTTGGGTAACCTCCCACTTGCTGAAAATAGCCCTTCGCATTTCTGGCTGCTACGTGGGCCTTCCCTGTGTTAACCATGAATGAGGCAGTCACGGACCATAGAGTAATAGGGCGGGCAGGGCAGGAGAGAGCACGGCTGACATTTTACAGCAAAGAGCCTCATCAAAGGCCTGAGTGGGGGAGGATTTCATTCTTGCTAAAACTACAACTGGGGAGTGTCTCCAGGGTGGCTGCTTTCTTATCACAACCCTCTCTCTTTCCTGAGATTGAGGCCAGGCGGTCACCAAGTACTTTCATGTCCATTATCTCCTTGGGGACTCCTACCTACCCCAGGACCCAAGGAGTCTGCTCCATCATCCCCAATGCATCGTAGAGAGCACCTATGTTCAGAGAGGCTAAGAGGTTAAATGACAAGGACACTAAGGTAGTTTGTGCAAAATGAGGGCCCCACATCTTCTGACGCCCACACCAATGCTTTTCCTGCTAGACCAAGCTATTTTTAGTTTTGGCAGCAGCAGATCTGGTGGTTTGAAGGCTTTATCAAAAGAAGGTTCTGGAATTCCCTTCTGAGTTTCCCGATACAGTTATCAGCAGATAAATATCAAGTTGGCCCATTTCCTTCAGCACTTGGCTGTTGGGCCTGTCCACAGCGTCCAGGAATCTAGTGAGGGTGTTGCTAATGCATCCCGGGTGCCCTTCTATAAATAAAAAGTCATGTCAGATGCTATTTTGGATGTTTAGGTGCTAATCTTGGACATAATTAGACAGAGGATTGTTGTGTATTGGTGACAACAATAGATGGGTCAGAGGAGCAAGCAGGAGCGATTCCCAGCCATGAGATCTCTCGCTGATAATCAAGTGGCAGGAAGGTAAGGTAGAAGACAGCATCTCCTTTTCTGCTCACGCTCCTCTCCTCTCTGGCTGAGCTTCTCTGGGAAGGACTCTGGTAGAAGTTCAGGCTATCTGAGGGGGAGCAACAGCAAGGGTGCAGGGTGAGGATGGGAACCGCCTAAAGGTTGCTCTTCTGCCCATTATTTTCTCAGGCTTTTGTTCAGGATGTGGATAGTATGTAGCTATCCATGCTTCCTCTCCTGACTGTGACACCATCACAGCCTCCTTTGGTTTTTAGCATGTTCTCCTTGCATCCTTCCCACCCATCCCTCCGTCCGTTTATTCATTTGTTTAATCAGTTACTAGTGAACTCAGTATTGCAGGTTGGATGCTGAGGGTAAAATGATGAAAATCACGATGGTAACTCTCAAGGAGCTAAGAGTCTGGTGGGACAGATCGTAAATAGACCCTGCAAAGAATGCGAAGTGATTAACAGGAGTTCAAAGGGAAAGTCCAGACATGCTGCTAATAAAATGCACAGAACAAGCCCTTTACCTGGACTCGGTTAGGGGAGTCAGGAAAAGTTCCAGGAAAAGGGGGCAAAGGAGAGTGCTCCAGGAAGGAGCTGCTTACACAGAGGGAACTGGTGCCACAGGAGGGGTGAGGAAGCCATGTGGTTCCCAAATGTTCTCTGAACCCCCCCTATTCACAGTGCACAGTCAATGCCTTTGGGGCCGGGTGATGAACCTGTGTGAGAAGAAAGGGCTTCCCAGCCTCCTCCAGGTCTCAGCGCTGCCCTGCAGTCCAGGCCTCTGTGCAACCAAGAGATCCTCCCAAGATGCAAATCTGAATACTGGGAGCTCTTCACAGTCATATTTACAGACTGAACAAAAGCCTGATAAACCTAATGGGAGGAAAAACAATTGTTTAAAATTAACAAATAAATTTTAAATTTTGTTGTGGTAAGAACAGTTAACACAAGATATACCTTCTTAACTAGTTTGGAAGTGTATGGCATTATTACCTACAGGCACGATGTGTACAGCAAAGAACAACTGTTAAGCGGTCCCCTCCTCACCTAGCACCCTTGCTGTTGCTAGTCCATAGCCTGAACTTCAGCCAGAGCCTTTCACAGAGGAGAAGCTTGGCCTGAGGGGAGCAGAGTGAGCAGAAAAGGAGACACTCTCTTCCACCTTACCTTCCTGCCACTTGATTGTCAGTTAGAGACCATATGGGGGGTAGGGGGTTGAGTGGGGAGAGTGGCTCCTGCTGGCTTCTCTGATCAATCTCATAAAATTGTTGTTCCTTTTTTTTTTTAAGTGAAGAAATTTAAGCCCAGGAATGACATGATCATATTTGTATTTAAAGAATTTAAAATGTACTAGGTATTATAATGATAGGAAAGTCAGAAATTCTGGATATTAAAAAAGGGGGAATAATTGTTACTCCACTGTGGGGTATTGACTTTTCAACACTGAAAATGATTGGGTGGAAATACCTTCAGACTTCTGTTGCATCAATATACATGTGTTCCACCTATCCTATCTAATAAAAGAGTAATATGCAGATTGATCATCACTGCAACACACAATATAGCTGCCCCCATGTGGTCAAAGATCTTGCCCCCATGTGGATACAAGATGGCCACCACAAGATGGCCAGCAGGAGAGGGCAGTTGGGAGGCACCCGGCCTGCAAGGAAGGGCAGTTGGAGGTGATCAACCCTGCAGGAGAGGGCAGTTAGGGGTGACCAGGCCGGCAGAGGAGGGAAGTTGGGGCAAACAGGCTGGCAGCAGAGTGGTTAGGGGGTGATAGGCTGGCAGGCAGAAGCAGTTAGGGGCAATCAGGAAGGCAGGCAGGCAAGCAGTTGGTAGCCAGCAGTCCTGGATTGTGAGAGGGATCCCAGATTGGAGAGGGTACAGGCTGGGCTGAGGGACACCCCCCCCCTCCGTGCACAAATTTTGTGCACCGGGCCTCTAGTTTTTCTTAATAACTGAACACCGACATCCCTCGAGGGGGTCCCAGGATCGGGCCTAAACGGGCAGTCGGACATCCCTCCAGGAGTCCCAGATTGGAGAGGGTACAGGCTGGGCTGAGGGACAACCCCCCACCGTGCACGAATTTCGTGCACCGGGCCTCTAGTTTTTAAATATTTTGTATATATAAAATACATTTTATATGTTTATTTTATATATTTCATCCATTATTTTCTTAGAAAAATTAATCAAATATACATAACATTTTAAACTTTCCCTCTAGGTCAATGTAACTCTGTTATGTTACTGTGAATAGCTCCCAGCATTCAGGTTTGCATTTTGAGAGGACCATCTGTGTGGATGGGGCCTGGACTGGAGGGCCCTGCTGTGAGACCAACAGGAGGCTGGGAAGCCCTTTCTTCTCACACTGGCTCTGTAAGCCCCATGCTCAGGGACCATCCCTGTGAAAGGTAGGGGGCTATGTGGTTAAATTATGTAGGACCATTGAGATAATGAAACAGATCTGGGCATGTGCCCTGAGTAAGATGGGAAGTATTTGAAGGGCTCTGTGCAGAGGAGTGACATGATCCAACTTAATTTGTCTGTAATGTGAAGAATAGATTATAAGGAAAGAGATGAGAGAGGAAGCAGGGAGACCAGTTAGAGGCTATTGCAATATTATAGGTAAGAGATGATGGTGGCTTGCTCCACAATATTAGCATTAGGCGTACAGAGCCATCAAATTCTGGATTTATTTTGAATGTAGGACTCCGTTAGGGGGAGTCAGGAAATTAAGATTTGCTGAATATGGGAAATGAGAGAGGAAAGTACTCAAGGCTGATGTCCATGTTTTTGGTCTGAGCAAACTTGAGTGATGGATTTGCCATTACTATAATAGGAAGTACTATGGGAAGAACAGGTTGGCAGAGAATGGAGACAATCAAGAGTTTTGTTTTGGACAAGATTTTTTTTTTTTTGAGATTCCTCTTAGATCAGATTCTTACATGGTATTCCTTTTTTTAAATACTTTTTTTTGGGGGAAACATTATATATCCATACTATGTAATGCACAATGCACAAACTGTCATTTTACTGGGATCTATTATGTACCAGATACTGTGGATTATACTAGGGACAGCCTTATAATCTAATAAGGGAGATTTATAACAAGTAGTTAAAGGCAACACGTACAATTCAACTTAGTACTCAAGATAAGCACATATCCATCGTACTTGGGGATAGAAGCAAGAAAAGATCCCTTTGAGTGAGTTCAATGAGAAGAGAAGGTATTACATATAGACTGGAGCTGGATCTCCACACAGGTTTAGAAATTAGGTATGGAAGACAGGTGGGGAGGCCTAGGGGAGGGAATTTCAGGCAAATGGAACAACATAGACATAGGCATCTGAGTGGGGAAACACATGTATATTCAGGCAAGGGCAAGGGCAAGGGCAAGGGCAGGCTGGCCGACGCCTTGCACAGAGTTCATTTGGGTGAATAATGGGAGATAGTATGAAACAGGTAGGTAAGGTGCTGATTACTCTATAGTTTACTACTAGAAGAGAGAGAGGAGCACAGGGGAGTTAGGAAGGATTAATTGGATAACCACGTGGAGGGCGCACTGGAGTGGAGAGACTGGGGCCTGGGGGACCAGCTGGAGATGGGTACAATAACAGTCTAGGCCTCAGGTGACAAACACAGAATATGAACTGTCACTATGTCCCCTGAACATGACTCCCCATCCCTGGCACAATTCAGATGCAACACAGACACCTCAATTCGTAAAACTAATATTTAACTTGAGGCTGAAGTGAATTTTAGCTTCAATAGGGTCATCCCCTCCTGTTGCAGGGGAAGGATAGGCCTGGAAAGAAAAGAACATTTGTTCTGTGTTTCTCAGCCAACACTTACTGTCCCAAATTTACCAAACCACAGCACGTTGGGGTCCTCTGCCAGAGGCAGGTGTTGCCTAACAGTAAGTCCTATGAGACAACTTCTACCCGTTACACATTTTATCCCTTAGTAAAGTTCATGCACTGCTGGCCCCAGGGTCTACTCTGACTACTTCTAAATAAACCCCTAGTCATTCTCTTTTTCTCTGTCTCTCAGTTTTGCTTTCTTTTCTTCTTTATTTAGCCCTCATTTGTTTTCTCAAAAGTCTCACACTAACTTTAATTATATTTATCTCAAGCAAAGTGCATACGTATTTTCTTTATTTAATAAAAATATATATTTTTTTCTATTAAACCAGCTCCTAAGGCCTCTTTTTATTTTATTACATTTTAAAATATATTTTCATTTATTTCAGAGAGGAAAGGAGATGGAGAGAGATATAGAAACATCAATGACAAGAGAGAATAATTGATAGGCTGCCTCCTGCACATCCCACACTGGGAACTGAGGCCACAGCTAAGGCATGTGCCTTGTTCGAGAATAGACCCGTGACCTTCTAGTCCATAGGTCAATGTGCAACCACTGAGCCATGCTGGCTGGACAGGTCTCTTTTCTTTTTAATTATTAAATAGGAATATGTGTGTATATACATATGTAAAAATAAACAATTATGGTATTTGGGATTGTAATCTATGTAGTTTCTTACTAATAAATTAACCCATAAACATAGGTTCTCACCTTTAAATAAAGTCAGATTTCTCTGTGGGAATTTCTAGACGAATTCTCACCCTGACATCACTGGGACCTAGAGATGCTGATGAAAACTAGTGGATTTAAAGAGAGCTCTGGGTAACTACTCCTATTTTCCATGCGCATTCATATCTCCTCCACACAGCACCTGTGCTAGGGTCTCATTGCTGCAATTGTTATTACTAGTAATTTTCATGTTATTGCTGTTGTTATATGACTAATATATTCTGGAGAAGAAGACAGAGAGATAAGTTAATAATTATAGAAAGTTAATAGAATTCTGTTATCTATAGCATAATACAGTATTTTTCACTTTTCTTTCAGTCATTTTAATATTCAGAGCTATGACAAAATTGCAGATGCTTTATTATCAATGTAGTATTTAATAGCTGTTAACATTTCCCATGGAGGCTGCTATCCAGGCTATCACATGGTTATGGTCTCATTGTCAATGTAAGACAACATCGAGTCCTTTATTAAAGGTTCCATATTAACCATTAGCACCATCTAGACAATCCATGGCCCCAACTACTCTGTCCTTAATTACTTGGCTCTTTCAGTCCAAAGTGATTTGAGTATGAATTATGTCCTTAACTGACTCAGTTCTCTATTTCAATTTTATTTGTAGACTCAGACATAGTAAAACTTGGTAGGATTAGTACCTAGAAGTGAGTCTAGGCAACTAGACCGTAATTTAAGGGACAATGTCCTATCTAGTATTCTTAGGGACTCAAATTCACACTATATAGTTACTAAAGTTTTTAGTACTCTGGCATTTTACATTGGTCTTCATTTTTTCAACCTTTTGAATATGTAGATGCTGTCACCTACACTTTCCCAAGTAATTCTCCTGACAACTCTGTGGAATGAGTGGCATCATCCAAGTTGGAGCTGAGAGAGAGGGAAGCATTATTAAGTAGTAGACCATGGCCCGAAGGCTGATCTTCAAGTTCTCAGCCAGGCATGATTTATTTCCATTACACCTGGCTTGCGAAGTCATCGGTCTATGACATTTTTACTTGTACAACCCAAATTAAGACATAGCTGAGCCATAGGATATCAAAAGAGCAGCATTCAAGATTGCTATCAGATTTTGAGAAATAATTCACTTATTGTTATTCTTAATTTAGTATTTATTAGAAAATAAAAATAGTGGTGGCAAAAATGGATTATGGGATAGGAGGAAAGAGGAGCATGTTTGGAAGGAGACATTTATTTTTATTTTATTTTATTTTTTTTTTAAGTCAAAAGGCCCATTTATTATCTCCTGCAAATGACACAAGCACCCCCTTCAGGGACCCTGGGCTGGAGTCACTGTTTATGGAGATGGGCCCAACCACATGGCCAGTGTTCTTCCCTTTATAGCTTGACTTTTGGCCAAGGCTTCGAGAAGGGGCCAGCTGGGGCCACAGGGTACAATGTGGGTGTCCATGGGCTCCACTGAGGGGGACCCTGCAGCTTGGGAGGGGGAAACTGCCCTCCAACTCTCCAACCTTCAGTTTGATGAAGGAGTCTTAGGCTGGGAAGGTAGGGGCAGAGTGGGCCTTAGGCCAGGCCCTGGGGCTGAGCCGGCCTCAGGTCAGGCCCTGGGTAAACGGCCCCTGTGGCCAGTCCCACCGGCCTTCTGCTGCTGCAACGTGTGCTCTCCCTGCTCCTTGAAGCGCCCGTTCTTCTGCTTGATCTTGGCCAGCTCAGCCTTGCGCTTGGCCTCCAGGTCAGGGTCCTTTTCCTCCAGGATCAGCTGCTTCCGCTTATTAATTTCCTTCTTTTCATCAAAGTTGGCTGCCTCAAGTTTAATCTCACATTCCCTCCGCACCACGTTGACCTGTGTGAGAATCTGCAGCACCTCAGCCTCCTCCACCAAGAACTCCTCCAGCTTCTTGATTTGCTCCTCGATGGCATGAACCAGGTGGATGTCATACTGTATCACCAGTGTAATGGCCTGTCCCTGCCGCCCTGCACGGGCTGTCTGGCCAACTCAGTGGATGTAGATCTTTGGGAGCCCAGGGGTATTGTGGTTAATGACCACCTGCACTGTGGGAGGCCACATCTGTTGCGATCAGGATCCGATAGATGCTGGACTTAAACTTGGCCAGGGCAGCAAAGCGTTCTTTCTGTTTCATCATAGAATGCACAGCCACAGTGGGGCAGTTGAACATGTGTAGCATCATGCACAGGACCTGGCAGGTCTTGCATGTGTTGGTGAAGGTGATGATGGACCAGTCTTCATGCTCATCCTGGAACTTCTGGATCAGGTGGACCAAGTAGGCGTCCTTGACCTTCTCAGGCACCAGCAGGTAGTGCTGGTCTAGCTGTTCTGCGGTGCGCACCGGGGCTTGAGCCTCCCAGAAGAAGGGCTGGTTGGTGGCCAGGCCCTGCAGCTCCCTTAGTGTGTCAGTCAGGGTGGCTTGAAGAGCAGCGTCTGCCTGCGGGCCGGCACAGCTGCCGGAGGGCTTCCAACAGCCGGGCTGCCTCGTCCATCACCAGGACGCGGATTTTCTTGATGCTGAACGTGTCTGAGCTGCGGAGGTGGTCAGCCAGGCGCCCTGGTGTGGCGATGACCACATGTGGTTTCCGGGAGAGCTCCAGGGCCTGAGCCACCATGTCTGGGGGGTGTCAGGACAAGGCAGAAGATACCATAGGGATCCTCAGAGAGCTTCTTTCAGAATGGCGGGGATGCAGCCGAGCTGCACGGGTGTGGGCTGCTTCAAACCCAGCTGCCGACATTGTTCCACAAGCCACGAGGACAGACCGAGCTCAGCGAACCCAGCCATCCCTGCTGCCTGCCACTCTGGAAGGAGACATTTAATTCACAAAGGCTTCTTTTCTCTCTTTATTAACTAGTATACCTGAGCATAGGCAATTTAAGAACTGGGCTTACCATGGCTCAGGCTTGTATTCTAAGAGAAGAGATCTCCAGGGTGAAACTGATTCTGTACCAAAGCCCTTGAAATAAGCATCTCTTCCAGCTGGCTACTGAAGATGGGTCCTATGTATAGCTTTTGGGGAAGGGTTTAGTGTGATTTTTAAAAAATATATATTTTATTGATTTTTTACAGAGAGGAAAGGAGAGGGATAGAGAGTTAGAAACATCAATGAGAGAGAAGCATCGATTCAGCTGCCTCTTGCACACTCCCTACTGGGGATGTGCCTGCAACCAAGGTACATGCCCTTGACTGGAATCGAACCTGGGACCCTTGAGTCCACAGGCTGACGCTCTATCCACTGAGCCAAACCAGTTAGGGCAGGTTTAGTGTGATTTTTAACCTGCTATGATGATGAGTGATGACCATCAGCTCCATGGAGGGCCTGGGAAAGAGCACAAGGAAGAGAAAAGGATGCCTGGTGTTCTTATCCCAGGCCTGCCCCTCACTAGTCACAACCTAGAGGCAGTCTCTTAAGCTCTCTGGCTTTCACACTTTCCTTTAATAAAATGAAATGTGAGACAAGATGAGCCTAGGGTCGCATTCAGCTTCAAGGCTCTCATGTTCTAGGAAAGGAAGAATCCCCAGACACTCTGACTGTGAAGGCCATGGCCAAGAACAGATGGATGGCTCAGAAAGCAACACTCAGAGGAATTCCATGGCCTTCCCTGCTGGAGTAATTAAGCACAGGGCCTGGTAATTTGTGCCTGAAGCTGTATTTTAGGTGCCTTAGGAAAATCTGTGGATTGTCATGTAACAAATCAAATGCAACAAAGGAAAGAGAAATTGAGTTATTATTTTAAACCCTGCCAGATACAGAACCGTGGCCCAGGGGTGAGGGGGGCGGGGGGGGGGGAATGCTGCTAGAGACCACAAAAGGAAAAGAATTTGGAAATATGTCTTCTGTCCTTGATTCAACCCCTTATACAGCCCTTCACTGGCCCTTCCTAGAACAATAGGCCATCAAAACATGTAGTGCTGGAGATGGAAAAGACCAGGCAAACGTCACAGGACAGTGCAACAGGAAATTGTGACTCTACTGGCAGAAAAGGGTAGTAGCTCCCAGCCCTTAGGTCACCTGAAGGGCCACTCAAAAAACATTTTATTGAGTTATAATGTTCAAAAGTTGAATTCCATTCATTTCTTTTAGTCCCTGTTTTTTATTAGCTGTGAATCATTTTTATCCTTGCTCTTTGAGGACGATGAGAAATGTATAAATACAATTGGTAAAAAGCAAAAGGGCAAACTATGACAAAATACATGTGACGTTCATAAGCCCAAGGCCAAGTATAGACACAAGCCTGACTGAACTGAGTAGAACAAGGAACATCTGTTTGTGCGCAGAGTGCTGAGAAATGTGGGGGAACAATATTATGAAATTTAGGCTGTGGATTACTTATTTACTCAGATTTTATGTAATCTATTACATAGACTAAGTAGAACTCAGTCTTCATGAAAAATGTTATTATTTAACCCGATAAGACAGTAATGAATTTGAGACCATTTGGTAGCTCTGAGTAGCACATATGGCCAAAGTAAGACACAGGCAAACTCGGCCGTTCTGATCTACATGTGATGCAGACATGTGGGTAAACTAAAAAAGGAGAAAAAAATCTAATAATCCTATCTAATAATAGACAAATATGCAAATTGACCACACCTCCAACACACCCACAAGCCACACCCACAAGCCACGCCCACCATCCAATCATAGCAAGTATGCAAATTAACCCAAACCAAGATGGCTACAGCCACAGAGAGCAAGGTTTCCTAGGTAACAGAGGAAGCCAAGCTTTCCAATAGCCGTTTCAGGCCTAAGCCTCCACTCAAGCTACAAGGTTTCAATTTTAGAAGGTAAACGAATTCAAACAAATGGCGGCAGAATGGAGCTTGAGAGAGCAGGCCAGGGTTGCCGCTGCAACAGGGGAAGCAAAGCTTTCCGCACACTCTGGCCGGGCCCACCCTCTTAAGGCAACAAAGTTTCAATTATTACCCCAACACAAATGGCTACCGGCCAGGGATCGGGCCTAAACGGGCAGTCGGACATCCCTTGAGGGGTCCCATATTGGAGAGGGTACAGGCTGGGCTGAGGGACAACCCCCCTCCGTGCACGAATTTCGTGCACCGGGACTCTAGTTTAAAATAAGAAGCAAAAGGCCAGAAGCATTAAAACACAAAGCAATCTCAGAGAGATCAGAAGAACATTGTCTGTGCCTTCCGTCTCCCTAGCTCCATCTCCTTTTAATAAGTTAAACAACTGTTTCGGATCCTTTCTTGGACAATACCATATGCTCTGTTCCCCCCACCCCCACCCCCAGCCCTATCCTGACAATTCCCTTACCGCATCATGGCTGGACATCATGACAGGACATCAGTCTGGGAGAAGTCAGTTCGAGTTGGGCAGAAGACATAATATCAGCAGGTTATCCAACAGATTTAGACTTGATTAACCACTGCTTTAATGAAGGTCTGATGCTGTAGCTAAACCTGCTCAAAGTAGCAGGTCAGAATTCATCCTGACGATTCTGGGAACCAGCAGACATTTTGATTCACTGCTTTATTAAGCTAGTATGTACTGCCTTTACAATTGGAGCAACACCTCCCTCTACTTACCTAATCATAACATTAGGTAAAGAAGCATAGCTATGATTCTTTGAATGAAAGTGGATGACAATAGTGTGGTGAAGGCCTGGGGTGTGTGTGTGTGAGTGTGGGGTGGAGGGGTCAGTGGGGGAAAAAGGGGGACATCTGTAATACTTTCAAAAATAAATACAAGTTAAAAAAAGAAGTGGAGCAGTCAATCAGCCTAAAGGCCAAACATTCAATCATTAGAGCAACAGTCAGTCTCCCATTTTGCTGCCATTTTCCTAAGTTCAGAATTTTTCTCATTAGCTGACAAGTTCCAGCCCCTTTTTCTGCTTATTTATTTATTGCTGTGAAACAGTTTTTGCCTCTCAGGACTCATTACCATCTCCCCTCACCAGTTTGCCTTTTTGGCACCTATTTCTCCTTTCCTCTACTCCAGCTCACAGGGTACCTGGCATTAACATGGAATGCCATAGTAGAGGGCAGACTCTATGTCACAAGTCCTTCCTTATCAGGGTCCTCAGAAATGCCCAGCAATCCATGAGTTCATCTGTTTTGAATCCTTTTTGCATATTTTTAGAAGCTCTTGTACTGTACTGACACTATCACTCACAAACCATGTGTTCTTTGGCAAAGCCTTTTGTCAAGTGAGTGGCTGGATTCCCTGATTCTAAAACTGAGTACATGTTCTGAACCTTCTCCACCTTTCTCAAATGCCAGTCTGTCACCCCTGCTCTCACTCTCATGGATGACACAGGTTCCTACTTTATTGAGACAATTGGGTTTTCTAGTTTTTCCTCCTTTATGAAACTTCACCATCATTCACTATTGTCTTTCAGGAAAAATCAGCTCTTGAACCTTGCCTAGGCTAACTCACTGTACTGCACTTTTCTTCCATTTTCTTTAGTGATTTTATATATTTTATTGACAGAATTAAATGAGCAATAAATGAATGCACATAAAAATTTAAGACTAGAGGAGTAATTAGAATAAAAGCAGATGTATTTCTCTTCCTCCATTTCCAATCCAATCTTACTCCCCAAAGATAACTAATTTGTTGAGTATTCTTCCAGAATTTTTTCTATACATACATATACATATAACAAATATATAAATACATAAAACAAACATGAATTTTTCACATTATAAATGTTATTCTGCAACATCTTTTTAAAACTCAAAAGCTATTCTATTCAACAGCTATTTATTGAGCACCTACCCATTGTGGGTCAAGCTCTATGGTTGGGTGTGGGTATACAAAGGTGAGAAAACAGACATGGTTCTTGCCCCAGTAGAGCTTACAGAGAGGTGGAAAAATATTTTAAGTTTTAATCTATTTCAGTATATACATATTTTGCTTATTATTTCTAATAGCTGTATGGAATTCTATGGAAGAGGCCTTCCATAATTCATTTAAGTGTTCCTTTGTTGAAGGACACTTAGGTTCTCCATATTTTTCCATTATAACTAATATTATAATGAATATTCTTGTATACTTGCACTAGTTTTTCTGTGGGGCAGAAGTGAAATTGCTGGGTTGAAGGGAATATACATTTAAAATTTTGATAGATAGTGCTACCTTGCTCTCTAAAAAGACTATATCAATTTATCTTCTACCAATAGCAACCAGACTCCTGACCTCAGTCCTCCAGCCTCTTCCACTCTTTATCAACTATCTCCCATTTTACTTGCATTTGTAAGCACTTCCTTTGTCTACAAAATGATAAGGCCATTTTAAACTTAAAAATGTAAATATTCCTTCTATTCTGCTATTTCTTAAGTTATCAATCTATCTTTTCCATTCCCTTCATAACTGACAAAGTCAGTGCTCCTGTTCGTCACTTCCTCTGCACTCTTTCAACTCTTAAGCCTTTGCATGAGTTTTAGGTTTTCACCTTAGTGTCATAATGCTTTCTGAAAGGCCCCTAGTCACCTCAAATCACTACATTCAATGAGCTCATCTCAGGTCTAAACCTCTGGCCAGCTCTTTATTTCCTTGTGAAGACTGTCTCCTCTTCTGGCTCCCAAGGAACATAAAAAAACACAGGAGGTAAGTGAGAGGACAGAGAGAAAGAGGTAGGTCAGATGGTGAACTTTTATAATAAAAACCCTGGTCATCCAACTATTAAAAACATCTGAAAATCTTTTTTATGAGGACAGAGATATATGCAGATACTAAAAGATCTCCAGACACACACGAACAAAATTGACATTTTAAGGTAGTAAGTTCACAGCTATTCCCAAATCTGCATTCTCCACAAGGTTGGTTTGATGAACCCAGAGGCTGACTCCATGTCCTCTATTGCGTATCAGAAGCCCAGCCACATCCATTCTGGGTGTGCCTGTGACCCTAACACCCAGGCCACTTCAATGTGTCCCACTCCTCTCTGAAGCATGCTGGAGATAAAGAATGACATGAGCAAGAATAAGTCTAATTAGCACATGCCTTGTAATATCCCTCCCCTCCACCCCCTGCCAAGGATTGACTGTGCTTTTCTCATTTGGGATCAAATCAAATCCAAGTTTTTAAAAGCAGCTTATTTTCTGAATCTATTTCTAGATTCATTTTCAGCGTCAGCACATTATGCAAAGATCTAAGCAACAGATACTTTGCACAGTCCAAGGCGGAGAGCATTACATGTCTTTTTACCTCTCTCTACAGTTTATGAGCGATATGGCAGCCAGAGCAGTACTCTAGACCTCTGGAGAGAAATGTTCCTGCTAAAATAAAAAGGGAAAGGGCAGTAGGAGAGAGAGAATTGTGAAGTCTTGGTCATGTCTCTCCCCACACTGTGCTGCTCCATCCCTGGAAGAGGCTGCAACAGCAAGGGACAGCCTTGGCCCAGCAGCTGCTCATCTTGTACAGCACATTTGACTTCCATGATTTGGGACTAAAGTTATATCTTTTCCCTCTCCACCCAGATGAAATCATTTCCTTTCACCACCCTGCAGCTTAGATCTTGTGGAAGAGAGGAGTTAGGGTAATAAAAGAGAAAGGGAGGGAAGGGCAGGGAAAAACAGCCAGCTTATACACATGCCAGGAGTTCATATGAGAGCTGAAAAGAAAGCTCACACTTGCAGAAAGACATGGTACTTAAAGACTTGAACTGGCCACATTGATGAGTAAACTTTCCCATCTTTGCTGAGCCAGACCCTGGCAAGGTACCTATGCCATTCCCTGAAAGGAATCCTGTTAGTAAGCTATATTTTGCTTTTGCTTTTCAGAGATTATTAGGGCTTTATAATAATAAAATCTTGTTAGAAGCTAACAGACAATTTTCAAAGTCATATTAAATCGTGGGGTGGAGAAAATACTCCCTAATCCTCATAAACTTGCAAAAATGGAAAATGGCAAGTTTTGCCTTTTCCCGACAGCACACGCAATTTGAAAAATAGCATGAAGACTGCATCCAAACTCTCTCTCTGCCCTAAAAATGGCATAGCAATCTAAAGAATGAGTATATGCACTAGCATATGTTGTCAGCTGTCTTAATAGAAGGATGTTTCCATAATATAGTGTTATTTCTTCAAATCATATTCAATATTTTTGGCTGCCAGAGGACAGCAAGGGGGGGAAAACAAGACACATTTGGGGCAGAGGAGGAAGATTCAAGAACTGTTGAGGGTGAGGGAAGTGGGGTAGAAAGGGAAGAAAAAGGTAGTTTGATATTTGCTGCTCCTTTGCCTGTTTAATTTAATTTTTGAGATGGGTGGGGAAGAGAGAAAATGTAGTAGTTTGGGGAAGACCAATGCCTCAAGGTTGGCAGTGATATTCTTATTTATTTTTCATATTGAATGCTCCATTAACCAAAGGGCCAAAATTGGGTGAACATGGACTAACATCAGGAGAGAAAGACCCTGCTACTATCAGACTGTCCCCAGGGAAGTACTAGGGCTGGCCTCTCAGAGAGTTCTCTTTCAAAAAGGGCAGTCAAGAATGGAATGAATATTGGCTTAAAATATGTGATAAGGACATGGTAGAATCTCCTTAGTATTATATTCAAGCTCTGGCCTCTCCCAACACACACACACACACTCACACACACTCACACACACACACACACACCCTTCCACGGTTCAATTCAGGTTAAGAGAGAGTTTTTTTCTTTTTCTTTTTGTTACATAATGTGGTGAAGATGAGTAGCTTGAGAAGCTGGTCAGTGAGGCCTTTTTGATGTCCCCTTCCATCAGAGTTCTGAGCCCTCAAAGAATTTGCAAATTATGGGGGGAAAGATAATTGGTTGAGAATATAAATTTTTTAAAAAATATTTTTAATAAAAATATCTTTATTGATTTCAGAGAGGAAGGGAGAGGGAAAGAGAGATAGAAACATCAATGATGAGAGAGAAAATCATTGATTGGCTGCCTCCTGCACGTCCCCTAATGGGGATCAAGCCCGCAACCCAGGCATGTGCCCTTGACTGGAATCGAACCTGGGACCCTTCAGTCCGCAGGCTGACGCTCTATCAACTGAGCCAAACCAGCTAGGGCGAGAATATAAATTCTTAACCATTCTTACTTCACGTTCAAGGATTAATATTCATTTTACCTCAGGTTTACCCACATCAACATGGTTTAGATTGTAAATCAATACAGGGCAGCAGCAGTGACCTGATGCCCTAGATTTTCTAAGATAGCCTTGATTTCAGATGCCCTGCTCTGTGATCCTCTGAAATACCCTCAAGTTCATTACAATATCTGCACCATTGCTATGTTGTCTACATGGCCTCATGTCCAGAAAGGTGCGTCATTAAAACTTTGTGGTGTGGACCAAAAGGGGCCACATGCTGCACCTGGAAATCTCAGGGGAGGCCTGCATGGTGGGCCTTACAAACTCAGAGACCTAAAGTAACCACAGGATGGTTTGAAATTAAAACTTCCTAGCTGAAAGTGAGTCAAGGCAAGTAGTGATGTCCTAGGCTGGAATGTGTCTTGACAAAGGTCAATCTTTGCTGTAATTGAGCCTTTCTACTGTCTTTTTGCATCTATGATAACATCCCTTTGGAATGTCATCATTTTTCCAGACCCCTCAAGGCACAGTCACTGCATAGGAGCAGAGACCACAAAACCCCTTAATGTTATTGGTTTTTGTGTTAATTGTTAACTGTCCTGTACCCACCAATGTAAGAGAAGCATTTGTCTCTTCATTTTCCTTCTTATCCAATCTCAGAGATTCAACCCTTCTCCCCCATCCTTTGCTTTCTCTTGCCTCTCTAATCTATCAACAATGGCTTTCATGTAATCCTCCTTATACCTTCTCCTTTGATTATAATCTACAATAATAAAAGAGAAACATGCAAATTAACCATCACTTCGCTATGCCCACCAGCCAATCAGAGGGAGTATGCAAATTAACCCAACAAAGATGGCAGTTAATTTGCATACGCAGGCTTGGAGCAAAGACTGAAAACAGTGTACAAGGAAGAGGGAGGGAAAGTGGAAAGCGGGGCAGGGCGGTGGAGGCGGCGGGATTCGCTCCCTTCTCTCCTTCGCTCAGGCTGCAGGAAGCCCTATTATTGCAGGAATCTTCCTGCAATGGGCCTCTAGTATATAAAATAAGGTGCAAAACTCTCATTCATTCTCTGGAGCAGTTTTTCAATACCTTGAGATTTTGTTTTCCAGCAATTGTCATCAGTTTGGCTCAAATAAACCCATAAAAAATCTTATAGGTTTGGACGTTTCTTATGTTCATATGATGATGGTAGTGGCAAGTCCTAATCTGTAGCTGGTCAGTGGTGACATCCCCGTCAGGGTCTCCAGCTGCAGAATTGTTTCCATAAGTGGACACCATGGTTTTATTGTTCCCAGAGATCCAGAGAAAGGAGAAAAGTCCCTTAAGAGCATCTGAAATAATTTTTTTTTAATTGTAAGCCTGGTCAATTTTGCTTGACAAAGTGAAATTTACCTCAGTGTTGGCAGTGACTGTCCGAATATCTTATTTTCAGGAAATGATCTGTAGCTCATAAATTTTGCCAAAACATGAATAAAGTTAAAATATCCTGAAGTGAACTTGAACTCATATTGGAACAATGAAGCTCCCCAGTGAGATGGGACTTGCCTGTAAAAAAATAAAAAAAAAAAATACTTTGAGAATGAAATTTTATTTTATTTTCCTCTTTAGTTTTCTTGATACATTTTTAAGCAATTCATTGGAAGAATTTGTCTCCTTTGGTTCCCATCAAGTATTGTGGTAATTTTAGCCATTGGAAGTGATTTGATTTAAATCTTATGTTTTAATCCCCACTATGCCCTCCCAAATATACACTCACTGCTGGGAGGGCAGCTTCTCTGAGTCTGCAGGCAGACATCTGCTGGGGATGCTCAGCCACACAGCCAACATGTATTTGAAAAGTGAAGTGTTAGTGTCATTTAGGGGGCAGAGATGAACACTTGGATTAAGAGAGAGTACTTAGTTCCCATAAAAGTTAAGGTCTGAAATAAGTGCCTGAAGCAAATCTCTTGACCCTGACATTGAGGCCAACCATCCCAGGGCAGGGTCAGAAGCTTAAAAAAATACTGTTAATAGAGTTTAATGAAGTGAGGACTATTTCCAATGGAATCTTCAAAAACCCTTCAAGCTGCAATTAGTATTTCCTGTTTGTTTTAGAACAGTGACTTAACCCATTCACAGCCATTGATTCTTATGCATTGGTCTTTCCTTATTAGAGAAGTAATATAATTATGGCATTTGAACATTCAGTGTTAATCTTTATTCATTTCCCTTCCTGCTCCAGCCATACCAATGGTCTTAAAAATGTTCTGAACAAGACATGTCATTTTATTGTTAGCTTTAAGCATGCTCTTTTCTTTTAGAAAAACTCTATCCTTTCCTCTGCTTCTCTTTGCCTGGCTAATTCCTACCTACCCTTCAACCCTCAAGCTACATCTACTGACTCTGTAACTGGGTGGAGTGCCAGTCCTGTGAGCTCCCTGAACCCCTGTCCTAACTCACCACTTGTCACATCTGCCAGGACCTTCCACCACTGACCAGAAGCTATTATCTCCAGTGTCTGGTTCATATGAAATACTCAATATTTGTTTGATGAGTAAATAAATGAAAAATAGAGGAATGAACAAATAACTAACTCACTTGGTAATTTGTGGCAATATAGTATCTTTCAGATATTGTGTATCAGGATCACTTGGAGTACTTGCTAAAAACACAGGTTCTAACTGCAGAAATTCTGCATAAAATGTAATGATATGTGTGACAAGCTACAAATACTTTGTTACTACCAGAACTTAAAATGGGAGACAGAAAGTGGAGGTTGATGAGGCTCGAGGGACAAGCAGGGAGTAAGATCTGGAGGAGCCTGATGATGAGATGGGGCTTTATCTGCAGTACAGGTTGTGTGGAGCCAGCAAAGTATGATTAGATTTCTGGTGTCTATGTACTAATTAGATTCCATACTGGTTCTCAACATTGGGTGCATATTAACAAGTAAATAATGATGCCTGGGTCTACCCTGAGAGATTTGGATTTAATTGGTCTGAGGTATGGTCTGGGCTTTCAGATGGTTTTAAAGCCTCCAAGGTGATTCTACATAAAGTCAATTCTGAGAGCTACCAAAATGCAAGAGAAAAATGTGTCCATATAATTTGGAAATCAATGGATTCTTTTGCAACATCTCTTAAATTGGAATTGTGTATTGAGGGAGAGCAAATTAAGAACCACAATGAAATATCACCACACATCTGCCAGAATGCCTAAAATAAAAAACTAGTAGTAAACCTAAACACTGGGGGGCACACAGAGCCACTGGCTCTCTCCTGCA
Organism: Cnephaeus nilssonii; assembly: GCF_951640355.1. NCBI lineage: Eukaryota > Metazoa > Chordata > Mammalia > Chiroptera > Vespertilionidae > Cnephaeus > Cnephaeus nilssonii. The sequence continues at coordinate 35,382,142 of NC_137080.1, read as the reverse complement.
TAACTGGTAGGAATGTATGGCAGTTTCTTATAAATCATGCGCCCACCATGCAATCTAGTATTTGTGCTCCTGGGCACTTAACACAGAGAAATGGGAATGGAAACTGACAAAATCCCATGTACATGAATGCTCATAGCAGCTTCAGTTTTAATAGCCCCACATTGGAAACAAACCAAGTGTCCTTTAATGGGAAAATGGTTAAACAGATATTGGTATGTGCATTCTATGGGCTGTTACTCAGCAATAAAAAAAAATAAACTGTTGACACAAGCAATAATTTGGATGGATCTCAAGGGCATTATGCTTAGTAAAAAAAAAAGCTAATCTTGACAGGTCACATACTATCTGATTCTATTTACATAATATTGAAATTAAGAAACAATAGAAATGGAGGACAGATTAGTAGTTACCAGAGGACATGAATGGGTATGATTACAAAGAGGTAGCCTGAAGGATTTTCTTTGTGATGGTTACACAAATCTGTACATGGTATTAACTTGTGTGGAACTACATTCACACACACACACACACACACACACACACACACTCACTCACACTCACACTCAAATGAGTGGCAGGTAAAAAGTGGTGAAAACTGAATATATTGTACTACAACCATATCAGATGGCACCGTGAAAGCTGTGTAATGGGCTCATGGAATTCCATGTACTATTTTTGCAATTTCCTGTGGGTCTACTATTATTTCAAATTTTTTAAAATTATAGTGTATATTGTTATTCATTAATTGTATTATTTAAAATTTCATGCATTTATATTTTGATTTCTTAGCTAGATTAGAGATCTATACTAATAAAAGGGTAATATGCTAATTAGACCAGGAGACCTTCTGGGAGACCTTCCGGATGTCCTTCTAGACAAAGCCATGGTGGTGGGGCCGAGGCAGAGGCAGTTAGGGGAGAGCAGGCCGGCGGGGGGGCAGTTAGGGGTGATCAGACCAGAAGAGGAGCAGTTGGGGATGATCAGGCTAGCATGCAGAGTGGTTAGGGCGATCAGGAAGGCAGGCAGGTGAGTGGTTAGAAGCCAGTGGTCCCAGATTGCGAGAGAGATGTCCGACTGCTGATTTAAACTGGCAGTCGGACATCCCCAGAGTGGTCCCAGATTGGAGAGGGTGCAGGAAGGGCTGAGGGATACCCCCCCACCTGCACACATTTCATGCACTGGGCCACTAGTTTAAGTATAATCACAGTGTCTCATAATTGTCCTAATGCAATTCAATATGCAGTGAAACTCAATTCATCCCAATAAATATTTCAGGGCCTTCTAGATGCAACATTAATGAGGTTTAATCTTCTTACCCTTAATATTATATTGTCTATCCAGCCTAGCACAGTGACATATACACAGTAAGATCTCAAAAAATGCTATCATTTGACTGGCCTTATAAATTTTTTATGGTGATGTGTGATAGGTTCCTTATTTATGTAAATGCTGCATTTTATTTACTGTGTTTTCTTTCTCTGATGGCTACCAAATGACATTCATGGTGTGTGTGTGTGTGTGCGTGTGTGTGTGTGTGTGTGTGTTTTAAATAATCACCAAGCTTAAATTTGTGGGGAGGAGGGCAATTTTCTTAATGCTTTCTACTTGGTTCAACATTCCCAGACAGCAATTACAAGCTAAATATCATTTCAGTAAATGAGAAATTCTTGTTTTCATGTCCTGATTGGCTTTATAACACAAGAAGGTTAATTGGGAGGCTTCTGTAGCTTATCTGGGTAATGATGAGCAGCTGCATAGATTATACTCCCCTGCACCCCCCACATCATTTTGACCCAACAGCACCCCAACATTGAACTGCACTGCAGTCCCTGGTTGCAGTTATTTCTGGGTGAGCATCATAGGAAGCCAGAGGCAAACAAAAAGCCTGAGAGGAAATGCCCAAACTGGCAGTGGTTTCCCCCCTTCCCCACAACAATTGGAGCTGTATGATTTGATTACTGGAGTTCCAACGAAGTGTATGTACTTAACTGGATCTTTATCCCACGTAAGTGGTGCCACCCATGGCAAAACTGTGCTTGCCTAATACAAAGACACTAAATAAATGGCAGAATTTTATATCCCCAATATCAGAATAACATTGCTGATTTCAGTAGCAAAGAGAAAAAATGCTTTGAAGAGCTTATAAAGAGCTTTACTTGTCATATCATCTCTTTAATAACAACAGCTAATATACTCGAACACTTATTATGGGCATTGCACTAAGCATTGTACTAAGTGTTTCACATGTATCAACTCAGTTAATCCATTCCATAACGATAGGATAGGATTGTTATGCCTCTGCTAGAGATATTGCCTAGAGCACTTACAAAGGGTCACAAAGCCAATAGGTAGTCAAGCCTGGACTCTACTGAATCCAGGTCCATCCTTCCCCAGAGACTCCACTCATCCTAATAAGTAGGTTTACAGAGAATGTTGTATAGGGAACTCATTGAGAGGTGGTTGCCTGGTAGAGTAGTTATTAGGCAGCAGATGTTTTTCTAGTTTAGTTACCAATTGGCCAGGTCACCAAGTGGAAACCAGTACTCGCTCTGGTTATCTACATGCATATTTGAGGTGGCCTGCTTTTTACTGTGTGGTGTTGTGATGCTGCAGTGTTTGCTAGGGAGACGAAGTTTTCAGGTAAACGCAACTTGCTTAATAATAAAGGAAGACTGTGTTAGTGAGGCTGTAGGTGGAAGATGGATGTGTGACTTTGGTGCCCCTCTTGCTGGCTTCTCCTTATCCAAGGCTCCTCTTCCCCAGTTTTTCATCACACTGTCTGTTTTTAAAATGGTCTCTTTTACCTCTCTTATCTTTTCCGCAAGAAGTAGAAAAATAGTTTAAGAGGGACCTTTGGAATCAGACAGACCTGGCTTCAAGTCCCAGTAGAGGCACTTGCTGACTCTTAGATCCACATTTGGTCAAATAAATGTCTCTAAGCGTCAGTTTCCTCATCTGTAAAATGTGAGTAACAACGACACAACCTTTCGGGTTATTGTGAGAGCTAAATGAGATGGTTCCTGTAAAGCCCTAGTCCCAGCAAGTGAAAGTGCTCAAATGTTAGTCACAGATAATTGTCAACAGAACACTTCAACTCCACTCATTTCTAATCTATTATACCTGCTCTCCCCATCATTTGGAATTACGTTTTTCTTCACTACTCTCTGAGCTTCCTTAAGCTCAACATACACTATTTGGCAACCATGAAGACCATGTGTGTGTAGTTCTATGCAATTTCAAACTTACATTGCTCTGTATTCTAGTTGCCAAGCACTGTAACAACCACCACTTTCTTAATTTTTCCTTCTCGATATATTATTTAGCACCTGTGTAAACCTATGCAGCTGTGCTCAGCTATGTATAAATATCCGTCCACGTGCTTCTGTTACATTTATTTAAATGGTTCTGTGTACAGCCAGTTGCGCTATTAAATTATAAACTCCCCAGGGCCGAGGGCCACGCTTTCTTCTGCAACTGGTCTGGATGTCTTTCCAAGAATAGCTTTCGGGCAGACTGAAATTTCAACATATAGTACTGTTTTAATAAGATGTTAATGACAAATTTCCAAACATTATGTTCTTATCTAAAGCATATTTCTTTTAAAAAGTCAGCAATAGCCAGTATTCTATAGAAATGTCAACTTGGGGACCTCGAGTTGGTGACTTCTCACATTAAAAAATTAAAAGAACAAGTCTACAATTTGAGGAAAAAAAGTCCACAATAAAGAAAAAAATGGTTTAGTATTTGTTACCTTCAAGAAAACTTTAGACCATATTTCCTTTGGTCCATGAAGTAATTGATATAGTGGATTAAGAAAATATCATCATGCATGATAGTCATAATAATAATAGCTACACTTTTAGAGCACTGAGTAGGTGCTAGGTGCCTTGCTAGGAGCTTGGTTTGTCTTGTCTCATTCAGTCTTCCAGCACTCCCATGAGAAGGCGCCATGTTCCTCCTCATTTCACTTACAAGGAAACTAAGGTTGAGAAAGGTTTACCCATTGTTCAGGTTGCAGCTAAAAAGTAGTGGAGCCAGGCATGTTAATTGCTGACCTATACTGCCTCTTCAACAGAGAAACAGTTTTCAGATGAGCTATAAAGATCATTGCAATGTTCCTCTTTTCTTCTTCCACAGGACCACCCCCTTCTTGACTGCCCCCGTTCCCCCAAAGGAAAGGAAACTCAGTCAGTATATTCATGATTAAGCTTGCTTAGTGTAGATAAATAATGACAACTGCAAGGGTTATGGATGGTTTGCAAGGAAAACTAAGGGGGGGAAAATAAAAAAGAAGTTTCTCCCAGGTTGTTTGCTTCCATATGGGCCTGTTCTCCAATGGTCTGGCTCTCCATTCACTGCTAGCTGGTGACATCCTCAAGGGAATCTTGTCTTGTCACAGGGAAACCATGAGGGAACATGCCTCACTGCCTTTCAAGAGCAAAGACAGGAAATACCTTTTGCTTTCTCTCTCTTTTATCCTTCTCCCTTTCCCCTCCTCCTCAGCTCTATTCTTGTGGAATAAGTAACAGCTAACTTCACTCAGGCGTTCAGTAACTTGAGCCCTCCCAGAAAACTGTCTGAGAATGCTGGCTCTAAACACACGCACCACACGCAGCTGCTCGGGGCCGGCTCCCTGGCAGCCTCACAGCTCCGCCTGGTTCTCAGGACCCAGCGATGCCAGAGCTAGCCTCTGGCCTGCAGGGAAAGCCAGCTCTAACCATACAAACATCCAGCAGGTCTCTCCCAACGCCAAGCATCCTGCGAGTCTCTCAGCCTTGAGCTGTAGGGCATCTAAGAACCTCGCAGTGCAGTCAGGGCTATGTTGTGGCTGATTTTCAGAATTCTTACAGTTGTTCTGTTTTACGAGAGTACGGAGATTTCCCAAGTCATAGCAACGTGCTGTATTCTATAAAGTGACCTTGGAGGGCAGCGGAGGGATATATGAAGATGCTAATGAGGTTTAAACTTCAGGCTTCTCAAATGCCTGGCTCCCAACAGGGGCTCTGCTGTATAATTCATAATTGTGTTCCGTGTTCTAGTTTCTTACAGAGGTCTCCCAAATTGTATAATCTTCAGGCCACTTAAAATCTGGATCTAGCCCAGATTGTGTGACTTTTTGATCACCAGTTCTACACCAGGTTTGACTTAAGAAATTCAAACCCTTGAAGGTTAAATATGAAAAAGTGCAGATAATATGAGCAGCTACCGCTTCTTGAGACTTCACATGTATTGGGCACTGTTTTAAGCTTCTTTCTTATATTAACTCATTCAATCCTTACATCAGTGCCAGGCAGTAAGGTCCACTGTCAGCCCATTTTTTGGATGGGGATACTGATGTTACATAATGCCCCCAGGGTCTAGCTAGTAAGTGACAAAGATTGGATTGGAGCCCAGGGGCTCCGAATCCTGAGCCTGTGCTGTTGGCCGCTGTACTCTGCTGGTTGGTGTGAAGTGAGAGTTTCTATCTTAATGCCGGTTCTTTTGATGTCTTTGTTCGTTATCTTCAGTAAGTCGATACATTTCTTTTTCCTTCGTCTACTCATCAAAAGATTCTATCTCTCTGCTTTCCAGAGATGAAAATGGATTTACACATGTTTAACGTAGGAGAGTAATCAAAGAATGTGCAAAATGTCCTCTGACAAAATCCAGGGAAAGCAAGTGATTTGTCACTTGGCAACAGAACTGGGGTTGTGACTCAAGACTCTGTCACTCCTCACCATGAAGACTCTTCTGCAGAATATACTTACATTGTAATAAGTACAGAGTAGAGTAGAGTGTAATGTGAATGGTATAGTATAGTAATATACTAAATACAGAGAATAGAGTAGAATTTATATATGCATTCAAAGTTGGATTTAAACCAATGTTTTTATTTTAATTAAAAACTTTTAAAAATGTTTAATTGTAAAGAAATGCATCTGTTCACATGAAAAGAAATACCAGGTTGTGATCCAAAAGGAAATAGCTAACTTCTTGTGACTAACATTATTTTTTAAAGAGTGGTTCAGTAAATAAACCATTATATTTCAGTGCAGTGTTATTTATGTTTTTAATACATTCCTCCATGAAATGTAGCATAAATAAAGTTGAAGTTGTTTTGATGAATCTAAAACATTTACTCCCACCCGAGGAATGAAATGTAGATTTTTCTTTTGAGGTTTAGATTTTTCTCACAGTATTATAATGGCTAACTGGAGTTCTGTCCATACTCAAGGTTCTTACATATCTGAAACCTACAGGAAACGCAATTTATTATTTATTGTTCTTGAACCACTGGGCTTTATGGATTGACTGAGTTGAGAAACCATATCATGGGTAAAAAGCACAAAGTTGTATAATTGTTTGTGTGTGTGTTTTTAACTAATGCCAGAATTTTTAACTCTTGCTCTAATTATATATAACAACTAGAGGCCCGGTGCACGAAACTCGTGCACGGAGGGGGGGTGTCCCTCAGCCCAGCCTGCACCCTCTCCAATCTGGGACCCACCGGGATCGGGCCTAAAAGGGCAGTCGGACATCCCTCTCACAATCCAGGACTGCTGGCTCCCAACTGCTCACCTGCCTGCCTTCCTGATTGCCCCTAACCGCTTCTGCCTGCCAGCCTGATCACCCCCTAACCACTCTGCTCCAGCCTGATTGATGACTAACTGCTCCCCTGCTAGACTGTTTGCCCCCAACTTTCCTCCTCTGCCGGCCTGGTCACCCTAACTGCCCTCCCATGCAGGGTTGATTGCCTCCAACTGCCCTCCCTTGCAGGCCATCTTGTGCTGGCCATCTTGTGTCCACATGGGGGCAGGATCTTTGAACACATGGGGGCAGCCATATTTTGTGTTGGAGTGATGGTCAATTTGCATATTACTCTTTTATTAGATAGGATAGAGGCCTAATTCATGGGTGGGGGCCAGCTGGTTTGCCCTGAAGGGTGTCCCGGATTAGGGTGGGGGTTCCCTTGGGGTGTGGGGTGGCCTGGGTGAAGGGCCTGTGGTGGTTTGCAGGCCGGCCATGCCCCCTGGCCACCCAAGCAGAGGCCCTGGTATCTGGGATTTATGTATCTTCTAAATTGAAACTTTGTAGCCTGGAGCAGAGCCAAGCCTCCTGCTCGCTCCAGGGCCGGCAGCCATTTCTCTTGGGATTGATGTATCTTCTATAATTGAAACTTTGTAGCCTGGACCAGAGGCTTAGGCCAGCCAGGGCTGCAGAAGCTTTGCTTCCTCCATTGCCGGGGGCAACCTTTGCCTCCTGCTCTTTCCAGCTCCGTAGCTGCCGCCATTTCTGTTTGGATTTGTTTACCTTCTGTAATTGAAACTTTGTAGCCTTGAGTGGAGGCTTAGGCTGGTAAGGGTAGGCAGAAAGCTTAGCTTCCTCTGTTGCCGGGGAAACCCAAGCCTCCCTCCTGCTCTCTGTAGCTGTAGCCATCTTGATTGGGGTTATTTGCATATTTGCTCCTGATTGGATGGTGGGCGTGGCTGGTGGGCATGGCTTGTGGGTATAGTGGAGTTAGGGTCAATTTGCATATTATGCTTTTATTAGGTAGGATAGTTCCCCAAAACACTATTTTAAAGAAATGACCTTCTTCATTATTTCTTCTTGCATTCTCCACGTGTAAATTGTGAAGGCTCACAATATTTTCTGTCAGCTCTGCCCTCACTTGACCCACACTAAAAACTCCCATTTTCTTCACATTTCACAATAATTCCTCACTAGGCCTGTGGGCTATAAAGGTAACTGGCCCAGTCATATTTCAGTAACCTTCAGTCTTGCCTTTGGGCCTTCAGTCTTGCTATCCTAATAAGGAGAGGAAGAAAGAGACAATACCTCTCATGCAATGTAATTTCTCTTCAAAATACCACACTATGTTTTTGCTTCCCCCTTCACATTGTTGGAAGGTGAATTGACATGTTACTTCAACATTCTTGCCTCTTTCAGTCCAGTCCTTAGACACCTCCTTCTCATTTGTGGCTACGGCACTGACAGAGTTGACCACTCCTTCTCTGAGCTCTCTACACTTTTTACTTTCTAGACACCACTTCCATTTGGCTTTTTTTTTTAGCTCTTGGACCACTTTTCCCCCTGTTGGTCTTTGCTGATTCAACTGGCTCAGTTGGTTGAATTTGAGGAAAAAACAAGTTGTATTATAATTCTAAAAATTAAAAATAAATCCCTAGTTTCATACTAGTATAAATAACTGTCTGAGTAAACAACAACAACAAAAAATAAATAAAGAAGAAGAAGCAAGTCTTTCTTGGAGAAGAATTCCTAATAATAGATGTAGATAACTACTTCCCTCTTGAGGAAATCAGCTTACTTGTCCTTGCCTTCAGTGTAGGCTAGACCTAGTCAACTTGTCATTAGAGGAGAGAGGAGAGATTGTCCCTGCAGAGTGGAGAAACTTAGCAGATGGCATTTTAACCACATTAACAAGGTTGACATCACCAGCGATAAGTGATTTTGACATTATGTCCCCATATGGTGCAATGAGTGGGGCATGTCACTTCTGGGATACTTTCTCTGAATTATGAGAAAACATCAGACAAACTGAAATTGAGGGATGTTCTGCAACATACCTGACCAGTATTCTTCAAAAGTGTCAAGGTCATAAAAACTTGAGAGACTAAGAAACTTTCACAGATTAGAGGAGACTAAGGAGACATAACGACTAAACACAAAGTGGTCCCCAGGATTGGATCCTGGAGCAGAAAAAGGACATTACTGGAAAGACTGGTGAAATCGGAATGAAGTCTGTAGTTTGACTAATGGCAATGTGCCAATGTTAATTTCCTAGTTTTGACAAGCATTCAGGGATGTGTAAAGTGTTAAGATTAGGGGAAGCTGGGTGCAAGGCATATGGGAATCTGTACTATTTTAACAACTTTCCTATAAATCAAATATTATTCCAAAATAAAAGCTAAAAAAGAGGGAAAAAAGCATGGCTTCCCACCATCTGTGTAGTGCTTATCAACTTATCTTGAAAAACTCATCTGGAGGTTTATCAGTCTACATGCCTGGGCCCCACCTGGGAGATTCTGATGCAATGGCTCTATTGTTGAGACAGGGAAGCTGCATAATTGTGGCACAGGAGTGCCTCATTCACTCCAAGTGTTACAAAATCACTTGTCTATAGGACAAACAGAGTGCCTATGACATTTCCCTATACAGACTTCTAAGTCTTTATAATAAACAGTTGCTCAGGGACCATAGCCAGTAGTATAAGGAATATAATTGTTAGGTTGAGTAGCTTTTCACACAAATGGCATAAAACCTGTGCTTTTTATTTATAAATACAGAATATTGTAAGTTTTCCACTTGACAACCATGAGCCCCAAAGCTTATTAAATATTTATAGATGAGGGAATTATTTCCACATCTTCATCTTGCATTCCATTTGCTTTGAAGTGAAAATTTATACATGATACAGTTCAAGCAGGATTTTCAAATGGTCGCCTTGTACTTGCAAGCTTCTTGTGAAACTGAAGCACTCTAAAGTTATTTCAATAAACAGACCAAACCCAAACCAACTTAGTCACATGTGGCAGAAAATTAAAAGAAAGAAAAATGTACTGCTAAAAAAATATTGAAAAAAGATAGAAATCAGAGAGATCGTGTAAATTAAATCCTAAGTGTATGTGCCTGTCTCTGTAAGGGTATGTGTTCATGACATTTCTTATTGAGGCCCATGAATATGTAGAGATTCATGAAGAGGTATCAGGGGTTCCCTAGATTCTCTGAAATTAAAAAAAAAAAGTATGTACATTTTCCTAGGAATTCTCAATGAGGACAGTTAGCCAAAAAGAATGAAGGAGCACAGACCATGAGTAATCTTTTGAGAAGCAATAGCATACTTTTATATTAACCACATTATACTTTTTAATCTAAGAACTGAAACATTTATGCATTGTGACATGATATCATAACAAGACATATTGAAAATATAGAGCTTAATTTTTCCCAAAAAGGGTTGAGAAAAGTCTTAGAATGCAAAGAACATTCCCAGAAAGGATGACCAAAATCAAAGCCTTGGTATAAAGATAGTTTTTTAATCATTAATGTTTACAAAGCCAGGTACAGTTCTAGGATTTTGGAATATATATGTCGATAAAATAGACAAACATTTGTCTCTCACAGAGTTTTCTTTTAAGTAGAGAAGATGGAAAAGAAAGAATAAACAAATTAAATAGCGTGTTAGAAGGTGATATAAATGCTATGAAAAATAGAAAAAAATAGAGCAGGGGTTGAAACAATCAATTAGGTGTGGGGAACAATTGTATATTTAAAAAAAGCTGAGCTGGTAGCCTTAGTGAAGAGGTGAGATTTGATCAGAGATTTGAAGGAGATTAGGGAATTAGCCATGTGGCTCCTGAGGAAGAGCATTCTAAGCAGAGGAAACAGAGTAAAGGTCATGTTTGGGGAACAGCAAGGAGAGTTCTGGAAGGAATTGAGAAAGTGTTGAGAGGGGAGAAGGATAAGTGTAGGAGAAAAGGAGAGAGGGGTGATGAGACAGTGGGTGCACTGTAGGCACAATAAGGACTTGGGTTTTCTCTTTGTGTGAAATGGGAGCTACCACTGGTATTCTATTTTGTTTTATTTTTACAGATTTATAAGTATAAGCCTTAATGTACTTTTGTCAGAAATTGACAAATCAAGTCAACACAAAATATGGAAGGCTAGAGGAAATTTGCTAAACCAACATATTAACCAGCTCAAAAAGTAGAGAATGCATTTTCTTTCCAAACATGCAGGAAACAGTTATAAATATTGTCCAGATATTAGACTACACATAAAATCTTAATACAGTTAAGAAAGAAATAAGAAACCATCAGGCCGAAACCGGTTTGGCTCAGTGGATAGAGCGTCGGCCTGCGGACTCAAGGGTACCAGGTTCGATTCCGCTCAAGGGCATGTACCTTGGTTGCGGGCACATCCCCAGTAGGGGGTGTGCAAGAGGCAGCTGATCGATGTTTCTCTCTCATCGATGTTTCTAACTCTCTATCCCTCTCTCTTCCTCTCTGTAAAAAATCAATAAAATATATTTTAAAAAAACCAAAAAGAAAAAAAAACCCATCAGAACATATTATCTCACAACAGTACAACAAAAGCTGACATTTACAAGAATAGAATAGTTTTTAAAAATATACATGCATTCAGAAATTTAAAAGCACTCTTTCAAACAAGGATTTAACCAGGATATCTTGGTTGAACAAGGATATCAAACCAAATCACAAACTAGGCAACAATTAATGACAAGAAACCTAGGTGACATAGTCAATATGTTAACCAGAAGCAATAAATTGAATTAAAACCCTCTTGGGATCTCTTATGTTGAAGTTATGGCATTGATTGGGAAGTAGTAGACCCTGAAAATTGGGATAGGAACATGCAGGTGGATCTAATGTAGCTGAAGAAATGGAACACCTAAATTCTGCTCATTTTGCCTGTAGAAGCAGCTTTTCTTCTGTGACTCGGGAAGCTGGTCTCAGCTTGGAGAGCCTGCAGTGGCCTCCCTTGAGGTAGTTGTCCTGCAGGGGAATGCTGAGGACTGTAGGGTTTTACACAGCTTATGTTTCAAATTAATTGCTCTGTCTGCCGTATTGCAAAATACACTAGACAGCAACAGTGGATACCAGGAGACTATTTAGGAGGCTATTACAATAATTCAGATGTGAGAGAACAGTGACTATTTAGTCTCATGTTTCTTCTCATTTAGCTGTCAGGTCTGTTTAGGAGCAATGGGGTTGATGAGTAGTGGTCAGAGTCTTGATATATTTTGAAGGTAAAGCCAGCACGATCTGATGACTGGTTGTATGGGGCATGTGGGGAAAGAGAAGAGCCAAGGATGACGTCACTGTTTTTGGGTTTAGCAAATAGAAGGATGGAGTTGCCCCACCACCATATGAGATTGAGGAGGCTGCAGGTGGAGCAGGTTGAAGGTCAGTTCAATTTTGGAAGTTAAATTTGAGAGATTAGACATCCTAGTGAAGATACAGAGGAGGCAGTTGGCTATATAAGCCTAGCATTGGTGAGAGAGGTTTGCATTGGAGATCTACATTTGGGAGTCATCAACATATAAATGGGGGTGTCCTGGACTTAATGAGACCACTAAGGGAGTGAGGGTAGATGGAGAAGGGATGAAGAGTTCAAAGACTGAGCTTGGGATTCTCCAATTCTAACTCTTCAGGGAAAAGCAGAAGAACCAATCAGGGAAACTTGGAAGGAGTGACTAGTGAGGGAGAAAGACAACTGGAAGTGTCGAATCCTGGAAACCATGTAAAGAGGAGCAAGCAATCAACCCTGTCTTATGCTGAGCTGACAGATAAGTAAGACTGACCATTGGGTTTAGTAACTTGGAATCTACTGATGACTTTTCTAAAAACATTCTCAGTGGAGGGGTGAGGGCAAAAAAAGCTTGATTGAGTGGATCTAAGATACAACGAGGAAAGGAAGTATAGACAGACAGAAAATGTGCTGCACAGGAAGGGAGTTGGTAGGGTAAGCACTTTTTTCTTTTTGAGATGGGACAAATGATAGCATGTTTGAATCCTGATAGAAATGATTCAATGGTTAGTGAAATATTAATGGTTGAGGAGATAGAGAAAAGAATTGGTGGACTGACATCCTTGGTTAGGCAGGAAGGTTGGGATCCAGCAAACACAAAGAGAAGGGCTGATGCTTAGGAGAATGGAAATTTCATCTGTGGAGGAGGTGAGAACACAGAGAATATCCTATCTAATAAAACAGCAATATGCAAATTAACCATCACTCCGCTACACCCACAAGCCACGTCCACCAGCCACGCCCACCAGCCAATCAGGAGCAATTATGCAAATTAACCCAACCAAGATGGCTGTGGCCATGGAGAGAGCAGGAGGGAGGCTTGGGTTTCCCTGGCAATGGAGGAAGCCAAGCTTTCCATACACCTGGCTAGCCCAGGCCTCCACTTAAGGCTACAAAGTTTCAATTATAGAAGATAAATCCTAACAAAAATGGCGGCAGCCACGGAGCTCGAGAGAGCAGGCTAGGGTTGTCCCCGGTGACGGAGGAAGCCAAGCTTTCTACCTGCCCTGGCCGGCCTAGGCCTCCACTCCAGGCTACAAAGCTTCAATTATAGAAGATACATAAACCCCAACAGAAATGGCTGCCGCCATGGAGCAAGCAGAAGGCTTGGCTCCGCTCCAGGCTACAAAGTTTCAATTGTAGAAGATAAATATATCCCAGATACCAGGGCCTCTGCTTGGGTCACCAGGGGGCATGGCCGGCCTGCAAACCACCACAGGCCCCTCGCCCAGGGCACCCCACACCCCAAGGGAACCCCCACCCTGATCTGGGACACCCTTAGGGCAAACCAGCTGGCCCCCACCCATGAACTAGGCCTCTATCCTATCTAATAAAAGAGTAATATGCAGATTGACCATCACTACAACACACAAGATCAAGATAGCTGCCCCCATGTGGTCAAAGATCCCGCCCCTATTTGGACAAAAGATGGCCACCACAAGATGGCCAGCAGGGGAGGGCATTTGGGAGGGACCAGGCCTGCAAGGGAGGGCAATTGGGGGCAATCAAGCCTGCAGGGGAGGGCAGTTAGGGGTGACCAGGCTGGCAGAGGAGGGAAGTTGGGGGCAAACAGGCTGGCAGGGGAGCAGTTAGACATCAATCAGGCTGGCAGGGGAGTGGTTAGGGGGTGATCAGGCTGGCAGGCAGAAGTGGTTAGGGGCAATCAGGAAGGCAGGCAGGTGAGCAGTTGGGAGCCAGCAGTCCTGGATTGTGAGAGGGATCGCAGATTGGAGAGGGTGCAGGCTGGGCTGAGGGACAACTCCCCCCACCCCCCGTGCATGAATTTCATGCACCAGGCCTCTAGTAGGTAGATATTTTGGTAGAAGCCTGTGGAGATGTTCTTCTAATTGCTTCTGTTTTCTAAGTGAAGTGAGTATTAAGGTCAGCAGCTAAAAGTAAGGATAGTCCAAAATTCTATGAAGATATACATATATTAATGAAACTTATTACTTTTGAGCTCCTTCTATTAAGTGTTGTTTATTTGCTAGAGTTGCACTCGAATGGAATCAATGGAGGCAGGGGTTCAGTTTGAGAAGTGCCATAATAATGTGTACAAAGAGTAGCTACCATGTGCAGCTCATGTCCAACTGTTTGATGTTTAACTCACATTGATATTCTTCCAGAGCTCGGCATACATGGAAGGAAATTTCAGGGCTCCAATCCCTTGGCGAATGTTTTAAAAGGGAGGTAACCTATGGCAACTGCACAAATGCTCCCAGATAACTCACCAGAGAATTTAGGAGTGGAAATCCAGGGGAAATAGTATAGACTCATCTTGACCCCAGAGGTCCAGCTCCTCCCAAAGTTTAAATGTCTTTCCTCTTCTGCATCCTGTGAGTTTCCTGAAGCAAATATTCATGCTCTGTCCCATGTTTCTTCTTATTTAGCTGTCAGGTCTGTTTAGGTGTGCAGAGCCACTCGGTTCTCACTGCCTTTGAAATCTGATGGTTTTTTCCCCTGGTGTCTCCTGAGATGCCTTAGAGCAGCTTGCCTTCCTGCGAGCCTTAACTAGGGAAGCAGTGCTAGGTAGGAGCTTCCTGACACACTGGCAGCACTTTCAAACAGAGAAGCATGTTAGGAAATTGGCTTTTCATTTAATCATTCATTTGTATATTTGGAGCTTTGGAATTTATGAGAAACCCCATTCATTTTGAGAAAAGAGGAGACTATTAAGAAATAGTAAGGAAGCACAAAATGATAGCACTGTATTTTTATCACTATTATGAATAGTTAACCTACAGAGAAAATCTATTTTGTTAGCACATTATGAGTGTGTTCTCTGTGTGTGTGGGGGGTGGAGGTGGGGGAGGGTTAGCAGGTGCATATTAGTCTGTGCATGAAAATCTGGTTTGATCCATGACCTTTCACCTACCTTTGTATAATAGGCAATTCTTCATTTTCTTAAGTCACAAACATGGCATCTCAACTCTCTATAACAGTCCAGTAGGAGATATTAACCAACACTTCAATCTCCTTTCAGGGTTAAGTCTCTTCTCACCCCCTCCCCACTGGAGACGGGTTGTTGATGTCAGGCTTCTGCTCTCTCCCCTCACTCTCCTTCTCTTTTGGCTGGCTGAGCCCTCCAGGGAAGAAGGGAGGGGGTGGAGGAAGTAGGGGCAGCAGTGTGGGCTACAACACTAGCTCCCAAGAGCCAATTGTTAAATATCCGGAAAATAATCAGTTGGTTGTTAAACTGTTGGTAGCTTAAGATCAGTTATGGTAGGCAAATCTATAGGACAGAAATTGGCAAATCTACACTAATAAAAGAGTAAGATGCAAATTGACCGTACCTTCACGACGCCCACCAGCCAATCAGGAGTGAGTATGCAAATTAACCCAACAAAGATTAATTTGCGTATGCAGGTGTCCAGTGGCTGGGCTGGGGCAGGATGCTTGTGTCATCTCAATGGCGATGACGCAGGCATTCCACCCTTCCCCTGCCACTCTGGGCCTCTGGGCAGTGTGGGAACGCGGAAAGGTGGCTCCGGCCAGAGAGAAGGTGGTGCCGGCAGCTAGGGTAAGGAAGGCCCATTCTTGCACAAATCTTCATGCATTGGGCCTCTAGTACTATATAAATCAGAATTCTCCCCCTTTGGATAGCTGTTTTACTAACACACTACTGGGTTAGGGAATGAATGGCCTTTGGTGGCTTTGTGCTCTCTAGACTTTGTCAGGCAGTTCACCTCTCCTGCCCTGACCTGGAGATCCTGTCATCAGGCATCTTGGCCATGGTGGGCAGTGAATGTTGTCCTGTGGCGGGACACTCAGAATCTTTATTAAACTTCTGGTTTTAGATGATTACCCACAGCCCTCCTGTGCTTTGGACAGGATCCGTTCTGGTATCACCTCAGAACAGCATTCTGATCATATTAGCTTTCTATTGATGCTTAAAAAAAATTACCAGAAACTTAGTGCCTTAAAATAGCACACCTTTATTACCTCAGTGGGGTCCTCTGTTCAGGGTCTCACAAAGCGGTGGTCAAGGTGTCTGATGGGCTCGGGGTACTCTTCCAAGCTAATGTGAATGTTGGCAGAATTCAGTTCTGAGTGGTTATAGAATGGTGATCTCTGTTTTCTTGCTGGCCATCAGCCAGGGGCTGTTATCAGCTCCAAGAAGCCACTTGCAGTTCTTTGCATGTGTCCCTACCATAGGCCCTTGACAGCACGGCAACGACTCTTTCAAAGAGAGAAGGAGAATCTCTCCAGTTTACAAAGAGGGAGTTATATAATGACAGGAGTCACTATCCCACCATCTTTACCTAATCAAGGTAGTGACATACTTCGCCATATGCTATCAGCTAGAAGCAAGACACAGGTTCTCCCTACATTCTATGAGAGGGATTGTACAGGGTTGTGACTCATTGGCGGTCACCTTAGATTGTATTAACCACACCGCCGTAGGTTCTACACCTGACCCTGAGTTTTACAGACATTTGACCCATTGTCAGAGAGGAGCACAATTTCTTCCCAACATAGACTCAGCTTTTTCTGTGTCTTACTGTCAAAGCAGCCTGCTGGCTGCTCTTCCCCTCAGGATTTCCTGGACAGAAGTTAGAGACATGTTTTTTTGTGTTCCACTGCAGGGACCATGTGTGAGTCCCTCTGATGATCACTTTGAAGCCCATTGTCTTTGGACTTCAAGCAAAGGAAGTTGAAACAGACATTGCATCCCTACCCTCTGGGTGGAAAAAACAACAACAAAAAACAGTGGTCTAGCATAAATGTCTCCAAAGAATTCTCCTCAAACCTTTTCTCTTCATATTCTGACTTCTTTGTATAAATTTAATCTTGTTGATGGATTCAAGAGTCTGGTAGAAACTTCAACTTCCATGATAGGAAACCAATAGATTACGGTGTAAACAAAGAATGGCAGCGTGTATATATTATTTTTAAATGTGTATGAATATTAGAAGAAATAGTTAAAAGAATGAGACATGGGTAGACATTGGAAAGCATGTAGATATAGGCGAGGGTGAGGCAATCTGCTGCTATTTTCCTTTATAATCTTTGTAGCTCTTAGTTTTTAAAGACTATCTACCTGTATGATTTGGATTTTAAACAAAATAAGCTCAGAGTCACTACTTTCATATGGTCTTTGTCCTTGTGTATCCTTGTGGAGGACTGAACATAGGAATTTTTACTCTTTAGTTTACTCATCTGCTAAGTGAGCACAACAATGTTTTTAAAAATTAAGAAATAAAAACTCTGGTAAAATGTTTGGAGACTCTCGTGAAATATGCTTAAAAATGTTAGTTGTGATGAGCCAATTTGCCATCCTCAAACCTTCAAAATGTTGAATCAAATACTCTTTGTCTGAGCTATTTCTATCCCAAAGTTTTGGTCCATTTGAAATGATTTTGTCTCAGCTGAAAATGTATTTGCTGAACACAAACTACATTGATGCCTTGTATTTAATATGGCTTAAAGTTGAATTGTTGATTGCATGTTTGGCATTCCTGGAAGCCAGTGCTCACGTTAGTGGAATACAGTCTGTCTGAAATGTTCACTCATCTTCCTCATTAGACTAATCTTCTGCATTAATATTCTAGGCATATTAACATATGGACACATGGGAACATATAAACTGTGCAAGATAGAAAATCAAAGCAAATGCCGAAGTGCTGAAAGCAGCATTCATAGCTGGAAGCAACTGGTGAATGTAGCATGAAGCAACCTGTGTCAATGATCCTGAGGATTAGCCTGAAGTCACAGCAGGGATGGTTCCTGTAATCAGCAGCGAGGATTGTCAGTGTTCAGGCTTGAGAGGCCTGGAGCTCAGGGAACTCTCTTCTGAGCTGTACTTTTCAACATTTGAAAAGCAAATTAGAAAGCAGAGGCTGCTCTTCCTATTAAACTTAATTATGTATCTCTTATAAACTGACCCAGACCATTTTGGAAATGCACAACTATGAAGTCACTTTTGGTGGATAATAGGACAGTCCAGAAGTTTGATTGCAGCTCCCATCTCACCACTCTGATGAGAGTTGATGATAAAAGAAATTCTCAAAGAAAATTCTGAGTCACATACAGACATTTGCTACCATTTGATACTCAGTGGGGCCAGGCCAGCTTACTCTTAAAGCTGAGGAAGTC